>NC_090245.1:62327083-62329583 GCF_037325665.1 Littorina saxatilis
TCCATATTAGGAGCCGGTCCATATAAGGAGCCTTTCCACTACGTCTGTCTGTCTGTCCTCCTGTCAACCTTGGACACCTTGGGTTGACGAGAGGACAGACGGACCCTCGTAGACTTTTGCTGTCTCAGGGCTTGGAAACATAAATACATGCATGCAGAAAAAAAAGAGAAAAAATGGGTAGCGCCGCACTGAATGGCAGCTAGCTTTCCCCAGTGAGAAAGCAGCCCGAATTTCCTTGAGGGTAACATCACAGGACCATATGAAATCTTATCCTTATCCTGACCTGATCCTAAATTCCTCTGTTTCCAACTGTTAGAAAAAAACTGCACCGGTTGGTTTATTTTATTTTATTTTTTACATACGTCTCTTACGTCCTACTGGTTTGAACCACCGCAATATAACAAGAGTGGAATACGGGGTATACAGGATCGCGAAATCAGTATGATATACCATAACCCGTATTAGTCCTGGGACAGATCCTGCAAACCCAGTGCAACGACCTGAAATGCTTTACAAGCTAATGCTACGTTTACACTATGTTCCCGGCGGCCACGGCTGCCCCGTTTCAGGCCACCGTGGACAAACGGGATGCACATGAGACAAAGTGGGGGGTCTGTCAAAACATTTGCCACGGCAGTCACGGTGCGGATTAGAAACTAAGTTTCTAATCCGCACCGTGACTGCCGTGGCAAATGTTTGAAACGGAGTAAACGCAACATGCCGTAGTGAAACGGAGTAAACGCAACAAAACGTGACAGTACGTAATAGGCCTCAACAAAACTTGGAGGCGGGTCCGTAGTGGGTCCGCAGTGGGACGGGAAGCATGTGTATCCCCCGGCATCTCAGTCCATTCAAGTTTTGTCACGTTCTGCCGCGTTTAGTGCGCGTTTTGTAACAGTTGCTACACGGTTGCTGCGCGTTTTGTCCCGTTTTGCCACGTTTTGTCACGGTTCTCACAGCAAGCTAGGGTGTATAGTAGCCGTTTCGTTGCGTCCAATCACGACGCGTCCCGGCGTGTGACGGTTTGCGGGCCCGGTGCGTTTCGGCGCGTTGCGTTCTACTACGGTCTGACACGGCGCGCGCAATCTGGGAGGGAGTATATAATAAGCCGGCCTACAATGATGCATTTTTTTAAAAAAAAATTTTGATACAGTACAGGATACAATGATTGCTATTGCTAGGGAGGCCTTCTTTTTATACCGTGGGCACAAACGTGCTCCAAAGCTGCCCGGCGTCCACGTCTCATTCGTACAAAGCCTTGACAGAACGTGAAAAACGTGTCAGACCTTTATCAGAACGTGAGAAACGTGAGGGACCCCATCAGAACGTGACGGGACGGGAGGGAACGTACTGGCATCCGTACTGGCAGACCGCGGGCCGAACCGTAATGTGCCTTGGAGCCTCAGGGACTCAGACCCCCCCCCCCCCCCATAAAAACATTTAGTCAAGCTGTCGGCATCAAAGTAGCAGATTAACACCTAAAAACCCGCATCGCCGAGACTATAATTATCAAGTCAAGATGGTCTCGACTAACCACCCCCAAAGACCGAGACGGGTCACGCTCGTCTCCGCGTAGTGTGCGAACGCAGTACTTATTTAACCTATTTTCTGTAATTCTGAGCACAAATTTAGAGTAGATATGTATATATTTTTGAATTCAGGAGAAATTGAGGAATACAATGCAATCATTTTTAAATATGTTAGTGAAAAATCGATTTTAATGACAACTTTAATGAGCAAACTAATTAATTAGTTTTTAAGCCTTCAAACTGAAATGCAATACCAAAGTCCGGGCTTTGTCGAAGATTACTTGACCAAAATTTCAATCAATTTGGTTGAAAAATGAGGGCGTGACAGTGCTGCCTCAACTTTCACAAAAACCCGGATATGACGTCATCAAAGACATTTAGCAAAAAAAATTAAAAACACGTGTGGGGATATCATACCCAGAAACTCTCATGTTAAATTTCATGAAGATCGGTCCAGTAGTTTTCTCTGAATCGCTCTACACATTCACACATACACACATCACCGTAGCACACGCAAACACACACACACACACACACACACATACACACACATACACTCACACACACACACACATACACCGCCACCCTCGTCTCGATTCCCCGTCTATGGTAAAACATTTAGTCAAAACTTGACTAAGTGTAAAAAAGATAAGACCAAGGGAAACAAGGTGTGGACGAAGAAATGAGGTAGTAATTATGGTAGGCACGCAATATAAAAACGGAGAAGACGAGACGGAGGAAAGGGGGAGGGGGGGGGGGGGGGGGGGGGGAAGGTGGACGGAAAGGAAAGCAAAAAATGTCGCATAGTAGGACGCGGAATGAAAAGAAGCTGTCGACAAATTCATCCGGTATTTCCACAGTTAAATCAATGGTTGACCTTCTGAAACAGAGGTCGACGCATCTTTTCATCTTTTCTTGCAAGATTAATGACCGGCCCCTCTGATTTCCTTGCGTCTACTTTAGAGTGTGGC
>NC_090245.1:62334583-62384583 GCF_037325665.1 Littorina saxatilis
ACTTCCATCATCCTTTAAGCACTTGAAGTCATTAACAAGTTTTAAAAAATGTGTTAAAAACCACTTAATGTCTGAGTAGTTTAACGCCTTTTGATTTACCACACTTAGTATTACGTCAAAGATATGCTGTGCATTGTATATTCTGAACATAATTTTGTTGTACTATTGCTACATGTTCGATTGCTACCAGCTTGTATTTATAATTACCTGCATAGTATGCATTTGATTTTATAGATAACCACATATGTATGCTCTTCATGCCTCATCTTCATCATCATCATTATCATCATCATCATCGTCATCATCATCATCATCGTCATCTTTATTATCACGTGCTGAAGTTTTCCGACCTCCTTTTGTCGGTTAACTTTTTAACTTTTTAATTTTTAATTTTTTAATTATATAATTGTGTGTCTATGCGTCCCAAGGACAGATTGTAAGAAAAGGCGTAGCCTTAAGTCTTAATCCTTGTTAAATAAAGTTCAATTCAATTCAATTCAATTCAATTCAATTCTTTCTCTCTCATGCATGTGTATTCAGCATTGTTTTCACTACGTTACATATACGACGCTTAATATTTGTGTATAATATGTAATGTGTAAATATTCATATGTTGTTGTTTTTCTCTACCTTTTTTTCTACGTGAATATCCGTGTAAATATGTGATCAGATTAGTCCCCTCTCTGGGCGAGGGCTGGTTGAAAAAAGCTCGTTGTATTGCTTATGCCACAACCCTCGAAAAATAAAATGTGATTTGATTTGATTTGATTTGATCTCTCTCTCTCTCATTCAAATTCTGTAATGAAATGAGCATCAAATACCGTGTACTTTCCACCGGCTGTAAAACTGTGACGGACATTTGACCATGTTGTGTTTTGCAGTTGCCCTGACTTAACGCTGTATTTATCATGCCTGTGTGTGCAGTACTGGAACGACTACCAGCTGTCGTGGAACCCCTCTGAGTATGGCGACATCCGCTCCATACGTATCAAGCCGGAATCGGTCTGGGTTCCTGATATCGTTCTCTTCAACAAGTGAGTGCAGTTTGTCTGCCCCTGACCTTAAATGTTACTTAGGCTGGCTCGAAATTATTATTATGGCAGGCGCTTGAAAGCCTTTTGACGATGAATAAATAATAGCAAATACTTAAACGCATCGGCGTTGGCCCCAGTACCCCCCCCCCCCCGGCACACACACACACACATAATGACACAGAGACTTGGGGCTTGTAGGAGACAATTTCCCATTCAGCCCCTATACACCCCCTTCCCCGACAAACACACAAGATATTCGAGATCCCCTTTCACCCTGTGAAAAATCAGAATGAAGGTGATTGAAACGTTGTGTTTCCTCCCAGATAACAGGAACTCTCACTTCAAGTTTCATGAAGATCGGTCCAGTAGACTAGTTTTCTCTGAATCGCTCTACACATACACACACGCACACGCATACGCACACGCACACACACACACACACACACACGCACACACACACCACGACCCTCGCCGCGATTCTCCGTCTATGTTAAAACATTTAGTCAAAACATACAGTTCATCCCAGAAGTATATGTACTTCTTGTTCTACAACTGAAAGTGTTATTACGGAAGAATGTAGAAATTATGAATCAAAGTTTTTGGGGCATAAATTAACCAGATTATAACAAAGAAAGAGAATAGAAAGGACAGCACTTATCCTCGGTCAAAATATAGTATAATACTCCTCCAGTAGTTGGAGGACCCAGACGTAGGGAGGATGGTGGTGGTATTCAAGCAAAAAGACTTGTAACATTGAGAAAACAACTGAACATTCCATAATTGTGTAGACTTAGTCACTATTTAGCCTAATAATTTCAAAGTGTTTTGAAGTGCACCTTGTCGCAACACAAGTGGAAGTTAGAACAACCTAATACAAAGGTAGTTGATAAACCCCACTATTCTCAAGCCCAGTTATTTTTGTAAGTTCTGTTTTTAGCTTTCAGGCTGTATCACACTGTCATTCTCAGAAAAGGAACATTCTTTTGTGATAGTGCAGACACGAATGTAGTTTTTTGTTTTGTTAGTTGTTATTCCTGTCCTCCAAACAACACAGTTTTTGTTCTTGTTTCCTTCAAGCGCTGACGGGAACTACGAGGTGTCGTACAAGTCCAACTGTGTCATCTATAGCCACGGTGAGATTCACTGGATTCCACCTGCTATCTACAAGTCGTCCTGCTCCATAGACGTGGAGTACTTTCCTTTCGACCAGCAGGAGTGTGAGATGAAGTTCGGGTCGTGGACGTTTCGAGGCAAGGCCTTGACTTACGCCTTTCAGTACGGCATGGATAAGCTGGACCTGACCGACTACCTGAAGAGCGGCACGTGGGACATCATCGACTGTCCGGGCGAGATCGTCACCAAACCGGATGAGTTCGGCGAGTCCAAGCAGATGATTGTGTTTAAGTTCATGTTGAGACGGAAGACTCTGTTCTA
Source organism: Littorina saxatilis (assembly GCF_037325665.1). Taxonomy (NCBI): domain Eukaryota; kingdom Metazoa; phylum Mollusca; class Gastropoda; order Littorinimorpha; family Littorinidae; genus Littorina; species Littorina saxatilis. The sequence goes on from NC_090245.1 coordinate 62,337,052, forward strand.
CACCGTCAATCTCATCATCCCCTGCGTGCTCATCTCCTTTGTCAGCGTGTGCGTGTTCGCGCTGCCGGCAGACGCTGGCGAGAAGATCACCCTGTGTATCTCCGTCTTGCTGGCCCTGGTCGTGTTCTTGTTGCTGGTCTCCAAGATCCTGCCGCCTTCCCTCAAAATCCCGCTCATCGCAAAGTACCTCCTCTTCACCTTCATAATGAACATAGTGGCCATCTTGGCCACCGTCATCATCATCAACCGCAACTACCGCACGCCGCGCACCCACCGCATGCCGTACTGGGTGAGAGTGGTGTTCCTCAACCACCTGCCCCGTTACCTCTTCATGAAGCGACCCGACCACGACGAGCGCTGGCAGCCCAAGCCCTTTACGCCGCCCCCTTCCTATCACACCACGCCTGAGTCGCGACGGGTGAACCTCAACCTGCGCACCTCAAACGACCTGCTGGAGCTGACGGAGATCCACCACCCTCATTGCAAGCTGAACACCTCGTCCTCATCCACCTCAGCCAGCGCAGGGAAAACAAACTGTCGTGACCCCAGTCACACGCACGGTCACTCGGCGGCTGGGGGTCACGAGGCGGGGACCCACGCGGGTCACGCACCCTCCACGCATGCGTACCGCCGCACGTTCGGCAAGTCGCGAGGAGACAGTGACAGCCGGGACTCGGAGTTCCGCATGACACCGGAGATCTACCGAGCCACTGAGGCCGTGCAGTTTATATACCACCACCTCAAGGCGGAAGAAGAGTACTCCACTGTGAGTATTGCTCCATTCTTACAGCCACACAGCACTCTAATACCTATCTAAAGATGATACTTTAAATCAATAACAGCTCCTAGCTAAATGTTACTCTATTTTGTTCCATTGCGTTTCAGTTAACCTGATATATTTTCTTGGATCTTTATTTTGAATGTGACAGTGGAAGTAGCTGGGGGATCCTTTTTGTTCATCTAAATACAAATATATCAGACACAAACGTTAAAATAGGGGGTTCCCCAAGGCAGTGTTCTTTTTCCACACCTGTTTTCTATCTACATAAACGACCTTTCTTTATCTTTAAATGATCTCTGTGAATTATTTGCTGACGACACGACTATTCACATATCTGATTCAGACATGAATTACGTATCGGAATCACTACAGGAAAGCGTCAATGCTCTCCTAACATGGTCGTAATTCAATCATATGGCCATTCATCCCGGACAGACAAATTGTATGTTAGTATCGACCAGACAAAGGAGACATTCCCACCTATTTATATGTTACAATCAAATTGTCCAGGAAGTGAAAACCGCGAGGTATTAGGATACAATATTGATCATAATCTCTTCTGCATGGGCAGCTCACATAACGATGATGTGTATAATTGTCTCTAAGAGAGTATACCTGCTAAGTAGAATAAAACATTTCCTGCCAGAATAGGCGAGAACATTATTTATCTAAGCTCACATTTAAAATATTATGGATTATGCTTCTGCCAGTGCAAATATCACGAAACCCTTGTTTACTTTACATAAAAGTGCAATTAAATTAGTGTTTTAAAAACGTCATACCAATAAGCTAACTTCACACATTCCCAGAATTGATCTATTTAAAACCAATCTGGTATTTTCAGGAAGCTTGGTACAGTACTCCTCGGATAAGGTGACCCCCCTTGGGACCAAAAAAAATCGTGATCTTATCCGAGGGACACGTTAACCGATCCTCGGATAAGATCAATTTCAGTAGAAAAAATTGATCTTATCCGAGGAGATCAGAGTTTAGTTTGAGGCCTCATAAAAGACTTCCCGCCAATTGAAAGTCAATGACGTAATAATGGGCAGATCCAGAGAGAGACACACACTGACATACTTAGTACTGACACTGACACAGAGACCACCAGCTGCATTAGAGAGACAGAGAGGAGGTGAGGTAAGACAGACAGACATAGAAAGAGAGGAGAGACACAGACAAACTGATCATGACAGACAGAGATAAAGAGAGGAGACGGAGAGAGAGACATAGAGTTAACAAGTCGCGTAAGGCGAAATTACAACATTTAGTCAAGCTGTCGAACTCACAGAATGAAACTGAACTCACTGCATTTTTGCAGCAAGAGCGTATACTCGTAGCATCGTCAGTCCACCGCTCGATGCACAGGCAGTGAAATTGACAAGAAGAGCGGGGTAGTAGTTGCGCTGAGAAGGATAGCACGCTTTTCTTTATCTCTATTCTTTTTAACTTTCTGAGCGTGCTTTTAATCCAAACATATCACATCTATATGTTTTTGGAATCAAGAACCCACAAGGAATAAAAAGAAATTGTTTTTAAATCGATTTCGGAAATTTTATTTTAATAATACATTTTATATTTTTAATTTTCAGAGCTTGTTTTTAATCCGAATATAACATATTTATATGTTTTTGGAACCAGAAAATGATGAAGAATAAGATAAACGTAAATTTGGATCGTTTACATTTTTTTTTTTTTTTTTTTACAATTTTCAGATTTTTGACGACCAAAGTCATTAATTAATTTTAAAGCCACCAAGCTGAAATGCAATACCGAAGTCCGGCCTTCGTCGAAGACTGCTGGACCAAAATTTCAATCAATTTGATTGAAAAATGAGGGTGTGACAGTGCCGCCTCAACTTTTACAAAAAGCCGGATATGACGTCATCAAAGATATTTATCGAAAAAAAGAAAAAAACGTGCGGGGATATCATTCCCAGGAACTCTCATGTCAAATTTCATAAAGATCGGTCCAGTAGTGGTCTGAATCGCTCTACACACACACACACACACACACACAGACAGACAGACACACACACACACACACACACATACACCACAACCCTCGTCTCGATTCCCCCCTCTACGTTAAAACATTTAGTCAAAACTTGACTAAATGTAAAAAGAGGGAGATCGAGAGAGAGAGAGAGTAGGGGGGGGGGGGAGGAAATTAAAAGGAAGAGAGAGAGAGAGAGATTGGAGGCTGAGAGAGAGAAAGAGACATGATAGAAGAGAGAGAGATGGCCAGAGGGGCAAAGATAGAGAGAAAGAGAGAGAGGAGAGGGGTCGGAGACAGAGTGAGAGAGAGACAGACAGAAACAGAGACCATGAGAGAAGAGAGAGAGGGGGAACGAAAGAGAGAGAGAGAGAGAGAGAGAGAGAGAGAGAGAGAGAGAGAGAGAGAGAGAGAGAGAGAGAGAGAGAGAAAGAGAGAGAGAGAGTCGCGTAAGGCGAAAATACAACATTTAGTGAAGTAGCTGTCGAACTCACAGAATGAAACTGAACGCAATGCAACGCAGCAAGACCGTATACTCGTAGCATCGTCAGTCCACCGCTCATGGCAAAGGCAGTGAAATTGACAAGAAGAGCGGGGTAGTAGTTGCGCTGAGAAGGATAGCACGCTTTTCTGTACCTCTCTTCGTTTTAACTTTCTGAGCGTGTTTTCAATCCAAACATATCATATCTATATGTTTTTGGAATCAGGAACCGACAAGGAATAAGATGAAAGTGTTTTTAAATTGATTTCGAAAATTTAATTTTGATCATAATTTTTATATTTTTAATTTTGAGAGCTTGTTTTTAATCCAAATATAACATGTTTATATGTTTTTGGAATCAGAAAATGATGGAGAATAAGATGAACGTAAATTTGGATCGTTTTATAAAAAAATAATTTTTTTTACAATTTTCAGATTTTTAATGACCAAAGTCATTAATTAATTTTTAAGCCACCAAGCTGAAATGCAATACCGAAGTCCGGGCTTCGTCGGAAATTACTTGACCAAAATTTCAACCAATGTAGTTGAAAAATGAGAGCGTGACAGTGCCGCCTCAACTTTCACGAAAAGCCGGATATGACGTCATCAAAGACATTTATCAAAAAAATGAAAAAAAACGTCGGAGGATATCATACCCAGGAACTCTCATGTCAAATTTCATAAAGATCGGTCCAGTAGTTTAGTCTGAATCGCTCTACACAGACAGACAGACAGACAGACAGACAGACACACATACACCACGACCCTCGTCTCGATTCCCCCCTCTATGTTAAAACATTTAGTCAAGTTAGTCAAAACTTGACTAAATGTAAAAAGAAGGAGATCGAGAGAGAGAGAGAGAGAGAGAGAGAGTAGGGGGGGGGAGGAAATTGAAAGGAAGAGAGAGAGAGAGAGAGAGAGAGAGAGAGAGAGAGAGAGAGAGAGAGAGAGAGAGAGAGAGAGAGAGAGAGAGAGATTGGAGGCTGAGAGAGAGAAAGAGACATGATAGAAGAGAGAGAGATGGCCAGAGGGGCAAAGATAGAGAGAAAGAGAGAGAGGAGAGGGGTCGGAGACTGAGAGTGAGAGAGAGACAAACAGACCAGACAGAAACAGAGACCATGAGAGAAGAGAGAGAGGGGGAACGAAAAAGAGAGAGAGAGAGAGAGAGAGAGAGAGAGAGAGAGAGAGAGAGAGAGAGAGAGAGAGAGAGAGAGAGAGAGCTTCCAAATATCTCAAATCTTCAACAATGTCTTTTATTTTGGCCTAAAATTGGCACTACTCAAATATCGCTTATGGCATTCATTACAACATGAGGTCAATTCTAGCCTCATGCACCTCTGCAGAAGGGGAGCGGGCACACTGCAGTTACATCTGTCATCATCCACGGGTCTCACTCTGTCAAAGTGGTTTCCGTTGGCAATTATGATTGGTTCAGCGACTTTTTTGGCGGGAACTATTTTCCAAGTTTCATGTGCGAAAGATTTCCTCATCCTCATCCTCTTTGGGGTAAAATAATCGGGCCAAATAATCTGATGACGTTTACATTTATGCGTCACTTCTCTTTTGACGTCATATGGAGAAAAAAAACCTCTGTCAAGGCCGCAAAATTGGGAGATTTTTTTCCGTTTCAGTTTCGCTTGATCTTAAGCGGTAGTCTTCTGCATTTAGAGACCAGAACGGGGGTCACCTAAAAAGAGGTGTTCCCGTATCCGAGGTCACGCTAAGCGAGGTTTTCTTAGTCATACAAAGAAGGCTTTAGGTCGGGACCAACACCCTGATTGATGTTATCAGAGGTGTGACCTTAAACGGTAGTGACGTTAACCGGGGAGTACTGTATATCATTCTGTTCCTACCATAATGAGGGTAACTGTGAACATGAACTCTTTCAAAAATCAACTAACCTTAACACCAAATTATAAATGCTTTCATGAATTAATTACTCTCGATTTCAACAAAAAGAGAACAACTGTAACCAGGTTTGGGGTTAACTCTCAATTTCTTCTAATATAAACTTGGCCAAAAAATTATTGCAACAATTTTCGCACACCAAGAAAAGCATTAAAACGCAATTCATTTTAGTTAAACTTTTTATATGCTCGAAAAGGTAATTATGTCAGCTGTACATATCATTTGTCCGATTGATGGTACTTTGTATAGGCATCCCGTGACAGCCATAGCTGCTCAAGTTCTCAATGATTTGCTTTGGAAATTTCAGAAGTTATGACCAATAGGCTGACCTAAATCGGTGTTTACTTTTGCGAATGTGTATATAATAAGCGTGTTGTATTACGTACATTTTCCGAAAGAACTAAACAAATATTCATATTCATTCAGGGGTTTAGGTTAAAAAATTGTGCCTTTGTATGCTAAGCAAAAAATTAATGAGGCAATAGGTACCAAAGTTTGAGGCAGATCCGAGTGCTGGTTTACATTTGCTGGAGATGGGAACGCGCAAGAAAATGTATCGATCACCGTCCTTGGTAATGCGTACAGTAGCTGTGGAGATAAACTGACCTTGGCCTGTGCTTCCTTCGCTGCGGGTCACAAAAGCGCAACTCACCGAGCACAGCGCGCCGGAACAGGATAGTAAGCACAGGCCCAGGGGCCACTTTCATAAGCAAGAAACACAGTCGACCAACTGCAGTTCTGCCGTGTGCTGACAAAACCGAGTAAGTCCATTTTTTTCAAAAATGATATTTTTTGTTCATCAAAGCTTAGAAATTAAGGCGCACCTTATGTGTAAATTGTGACTTTGTAAAATAAATAGATAAGGAGATATAAAAAAGTAAGTCCACACCTTAAAAACTGTTTAAAGTACATCTGCCATGTGCTGACAAAACCGAGTAAGTCCATTTTTCCCCAAAAATGATATCTTTTTGTTCATCAAAACCAAGAAATCAAGAAGCAGCCTGTGTGTAAATTTTGACTTTGTAAAATAAATAGATAAGGAGATATAGAAAAGTAAGTCCACAACTTCAAACATTTCTCCAAAAAAATTACATGTCAATTTGCTGGTAAAACCAAGTAAGTCCATCCACCAATCACAAGAACCTTTATGACGCTATAACCAATCAGAATGCAATGTTTTTGCCAGTATGACGTCAAAGTCAATCCGAATATTCTTGCGGCATTTTACTTGTTAGTAGGGGTGCTAGTTTTGGTGCAAGCATGGCTGCTAAAGAAGAAGTGTTGTCAAGATAAATGACAAAACAGTGAAAATAACGTTAACATTACGAATTTGCACAAGATGGAGAGAGAGAGAGAGAGAGAGAGAGAGAGAGAGAGAGAGAGAGAGAGAGAGAGAGAGAGAGAGAGAGAGAGAGACTAAACAGGGAGAGAGTGAGAGAGGGGAAAGAAATCAGGGTCGAGGGGGGGGGGGATGGAGGGAGAGAGAGAAATAAAGGGAAAGAGGAATTAGGGAAGGAGGAAGAGAGTAAGAGGGAGAGAGATAGCGAGAGAGGTTGGGAGGGATAGAAAGAGAGATGGAGGGAGGAAAAGAGAGAGATAGGGAGGGATAGAGGGAGGGAGAGAGAGAGAGAGACAAGGATCGTCAGGAGAATTATATATAAATAGAGAAGAAAAATGTTTAAAATAAAACGTCATAAGGTGACGTCATTATGTCTCGCCTTATCGAAAGAGGTCATTTGTGTGTTCTAAACTTTAAATGACGTCATTTGTGAGTTCTAAACTTAAAATGACGTATTTTCTGTATGGGTCGTCTGACAAGAATTTTAAAACTATCATTATAGGAAAATTGGGAACCCCTTGGACTTACTTGGTTTTGTCAAAACATTCATGCACACTTAAAAAGTTGTTTTTGGTTGTGGACTTACTTGTTCATATCTGCTTATCTAAGCACTCTAAAAAGTAGAAATTAGCACACAAGATGCGCATTGATTTTTTCTTTTTGATGGACAAAAAAATATCATTTTGAAAAAAAAAAAAGACTTACCAAAGTGGAAGGTCGTGGGTTCGAATCCCGGCCGCACCTGACGGGTAATTAAGGTGAAGATTTTACCGATATCCCAGGTCAACTTACGTGCAGGCCTGCTGGTGCCTTATCACCCTTCGTGTGTACACGCAAGCACAATCCCGCAGTGGGGCACTGCGGTTATGAAATTAAAGGCCCCTCCTGTTTTTGGAACCGCAGGAGCTTTCTAGTTTGCTGTTAGGTAGATTTTTGGTTCCTCTTTCCTGTCATGCTCTCTTTTTCTTCATGAATTCTTTTCTTTTTTCTGCCTTCTTGCTCATTCACCTGTATTTTTTCCAAAAATCTCTTCTCTTGCCGCTTGTCTCGCGATTCATGTATAGTTTAATCTGTTAGTGTTCTGATGTAAGTCCAGCAGTAGATAGGTTAAGCCTATTTTAACATACTGGAAACTGGTAATCTTCCAGTAGGTATTAATTTAGTTTTACTAAAGCCTGCTGGGACACAAGTACTGGGTTAGTGCATTTGTAAACAGGAATCGCTTGACAAGTGGCCCCCTTCATCCCCCCCTTCCTCGTCCTGATATGGCTCTGCGTAGTCGGCTGGACGTTAAGCAACAAATAAACAAACAAACAAACGCAAGCACAAGACCAAGTGCGCACGGAAAAGATCGTGCAGTCCAAAGCAGAGTTCGGTGGGTTATAGAAACACGAAAATACCCAGCATGCTTTCACCGAAAACGGCGTATGGCTGCCTAAATGGTTTTGTAAAAACGGTCATCCACGTACAAATCCACTCGTGCAAAAGCACACGTGTACGTGGGAGTTTCAGCACACGAACGCAAAAGAAGAAGAAGAAGCAGAACTAAAACGCCTTCACAAAAATTGCGTCCTCGCTGTTAAAACCCGTCAATCGGGACAGTGAATGTTTCCGTACCATGTCCACACGGCACCTGAATTGCTTAATATCAATTCAAACGTAACACATCTATAAATAGATTCAGGAAACATTGACACCTGCAATAAAATCACTTTCGTGTCTGTGCTAGCATTTTAATGTCCAGAAATATTTCGTAATAACAATTTCAAGAAACGATTTTTAAGACATCAAACCCGGGTAAATAGTGTTTGATTTGAATTTCAAATAATGTGATTTAAGGCTGTAACTATAGTAGTAACCGTACCACCCAAACTTACAACAACAAAACATTACCGGAACAAAAAAACATGCTGTGTAGCTTAAAAAATTGTACGTGAATAATATGTATTTTAGCAAATCACCGCAATTTGATATGCTCATCATTCTCCAAGGCACTCAAACTAACACTCACGTACACAGTCATACACAAGAACCAGCTTTTATTCTTGACTGGACATAGTCCTTAGATCAAGACTGGTTTTAATCAGAACAAACACACAAACGCACACATTGTTACAGGTTCGCTTCGAAAGTATCTGTGAGAATCGTACTGAAATGAACCAGAGCGTTGTTTAGAGATCAAATAAGCAAAGGGAAGTAAGCGCTCTAATGTGCACACGACATGTGTAATAGAGTAAGCGAGAGTTATACGGAACGTTTCTCCTGGCACCTGAGAGAATAACGCATTGAAATGAACAAGCGTCTTTCATCCTCAAAAAAGCACTACTTTTCTTCCAAATGTTTTGACAAAACCAAGTAAGTCCACTTGCTTAGATCTGTCAAATTTTTTAGATCTGATATAATGGAAAAAAGTGACAAAACCAAGTAAGTCCACAAAATGCCCAACAAAACAAAAACCATCCATCAGATCATTATCAAACTCGGGTTGTAAACGTACAATAATGCTATTTATCTTATTATCTCTGTAGGTTGATCAAGATAATCGTCACTTTTGAGAAATGTAATAAAACAGAAAAAGTCGTTTATCTCAGAACTAGCTTCAGTGGACTTACTCGGTTTTGTCAGCACACGGCAGAGTTGTCCGAGAGAACCACACTAATCCGACGTTATCGGGTTTCACGAACAAAATTTCAGTCGGCCGACTGCGGGTCGTCTCACCGGAAGTCGGCCAAACACGGTGATGCTCTCCCCCCAACACTGTGTTCGGCTTACTGCGGTAAACCGAAAATAAATGTAATTATCCGCACAGTCAATGGCAGAATGCTCACACTTTTTTGGATTGTGAGCCAAACCTTGTGATTGTTCTTCGAAATGTAACTATCATGACGCAGTAATCCAGGAGACAAGTCAGGGTTATGTCTTGAAGACGTCACATTATGGCGTAAGAGGGTTAGACGTCACGCGAAGGAATTACTGAAAGTCTCGGTCATTGTTATTTTGAGCGGGCCGAGACTTGTTTTTTCTTCAAAATCGGCCATTTCCACGTGCGAATGAGCAAACGGAAGTGGTAATGTTGCTAAATTTAGCCCTCGACTTGGCCATTCGGATTATTGGACAGTCGGTCGACTGCGGTTGTCCGCGGGTGACGGTGATTCGCTCATGAAACGCGCTTTTCGGTGACCCGGCGATCAACCACAGTCCATCGACTGGGCAGTCGATCGACTGTCAGTCGGTTCACTGCTATCTTATGAAACTGTTAGTCTCCACGGGTAGTGTACTCAGTACCACTGACGGTGATCGATAATTGTTCATGCGTGTTCCCATCTCCAGCAAATGTAAACCAGCACTCGGATCTGCCTCAAGCTTTGGCACCTATTGCCTCATCCATTTTTAGCTTAGCATGCAAAGTCACGTTTTTGTAACCTAAAACCCTGAATTAATATGAATATTTGTTTAGTTCTTTCGGAAAAGTTACGTAATACAACACGCTAAGTATACACATTCGCAAAACGCAACACACATTTTGGTCAGCCTATTGGTCATAACTTCTGAACTTTCCAAAGCAAATCATTGAGAACTTGAGCAGATATGGCTCTTTGGGTGGAGGACCCCCTCAAAAATGGCCGCAAAACGTGCCTTTTTGGGCCTCTAAAACGGTTGACACCTACCGCCTTTGGCAAAAGGCTACATAAAGACTAGAGAAATCAGGTGCATAAAACAAAATGTTCTGAACAGGAAATTGAATGTCCTTTCGAATGGTTGTCAGAAATGTTTGGTTTGTGCATATTCTGATTTTTTGCAGATTTTAAAATACGGGGCTATGTTTTTTGTCAGGTCGATTTTAGGGGTGACCTTGTTTGACAGGCTGTCACGGGATGCCTATACAAAGTACCATCAATCGGACAAAATGATATGTACAGCTGACATAATTACCTTTTCGGGCATATAACGTTGAACTAAAATAAATTGCGTTTTAATGCTTTTCTTAGCGTGCGAAAATTGTTGCAATAATTTTTTGGCCAAGTTTATGTTATAAAGGTATGGGTTTGCATACGCATCGGTTTTAGTCCATCTATGTTAATCACACTAGTTATTTGTGAATACTTAAACATTTTGTTTCCCTGTTTTGGGCGAGGGCTGGATGCAAAAAAAAGGATGAGATGTATCTTTGTATTTCTAGAAATCGATTTTTATCATATATTTTCTAACTTTCTTATTCGTTGCGAAAAAAGAATAAGAAAACACAGAAACTGGAATATTTGGAGATTTGTAATGATACACTGACAGTATGAAATCATTTTTCTTGCTTATAGGCCTACTTTTAATTATGTTGTTTGAAACCGCTTTGTGCATGGGACATCTTTTTTGTCCAAAGGCACAGTAAGCCTCCCGCGTAAACCATCACAGATACTGTCAGCTTTTACACACAGTACAAGCACCCTTTCGTTTAAACACTCACCGCTTGAGAACATCCTAGGTGCCCTACGTAAAGAGTGAGCAATTTTCAAAGAATTAATTTTTGCATGGCCAGCCGGATTGTTCAGTACTGTATCACAATCGGACGCCTCGTTTTGGTGCTAGACCTAACTTTTAAAATCTAAATAATAAATTACACAAACATTCTTAAATCATAAAAGAATTCTTTTTTCATCAAGACAAGATCAGTACAATTCAAAGTTTTGAAAGTTTGAAAAAACAAAAGCCCGGAAACGTGTCACGCAAAACGTCTTTCTCGTAGCAGACGACGGTTCTGCATAGCGCCAGTTCCTTTGAACGGTCAACCTCCACCGCTCTAGTTCGTGTGACTCGCAGCCGTTTGTTGCGTTTTAGATTCAGAGGTACACAATAACGTGCTATTGCAGATAAACTTACAGCGAGTCGCATTGAAAATACAAACTGACGACTAAATTGTGAAAAAAAGGAAACTGGATCACACGGGTTCACGATGGCTCAGGGGTAAGATAAACCACACAAAAATAAATTCTTTGAAAATTGCTCGCTCTTTACGGAGGGCACCTAGGATGTTCTCAAGCGGTGAGTGTTCAAATGAAAGGGTGTTTGTACTGTGTGTAACAGCCTGACAGTAGCTGTGATGGTTTTCGGGAGGCTTACTGTGCCTTTAATCATTGTGTTTCTTTTTATCTAGAGAACAAGCACATTGAAAGAGATTATGGAGATCCTTGAGATTCTCAATTCCATACTCAAAGCATGCAGATCGAGGCATGCTGACGTAGTGATTTGTTGTTTTCAGGTGTTGGACGACTGGAAGTACGTGGCGCGAGTCCTGGACCGCCTGTTGCTCTTCGTCTTCCTGGCCGTCACCTTCAGCGGCTCCGTGGGCGTGCTAATGAATGCGCCGCACATTTTGGAGTACGTGGACCAAGACAAGATCATCGCCAATCTCCTCGAATACATCGATGACAAGAAAGGATAGTCCTTGAGGACCGAAGAAACTATTGCTCACCACCAGTTCGAACCGAAAACAGAATAAGATCTGAGCTCCGTAATTTACGTTGCATGCCCTTTGCTCCGAGCTTGAGAAATAGGCTAACCGTTCAAACTGTTCTTAACCGAAGAACAAACCACGAAAGACCCAAACAATTTAACAGCAGCTCTTAACTCTTTTGCCGTGAAGAAAGTGACTGAACTGTTTCACAAATCTCTAGTGGATTTAAGAAAGCTTGGGCTCTCTACTGACTGATACGCTTGTACCTGCAGAGCTATTGAGTATAAGATGATGAATGCACAACTATTATGTGGCACTCCCGAGCTCTGGAATAATTGATACATTGCTATAATTTGGTACTCAACGGAATTACAGGTAAGATCTTGTGCTGTGTGATTCTAATGAAACAATTAGGGCCACGCAGATTCATAAACAATCATGATCTTGCAAGTTCTGTTGTTGCCTTTATAATGACAGGCCGGAAGCCATCAGTATCAGCTTTGGTTTTGAGAGAGGTTTCCTTTGGGACAGACAAAGCGACTGTGATTTTATTTTCTTGCTGTGCGGGTGCCAAAGATTTTCCAGAAATTCACGGAGAGTACTGGAGGCAGTGACGGTGAATTTTCATTTTGTGAACAAGGAAGCTTGGAAAACCGTCAAACATGCATTTGTCTGATTTTGGATAAGAAAAGTTGGTGCAGCTGGTTGGGTTTGTGTGCAGAAAGGGTGTCGGATAACTCGTTTATATGACCTTTTTGTAGCTAGTGTAAGAGATCTCATTTTTTGATTTGCATTCTTAACATGTTTGAAATACTGATGACGTCACACTCCCGTGTTATGCTCTGTCACAGTGCTTCCAATACATAGTTCAATATATTGTGCATGATAACTTTGAATGACTGTGCAACGCATCAGCATAATTTCATCGAAGCATTATCGCTTGGTCCCCAAGTTCAATATATTGTGCATGATAACTTTGAATGACTGTGCAACGTATCAGCATAATTTCATAGAAGCATTATCGCTAGGTCCCCACTCTGCGCGTCAGCCCGACAGTTTCCCCATGAAGATATTCCCGACGGCTTGTTTGTGTCATGGTGTCCCTCCAACAGCTTTCCACTCCGTCATATCTTACCAGAGTTAGTGACACTGCTTGTCTCTGTGTGTTTAAAAAAAACTCTTCCCTTAATGGTTTTTTTTCTCTCTCTCTCAGTATTTCAGTATTACACCGTCTCTTGATGACAATTTCTTTGTCCAGTGTGTGACAAATCGTAACAGAACTGTTCTATTTCGCTACATTACTAGTATCATCTAGCCAAGTGTTTCTACTGCAGGTTGTTGAAGCGGTCATTAGGTCATATGTGCATTTTTTGTGATAAGTCTAACAAATAAGAACATCTACAATTAGAGAGGACAGACCTGACACAATTCTGTTATGTTTTTGTGTAGTCAAAACTACTTTACACATTTTGTCCGTTATAACAATATAGGTCCAAACAGTATTTATTTATGGACTCAATGTTCGAGGTAGAAACATTTGTTTCTGATTGCCTTTGATCATCCGGTGATCGACCGATCGATCGACCGATCCCCTCATGACCATTGTACTATGGTACAGGCGCTGTGACAAGAGCATACTTAAAAGTTGACAACCATGACCATCGTCCTTGCAAACAATGGTCAAAAAGAAATATAATAGCATTCTGCCCAACACGTCGTCTTGGTTTTCCATTGTCGAGCGTGTGTAAAGTAGTGTTAGGTCGGTTACACACGTAATTAGGTCGTTAAGTTAAACGTCAGCATGTAAATAAATGGTAAATCTGCCACATTACATTGTCTCACGCGTGTTTGAACGATCGTTAACAGCGTCCGCTTATTGATTTGCGTGTAACAATGTGATATCTTTACTTTTTGATGTCATTTACCTTTTTCATACTTTATGGGTTTGAAAAAAGGTTTAATGTACGCGTGTTTATGGTACATACGAAGTAGACAACGAAACAGCGTTAGGTGATTCGTCTGACTAAAAGTGTCTTGCACCTGTTCTTTTACACGCGTGTTTAGGAAATACAATATGACGAGGATTGAAATACTTTGATATTCAAAATGATATACAGGTTAAATAAACAAATCTACAACAATAACAGCACACACACATTCATACAGTTGAAAATTGACCAAGACGTACTATTAGACACAAACTGAAGCGATTAACAGCTAAGTGACTACTTTGAAGCTTTGGTGTTGTTAGTGTTTTTTTGTGTTTTTGTGTCTGTGTGGTTTTGTGTGTGTGTGTGTTCATCCAGTACATATCATATGTTAAAGGGGATCAGGCCCAAGGGCTAGATTAGTCGTGAAGGCCAACGACAGCCAGTCTGGAACTCGAGACGAAAACCAGCGAGTCGAAACCACCAGTTCATTCACACACATCACACCAGGCGTTAAAAGCTTTCGATCTACATGGACCATCTTCTCTGAATTCGAATCAAACGACCGGAGAAGTAGCAAACCTCAATCGCCTTGTCAAATGCTCCCTGCGGCGCAATGACTTCACAAACGGTCGGCCTGTTCTCTTTGCCAAGAACATTTTGCGAAAGTGGGTCACCCACAACGTGCAAAAGGTACCTCTCCCTCTTTCTATGAGGGTCGCCTTACTTTGGCAGTACTCTCCCAGTAAGTTGTTTTCTTGTAGAACACCTTGTGTGTCCATTTGGTAACATTTCAGATGGTGGTGGGGGTAAAGCAGGGGTGTCATCACAAAGGAACTCTGAAGAGAATTTGGATACTGCGTAGACATATATATGTTCGAGAATGTAATAGAAGAGAACAAACCAAAGTGGATGAACGTGAATCACCATAAACATCTTGGCGTCATTTTGCAGAATAGTTGCAAGTGGGGTTTCTAAGTAAGAAATATCTAAAAAAAAATATATAAAAAAAAGTAACCTTATTAATTAACTGTTTATAAAGATATAATTATTATATATTAATACATATTAAGTCTTAATAGGCTGGAAATGATGTATACATCTTTCGTTCTTCCATATTTTGACCATGCAGACATCCTATGAGATAACTGCACTGAACACTTGTCAATTGAACTGGAAAAATTACGTTTGGAAGGAATTCGGATTATATTTGGTGGTGTGCGTGGCGCCAGCCACACAAAACTCTATAAAGAAAGCAGATTGTGTAACCTAAAAGAAAGACGGAGAAGACATAAATTGATTTCATATTATAAAATGGTACATGGCAAATGCCCTCATTATCTATTACATTAATTTTTGTTGCCAGCTTTAATTTAAGATGTTAACCCCTATCATAGAAGAAGACCGTTGGAAAGAAGAGTCCCTGCGTGCAGAACTGAATTATACCGTCGATCTTTTATACCATCTACCACTTTCCTTAGGAACAATTTGCCTGACAACATTAAAACAACTAACTCAATCAGTGAATTTAAACACTATTTAATTATTCCTCACTATAATGTACCTGCCTAGTATTACTGCGGTAAAAGAATGGAAGAGATTCACCACTGCAAAAAGCGCCTAAACATGAGTAATTTGAATTCTGATTTGTGCAAACGCACTTCGCGTGCGGCTATTTGAACGAAACCGCTGACCATTATTTGACACTTTGCCCTCTCTACGTAGATGCTCGCCTGTCTACACTAAATGCTCTGCCTGTAATTCGTAAATTACAGACATGTTGATATTTTGTTAAATGGTAGCGAAAACCTTCCCCTTCGCACTTACAAGTTTATTTTTGAAACTGTACAATCGTTTATTTGTGAATATGGTCGTTTTTGACTCACATGCGAAGCAAAAGTGAGTCTATGTACTCACCCGAGTCGTCCGTCCGTCCGTCCGTCCGTCCGTCCGGACGTCCGGCCGTCCGGAAAACTTTAACATTGGATATTTCTTGGACACTATTCAGTCTATCAGTACCAAATTTGGCAAGATGGTGTATGATGACAAGGCCCCAAAAACATACACAGCATCTTGACCTTGCTTCAAGGTCAAGGTCGCAGGGGCCATAAATGTTGCCTAAAAAACAGCTATTTTTTACATTTTTCCCATTTTCTCTGAAGTTTTTGAGATTCAATACCTCACCTATATATGATATATAGGGCAAAGTAAGCCCCATCTTTTGATACCAGTTTGGTTTACCTTGCTTCAAGGTCAAGGTCACAGGAGCTCTTCAAAGTTGGATTGTATACATATTTTGAAGTGACCTTGACCCTGAACTATGGAAGATAACTGTTTCAAACTTAAAAATTATGTGGGGCACATGTTATGCTTTCATCATGAGACACATTTGGTCACATATGATCAAGGTCAAGGTCACTTTGACCCTTATGAAATGTGACCAAAATAAGGTAGTGAACCACTAAAAGTGACCATATCTCATGGTAGAAAGAGCCAATAAGCACCATTGTACTTCCTATGTCTTGAATTAACAGCTTTGTGTTGCATGACCTTGGATGACCTTGACCTTGGGTCAAGGTCACATGTATTTTGGTAGGAAAAATGTGTAAAGCAGTTCTTAGTGTATGATGTCATTGCTAGGTTTAGTTATTTGACCTTGATCCTAAAGGTCAAGGTCATGTCAAGGTCAAGCATGTGAGTCGTATGGGCTTTGCCCTTCTTGTTGTTGATTTGACTTGGTGCGCATACTCATGTAAACAACCTGACAACCCTTATTTTGTATGCACTCTCCAAATATGTCATTGGCGAACTACTGCATATCTGCCACTGGATTACAATGAATCATTTACTATGTAAATTCTCTTTTGTATGCGCTAGCCACTTTCATCCTTTACATGTCTCTACCGTTCGTTTTTTCCCCCATCCCCCCCCCCCCCACCCCCCCCCCCCCCCCCCCCCCTCTTAATCTCTTTCCCCTGCTAGTTTTGTCTTACTCTTTGCTGGTTTGCTTTGATACAAATAGTTCTATAGTATACTATTTATGTTATGTCCGACATCACACGTGTGTTATTCTCCAACTACGTAGAGCACGTAATAATATAAGCGTTCGCTTAACTTCGTGTCCCTATTATTTCTCGTTTTATTATTGTATCATGTTTAATTGAATAAAACCTTGTTTAAACCAAGTAGATGAAAACAATTACTGAAAACATACCCCCCCCCCCCCCCCCCTTGCCCCTTAAGTAATCTAAGTTTAGTAAAAGAGTAGAGGTTGAAGATCTAGCAAAACGATCTATGGCCTTCGAGCTAGAGTTCTCATTCTGCCCACGACACAAAACAATTGTTTTTGTGACAGAAGCAATCGTCACCCGTCTCAAGACGGCAAGCGGACCGGAAGTGAACCCGACAAGGTCACACCTCTCTCGGCTGCTGGAATGATCGTCTACGAACACGGGCATCCTATTTTCCAATCTTGGGCCCTTCACCGACGCCCCGTGTTAGTGCCCCCCGGGAGCGCGAACAGTGGCGGCGTCCTGCCACAGCTGCTGTCTGGCCCGCAAGTCAGGGCGGCGGAACATCGATTGGCCGTGTGTGGTCAGTGGATACTGATGGGACACTCAGACGACCGATGGTCAGTCATGCTAGCAAGTTAAAAAAAATAGTACATTTTAAGGGGCTTATTGTCCATCAGGTCTTAATTGCCTATATTGGACATGAATTGGTTTATACGATTCGAGTTTTACGCCCTCACGGCTTTTTTGATGTTTGCGTGTTTAGGTGGTATCAGCCATCTGCACTTATGGTAGAATGACCAAGATCTTTAACGTGCCATTGTGGTGACACGGGGGTGGGAGATGGATACCGTCTCGGGGTCTGCACATAAAGTTGACCCGTGTCCGTCCCGGCCCGGATTCGAACCAGCGACCTCTCGATCACAAGTCCAGTGCTCTACCACCTGAGCTACCCGGGCCCCCAATGCTAGCAAGACGAGGACAAAAGGCTGATATAGACAGAGGGCAGTGCTTGTCGATGTAACAGAAATGCTGTTCCATTTTCTTTTCGAATAGTTTTGTTCTAAAAGGCGGAATCACTTTAAAGTTAAAGAAACTGCTGATACCAATATGTTGCTATCTACATTAACAAAAAGATAGAGAAACACACAAAAACCTCTGTTGACACTGGTGTAAGATTCCGCGTCAAATCCCTGAAATGAGCTACAGAAGTTAAAACACACACACACACACACACACACACACACACACACACATGACGCGTGTCGGGGGCAGTGCTCGTCAAACTCTTTGTAATGGCAGTTGACTCTGGAGGCAGGAGGCATACGACTCCAACTCATGGGAACTGTCCACCAAAGTCCGCGTTAAGAGTTGCTCGGAACGCTGGCAGACAGAGAGAAAGTCCGTTACAAATATGCGCTTGGTTTGTACAGTGCATAGCCCAAGTCAAGTTAAAATTTAAAGTCTGTGTACCATACATAAGGCTACTGCATAAATCCCTGCTTTCACCTTCCATGTTTTAACAGCAACGACTTCGAACTTCTGCCCCATAAATTAATGTGTGCTGCCATGCTAACATTCCAAAACATTTTTTTTTTGACAAAACTGGTCTCTAAACGTGTAACCGGAAGCAAACCGCCTTTTTAATGTGCGCAAAGGTCAACATTCAAAGAGTGTTGCACTGCCAGTACATACAAAGTTATTGTCGGAAACCGTGTCTCGTTTTATAATGGCACCAATCAATATTCCCCCATATCTCTAAATTCCTTGCGACTTTTTCATCGAGACAAGCACTTCTTTCTAAGAGAAAAAAACTAAAACAAAATCAAAACAAGTCTGCAAAATGTAGTTACATACAAGAAACCTTTTCCTCACGCTGGAATCCTGCTGATAACGCTTTCTGCAGCAGTCAATAAGTCATATTCTTCTAGAATGGAAATTTCTGTTTCATAAATTTAGAATGCAGAAAATTAGGGCTGATAGCCCTGGGCTTGGTTCCTTTTGGTTATTATGACTTGAAACCGTCATTAATCACTCCATTTTTCAATGATGCCGAAAACTGGTATTTCTATCTTCTATCAAAAATGAATAAAAGAAACTAAGTTATATATCTTATGATAGGTTGAGAAGAAACGCTTACCTATCGTGCCGCCCACCCTCGCTTCTACTTTACATGGCATTGACGTTTAGAAATGCGCACCATAATGACCTTCTTGTCGCTGCTTCAAACAGTGGAGGTTTTCTCACAGTAAAATCCAAATGCCAGAGTCTCACTCAGTTCGTCTTCGGGACACCATGTAACTCTTTGTAAGCACAAGGAAATGTACGGAATTATTAAGTCTTTGGTTTGAATCTGCAAACCCATAGTTTTGGTTGGTTTGGATTTGGGATAGGGGTTACTATTATAAGTATTCCAGAACCGTACAAATGTATTGCTGGAGTCTAAGTTTGCATTCGTGTGCTTACATTATTTTATGTTCACATATATGTTCGAGGAATGTAACTGGTGTCCAAGAAATTGTTTACTGTTTTTAATCCTTTCTCGTGTCAAAAGTGTGTGAGATTTTAGATTTTGTTTATTATTCGTATCACGACGATTTGGAAGAAAAAGCTTAGGTGAAGGGAAAAGGAAGAACAGAAAAATTGCCGTTTGGACGTTTACCTCAGTGGTGTCGTGTGAGCCCCCTCTCTCCTCCCCCCCCCCTTTCCAAAACCTCCTCATCTGCCTCCTTTCTCCCCACCGGTACCCTACACACGCACATGGAGACTCTTGGTTCAACAAGCCAACGCACAATGTTTGAGGTGACTCAGATGTTTTCACACAGAGGAGCTGGGGTCACTCATTCTTTGATCGTCTTACTTTTTCTTTTCTTTCATCTCGGATTGTGAGTTGTTCAACTTTAGAAAATGCACTGGTTTACTGTTCAAACTATTGATTATGATCAGGTGACAAACTGGCTAAACTGTAGAACAGATGGATTGACAAGTTTACTGAGTGAAAGCTTGACTGTTCTGCCTGCAATATCCAGCAGCGAGTGCTCGCCATGCCGTCATCGTGCACTGCTGTACAATTCAGTGCAAGTATTGCATACAAAATGCTGTAAATAAATTGCCAGGTGTCTGTTCCAACTAGCAATAATGTAGGTTCCTCCTCCTCTTATCTTGCAGTGGCAGTTTCGCCATTACACCAAGAAAACAACTAGTGCGGATGAGCGTTGCCCGTTTGTACTTGAATGTGTAAGGACCTGGTCTAGCCTGTACTCAGGTATTTTTAGTGTTCTGTTTACGAACATGGGTTCCTCGTCTCGTGAAACGTCCTTCACTTGAAGAAATAAGTTTTCCACACCCTATTGTAGACGTTTATATTGTATTTGCAACCACCTTATGCAGTTTCTGAATGACTTGTTATTGTACGAACAACTCTGTGTGTGTGGGGTGTGTGTGGGGTGTGTGTGTGGGGTGTGTGTGTGTGTGGATGGATGTGTTCAGCATTCAATGAGATGTTTTTAGGATCACACAGATCTGTGATCTGAACCTGAAATATGTGATCATAAATTTGTTTGCTTTGTGTTTGAATTCATCTATACTACCCGTCATAAAAAAAACTAGGCAGATACGTTTAAGTATGAATCTTTGTGACGAGGCCGTTTATTGTAAAACCAGTTATTTGACTGAAAAGGTCATCCATTCCCCTGCCATAGTCAGCAAACAGATTGATTTTACGTAAGGTGTCTATACAGTGGAACCTACAACACCAAAGTCAAATTCGCAAAAGCAAGGTTCCCGCGTTAAAATCGACAAAAAATGAAAAAAGCTAAAACGCAACAAATTTGGTATGTCATTGTCAAATACAATCATATTTGTATCCAAAACAGTAAGTATATTCTCCTATGTTGACTAACAATGACATTATGGCATGCTGAACGTTGTATGTGCCATTCCTCTCAGAAGCCATGAATTGCGGTTTTTGAAGCCGTTTTAGTGGGTAATGAGATGAAAAACGGGACATTCCAGTAACAACTCAACGCAATGCCCTCCAACTTTAGGTAAGTTGTGCTGAGACATGTCTTAAAGTACACCCGGAATCGTAAGTCATTTAAAGCATTAGTTCCGCTGTTATGCAACATGCCAGAAAGAGTTTTACAATTGTCGGTAGGTGTTTGCAGACACGATGAAAAACATAGTTTTGTATGTATTCTTAGAGAACAATAACAGATGCACCACAGACTCAAATGTTATGTTCATCCTTAAACAGACATGGGTGAAAGAGGATTTCAACGCGAGAGTACTCTTTAAGAAGTAGGCTCTTTCATACGCGGACAACAAATGACACCCTATCCCTACGGCTATTACCCGCTAAAACTGCTTCAAAAACCACCTATTATGGCTTCTGAGAGGAATGGCACCTACACCGTTCAGCATGCCTTACCGTCATTGTTAGAAAATATAGGGGAACAAAACTGACTACTCTGGATACAAATATTATTGTACTTCCCAATGACATGCACAACTTGATGCGTTTTCGCTTTTCTGATATTTTGTCGATTTTACCGCGGGAACCTTGCTTTTGCGAATTTGATTTAGGGGGGTGGGGGGGGGGGGGGGTGTGTCTGTGTTGTAGGTTCCACTGTAAAGACCGTACCTTATGTAAAATCAATCTTTATATTGTAGGGGAATGGATTATCTGGTTTTACAATAAATGGCCTGGTCACAAAGATCTGCACTCAAACGCATCTGCCTAGTTTGTTTATGCCGCGTAGTATTTCTTGTAGTGTATCTTCAAGTTGGCGTTATGTAATCACTTTTGAATAAATTCTTGTAGAGTCCCTTCGGTTAGTTTATACTTTTGTTTTGTTGATGTTGTCAATTCATTCAGGTAATGTTGCGTGTTTTGTTTAGTATTGTTTGCGATTGCTCGTTAATTTTCTGTATGTGGTTTTATATAAACACTCATATATTTTTAATCTACATGTTTTCTTCTTAGTTTACCCATGTTGAGCTTGTCTCATTTTGCAAGTATTTGTTAGTCTTTTCCCTCATTTTTGTGTGTGCTGTATTTGCTTGCATGTCCTTCGCCTAGATATTTTTCCAGCGTGCTCCTTTTGAACGTTTCCCGAACACACCTATTCCTAAATTCCATTGTATTTTAGATGGACTAAAGAATAAGCATTTTTAATAATTTGAAACTAATGAGAAGCGGTTGTCCCTGTGCTATTCATTTAGAAGTTTCGCCATAACACTGTACAGCATATTACACACCCATATGATTAGTATGCATAACTGTTATTTGTTGGTCATGTCATGAGACTGTGATTTGTCTTTAATCCGGCTGACTTACACAAGATGCACCTACACCATTTGGCGGAGATTTATTGACGTCCCTTCCTACCATGTGGCTAGAGCGTGTCGTTGAACACGCCCAAAAGCGCCTAGTCGACGTTCGACTTCAATAGCAAGATGTTATAAAGAAATCCACAACACGCAATGCGATAGATCACTGAGAAAAATGCCATTGTTCTACAATGCATGAATGTTAATTGAATGTACGAGTCACTTTTGTTTTTTTGTATTTCATTGTAAACAATGCTGAAGTTATTTCTGTACCCAACTGATGTACATACTCTAAAAATACTTCGGGAGACAAGTTTCATATATGACGTTTTGGTTTCATCACAGGAACGAATTATTTCTGAACAAAGAAACTGAATTATTTTAAGAACAGCCGTGTATGCATATTCATGCTGTATTGTTTTGAGTGGCAGGCAGAATATATGAAGGCTATGTGAACATGTGTCTACATTATATGAGGAAATTTGCATAAATTAATCTGTAACATGAATTCCTTCGCTTCATGGGTAGTCATGTGTGTCTGTGCATGCGTGCGTGCGCCATTTGTGTTAATGTGTCTTTATTTCTTTGTACATCTGTGCAAGAGAGTTGGAAACAAAGTTAGAGTGATCAGTGTTCGCTTCGGCGATTACCTTAGACAGTAATTCGACACAAACATTCGTTTCACAATGCAATGTTTAACAGCAGAAGTCACAACCAGGTTGACTGAAGTTTTCTGTATTATCTGTGGGTGTTTAAAGATTGCATCGAATGGTGAAGGTACCTATGCAGTATTTGTTTTCAAAACGACACTTTCATTTGTTCAAAGAGGTTTTCAAGTATTGTGTTGGAATCAGAACATTTTGCCATTTAAAGTCGCCCTGAAACTTGTATCAATGTATAACATAAGACACGAATGAATCCAGTCACGGATATGTACAAAGGCAGGAAATATCGCTGACTGAATAATGCGTTGGGACCCGTCAATACGTCGTTCTTTGTTCCTGGCCCGTCCACAGTATACATATAAAGATGTCTACTACAAAACAGTGTGTATATACTGGACTGATGTTCTGCCAAACCATACGTGACCCTCCACAACGGAATGAGTCGCATGTCACCTTTGCATGATTTTCATATTTTTACATTTTCTGAAAGGTTTTTTTTATGCTTTATCCAGTGGTGGAAACCCTTTTAGAAAACTTTTTGAGTTATAAGCCTGAGACTAAGGTGACCCTCACACTGTTACCAGACACCGGACTTATATTATGCCTAGCGCAGAACCGCGCGAGGTGACATGCGACTCATTCCGTGGTGGAGGGTCACAAATTACGAACTTTTCTGCATGAAATATTTAGTTCTGTGTTATATCAGCGGAACAACATACACCTTGGTAAAACCTATCAATAAACAAGCACAATAAATTCTCCTACGACTCACGTTCGTTATAAGTAATATAATATTGATCCAAAAAAAGATAAACTGGTAACTGGTTCCAAAATCAAGAAGAAAGAAAGAAGAAAAAAACAGAATGGTAAGGTCCCCGAACAATAGAAATTGTCACGATTTAGTGACATGGACGGAGAAAGGAACACTCTGTCGGGTGCCTATCTCAAATTGTGATGGAAAGCGCCTGTGCTTTCGGGCAACGGGCTGTGTTTAGCTGACAGAGCATAGCTGAGCACGGGGATTTCGTTTTGCAGGGGTTCCACGTGGGTGATTTTGCTGTCTGGGCAAAATCGGCTATGACTGAACTGAATATGTGACACGCGGAGTCACGTGATATTTTCAAGGTTGTTTTGTGGGGACATGAAGCTTGGCACTTCAACATTTGGCGGCCAGAGAGAAGGACAGGTTTCTTATTCCCTGAAGTTTGTTGGTCTACAACACGTTGGTGAAAGACCATTTCATGACAGCGTGCCGTTCTGCATGTTACAGAAGGGCTTTTTGGGAAGGACAAGAAGGGACCACTTTTCGCCGTCTACATGTTATTTTGACGACAAGGTCGTCAGGTGTGACTCTTGGCTGAGCGGGGGAATTTTCCAACGCATAAAGGAATTCAGCGCAAGGGGTGTGTGGCAGGAAATTCGTCGACGGACGAAAGCCATACAAAGGAAGCGGATTCGCTTAAAGGAGAGCTACTTACATTAGGCTGTTGAGGTAATAAATCGTTATTTAATTTAACGCCGTTGACGAGTCTGTGTTTGTGGAATGAAATACTCTCTGTTGTTCTTTCCAGATTAGCGCATAATTTGCTCTTTGTGACGCTAAAATAATAATCTGCATATGGTTTTTGCAGATATGGAGAGAAGGAAGGAAAATAGCTGATTTGTTGTTGTAAAAGTTCGTTTGTGCAGGCCCACGTGCTCTTTGAAATATAGAAGGGTGACATGTTTAAAGGTGGAGTGTGAAGGGTAGCGTGGCATGTTTAGTGCACCGATGCTTTTTGTTGCAGCCTTCCTACCTACTTCTTACCTATCTACGTATGTCTGCAGTGTTGCGGGTATGCGGTAGCCGGGACTTCTGTATGCTGTAACCTGGAGTTCTGGTGGTTTGCTGTCGCTGTTGTTGTCCCACCATTCTACATTTCTTACCATTTATGGTAACTACGGGGAGGACCTTCAGCGACTGAGTGAGGCGCCTGATATCTCCACTATTCCCTGCTTCGTTTCCACGCCAGCCGGCACTTCATTCAACGGAGCAGTTGTGGAGATAGACTATTCACGGGTCGCCCACTCAGTGGCAAAAAGCTAAGTGTGCCATGTCATTGCACACCTAGTCATCTTTTATATTGATGATTTCATTTGAGTGATGACAACGTGGGGTGTGTGACACCTGCATTTAACCAGCGCTTTTGCATAACCGGCTATATTTTCTATCTATACACGGGATCAGCGTGTTATTATCATTTTCTAAACTTTAACTGGCATTTTTGTCAGTGACCTATTTTTACGTTTTGAACGTAACACATCTTTTGGAGTGAAGTCTCGAGGGAGGTGGCGAGATAGTATATAAACAGGCGTCTGAAACTTATACTTTTGTTGATTATATCTATTTGTATGACTGCGAGAGTGGATCGTGGTGTGGTTAGTTAGTTAGCAGTAACTAACCGTTCATAATCACCTTTTGTGATCTGTGAAACGTGACAGAAATTGTCATCATTTTCACGAGTTTTCAATCACAGCCACCTGGGAAATAAATCTCATGTTCCCCATGCAATAAATCCCCGGTTCCAATAGTTGCAGGAAGCAGGTTATACCTGGATAATCAAAAGTAAACCCAATAGAAACATTCGGGGATTCGTCGGCTCTTTTCATTGGCGTTTCTCCAGACCTAGACAGACGACACTGCTTTGCAAAGTTCCAAGAACGAACTGGCAAACTAGCAAAAGTAAACAAAAAACAAAACTACTTCATGAAAGGTCATAAATTCATCACAAACAAATGAAACCTAGCGATATGTTCCGTCTTCTTACAAAGTCATGGAGTGCGTGTATCTGTGTTTCGATACACAGACGTTCGGAGAAACACGAACGTCAAGTCAAACCAATTGACCCCTGACACACACATTTTGACCCGTGCACAAGACGTTGTATCGATAAACGAAGCGCAAATAAGAAATAATAATAACAGCAAAGAACAAAGCAACAAGATATGCAAACATCTAACAAAGCCGAGCAAGCAGAATGACAGGTCTAATGAAAAACAAAGAGGCAATGATACGGAAACAAAATCGCGATTCTTTCCTTCGCTGCACGACGCAAATCTTCTGTGACCTTTGACCTAACGTGCCTTGCTGCACGATGCAAATCTTCTGTGACCTTAGACCCAACGTAGCTTCCACATTCGATCACTAATCTTAATATTTACAACTGAAAACCGAGGGGGTGGAATACTGAGAGGAACCTACAGAACTGTGCATCCTCAAACCTGACATACTTATCTCAACATTTTATGAACTCAAAACACAGAAAGTTGCTTTCACACGCCAGCTTTGATTGCAACAACGTGGTGGTGCCCCAAAACATGTACATGTATTATCAAAACGGAACTCGTGTTTCAAAGCATGGCTCCTTGTGTTGATTTTGCACTTATTTTCTCACTACCAAAATGATGACAAAAACGATGTTTGATGGGTTGTTGACAGACCAGCTTTTGTGTCGGTCCTCGGGGGAGCATATCGTCTTTTGTTTCATCTTATAACGTTTACGGGTACATCGGCCCAATGGCCTTAATAGTGGGTAGACAGACAGCCAAATAAACGAAGTGAAAACTTATCTGAGAAAGCGTTCAGTCTTTTGCACTATGGCCATGGATTTCGTAATTCATTATGGCTATGCATGACCATATTGCGAAAGACTGAACGCTTTGTCAGAGAAGTTTTCACTTCATTTATTTGTCTGTACGTCAGCCCAGTGCTATGAAGACCATTCGGACGATGTAATCGTGAACGTCTTTTATTGTTAAAATTAAAACCTTTCAGTAACTTACCATTCTTATTTTTGGATTCCATAGACGTTGAATAAAATGATAATGTCCTACGTTTGACCCAAACTCGACTCCAACGTGACCCTGAAATATGACCAGGAGCAAGTACACTCGAGTCTTGTCTAGAAGCAATCAACCGTCTGGGAGTTTGGGAAGTTTCAAAGATATAGATTCAAAACCTTTGAGAAAGTTATAATTTTTGATTTTTCTTAAACATGACCCCACTGTGGCCTTGGAACTTAAAGCTGGTCAACCACCCTAAGATTATGTTTGGAGGCAATTAAACTACATATTAATATGTGGAGTTTCACAAGCTCTTGTTTAAAAAATAACGGAGAACAAGATAATTTAGCATTTTTCGACCTGACCCGGTCTGACCTTGAAATGTGACCTTATATATTAGCGTCATGTCATCAAACCCTAGAAGTATGTGAAGTTTCAAAGCTCTCGGTTCAATAACATCAGATAAAAAGTCCACGTGAAGTTTGTTGTTGTTGTTGTTATTGTTGTTGTTGTACTCAGGTGAGTCAAAAATTCAGGCTGTGTTATTCGAACTTTAGATGCTGAAAAAATGCATTTGTTGAGGTTACCGAGCAGTGCTTTCGGATTCGAGGTATCTGTCAATAATTCACACGTGTTGCTAGCTTATCTGCGGTTTTATCTGTTGTATTAAGGGTATTATTTATTATTAAATATCGGCTAATATGTTTCTTCTGCGGTTGCAAATAAAAGATGAAACAAGTAGCGTAAAGCAAAATTCATACATTTAATCAAACTGTCGAACTCACAGAATGACACTGAACGCACTGGATTTGTTTTCACCAAGACAATACGCTTATCGATACAAGAAAGCGCGGACAAATTCAGAGCGGCCTGCAGATCGCTTGAAGTGACAACCAATAAAGCGCAGAAAGTGCGCTTTAAAAAAAATAAAAAAAGGTTTCTGAGCTTTTTTTGTAATCCAAACATAAAATATCTATATATAGGTATTCTGATAGACACGTGGGGGAATTCGGGGGCTGTGATTGGATGGTCTCACACATCCCTATTGCGATCATCAAAGGATAACGCTACGGAAGTTGGTAATTTTTTGCCGATATCCAAACAATATCGGCAATAACAAAGACGCATGGTTCCGGTTTCTTCAAGGTGTATAAAGTACACGCATATCTCGCCAGGTTTGTTTCTGTGACTAGTCGACAGACGATGCCATTTGCTTTGTGTGTTTGTTTTTTGCTTTTTGCTTACTGTACATGACATACATTACGTGTAAAATCCAGTTCTTTAACACGCAACAAACCTTGCAAAGTTCAAAAAGCATCTGAAGCAACCTATCTCTGATTCTAGCAGACAATCTTTCCAATGTTCAACACAAATCAGCAAACTCTCCTGTCACATAGAACGTCCATTGTATAGTGCAATGTTGAAATGAAGTTACCGGTCTGAAACATTTAGTCGTTTCTTCTGAGACAATCCTTGTTCTCTCATCATCTACAGATTTACCGCTGTCTTCATCACGCGAATCCCCAACAGAAGTCAGACTTTCGAACATAGAATAAACGTAAGCAAGCATGATACGTCATGACGTCATATGGACGTAATGCTAAACATCCGGTTATCTCGAGTCTTCTCCGTAATACATGACCATGGGTTTTTCAATGTTCGGTGATTTCCGTGGATACATGCGCAAAGGGATATGCGCACTAAACTGTCGTCTGCAATCAACGACATGGACCATTCTGGTAGTTGTTGCTGACAAAAACATGATTTTAAAACATAATATAATGTCAGAATAGCAATATAAACGCTATTGTGTTTTCAGCGTAGCAATAGGGTCCGATATTTAGACTCGAACAAGTATAATGCGACTCGTTCTTCGACTCGTCGGCATTATACTTGTCTCGTCTTAATATCGGACCCTATTGCTACGCTGAAGACGCAATAGCTGTTAATGTTTTGGGATTCAGGAAATGATAAAGAATACGATGAAATCCTTTTTAGATCGATTACTTAAATTTTAGTTTTAATTAGAATTTAGAGATTTGTAATGCTAAAACTCTTTAATTAATGTTTAAGCTTCCAAACTTAAATGCAATGCCATAGTCGGGGCTTCGTCGAAGATTGCAGCCTGAACTTTCACTAAAAACTGGAAATGACGTCATCAAAGACATTTATCGAAAACAGGAAGCAATGTCTCGACATGTATTTCTCTCTCTCTCGACTGTACACAGAGATAAGAACAGCCTCGCTTTCACCTAGATCCTGCCTAAAAACAATGTTCAGACCTCATGTTCAGACTCGGCGTAATAATACCGAAAGGACTACTTTTTAGCGGTCAAGTTCAGTCGTCCGCATACTCGAAAGTGAAAAAAAGATGAAACGTTTTGCTACAGTATCGGAGGATGAACTGTCGAAGAAGAAAAAGAATCTCGTGCCAACCACTACGCAGAAGACCATCCGAGTTGTCCAGAAGAAGTTCTGAAACACGTCACGTTCCAAATCAAAAGACGACATTCTATTCTCTTACGTCACTATTCTTGGTTTACGGTACCATTCGGCGGCTTTGCTACGAGTATGCCATAGTCTTGGTTGGCCGAGACCTTGAGGTGGAATGCGAGTGATTAGGTTTGTTGATTTTGCTCGGAGAAGTGGTCCGTGTTCAAGCAAGTTTCTTTCTTCTTTGAAAACAAAAACCCTAAGACCAGTTAACGTATAATGGTCTGAGGATATCATCTGGGAAAATGTGCATGTAAAGATTGACCATGTATTTTTCTCGGAATCGCTCTACACACACACACACACACACACACACACACACACACTTATACTAGGATCAGTCATCATCGAAAATAGTAAGTCTTGGCTCGCCAACCGGCCCCCGTAGCGCAGTGGTTAGCGCATCGGGCTGCGGGCCGGAAGGTCGTGGGTTCGAATCCCATCAGGGTCATGTGGGTTTTTCGGGCTACGGTCGGCTCCTACCCAGAGTGGAAGTGCTATGGTTCCTATGGGAAGGCTGGGATCACACAGCCGAGTGTCATTCACTTAACGAATGCGATCGACTTTGAGGGTGCTCAGGTTCTGTATACCTGACCAACACCGCAGGTGCGGCAGTTCTCGGGCCTGGTTGACGCCAGGATATATTATGACAGTAAGCGTAGAGTGCCGCTGCCCTGTCACGTAGTCTCAAACCAAAATTGGAAATCCAAAGCATCATTATAATCATCCTCATCTCATTAATCATCCAAAAATATAAATTGTCCTTGCTCTTGTGGCCCTTCATGCCCGGAGCTCTCATGGTGACCTTGGTCTCAGTGTTCCTGTTCCTTCCTTCCCTGAATAGTAGTTCTGCTGTCAGTCTTCAACGTGTGACGTTCTGGGGGGTCGACGGAGGGACGTGGTGGCGGTCTGCTCTCTGGAGGGGACGCTCACTCAGTCTGGCTCCGCGACTTAAAGTCAATGTCGTTTGTAGGGGGCATAGTAGGTAGTGGGTTGCGTCCGTTAGCTCGGAACAGACCCACTACTGAACACCGTCGAAGTGACTCAGCAGAAGTGCAGTGTCATCTTCCGAGGGTAGCCTACCGCAGCGACCCGACCCCCCCCCCCCCCCCCCCCCCTGGCGCGTCTGTAAAATCGACAAGTCTGGCAGCGGAACGAAATTCAGAGGTGGTTGGAGCAGCGAGTGCAGGAACACAACGGGACAAAGGAACAAGTGTAAAGACGGAAGAAAAAAACAAGTCGCGTAAGGCGAAATTACTACATTTAGTCAAGCTGTGGAACTCACAGAATGAAACTGAACGCACTGCATTTTTTCACAATGACCGTAGTCCGCCGCTCGTGCAAAACGCAGTGAAACTGACGAGACTGTTTAGCGCGGAAGTGGTTTCGCTGTGCTGCATAGCACGCTTTTCTTTACCTCTCTTCGTTTTAACTTTCTGAGCGTGTTTTTAATCCAAACATATCATATCTATATGTTTTTGGAATCAGGAACCGACAAGGAATAAGATGAAATTGTTTTTAAATCGATTTCGGAAATTTGATTTTGATCATAATTTTTATATTTTTAATTTTGAGAGCTTGTTTTTAATCCGAATATAACATATTTATATGTTTTTGGAATCAGAAAATAATGAAGAATAAGATGAACGTAAATTTGGATCGTTTTATATAAAAAAATAATTATTACAATTTTCAGATTTTTAATGACCAAAGTCATTAATTAATTTTTAAGCCACCAAGCTGAAATGCAATACCGAAGTCCGGCCTTTGTCGAAGATTGCTTGGCCAAAATGTCAATCAATTTGATTGAAAAATGAGGGTGTGACAGTGCCGCCTCAACTTTTACAAAAAGCCGGATATGACGTCATCAAAGACATTTATCGAAAAAATGAAAAAAATGTCCGGGGATATCATACCCAGGAACTCTCATGTCAAATTTCATAAAGATCGGTCCAGTAGTTTACTCTGAATCGCTCTACACACACACACGCACACACACACAGACACACATACACCACGACCCTCGTCTCGATTCCCCCTCTATGTTAAAACATTTAGTCAAAACTTGACTAAATGTAAAAAAAAAAAAAAAAAAAAAGGTCTTGGCTCGCCGAATTCCGAAAGACCTAGACGGGTCGCGCTGGCCTCCGCGAAGCATGCGAACATAGCACCGATTTTCCCCCTCATTTTTAGCACATTTACAGAGTAAACAAGACATATCTATAGATATATTTTTGGATTCAGAAAATTATGCATTAAAAAAACTGTTATTTACAATTAGAATTTTTAGAAAAGTAATGAAAAAATGAATTATTTAAGCTTCGCATCTGAAATGCAATCCAATGGTCTGGACCGGGTCAAAGATTGTTTTACAAAAAATGCAATTAATTTGTTTGAAACATGTACCCAGCAATAATCAAAATTATATCAAGCGTGCTTACAGGCCCAGCAAATGCACACCAGCAACTATACG
Organism: Littorina saxatilis; assembly: GCF_037325665.1. NCBI lineage: Eukaryota > Metazoa > Mollusca > Gastropoda > Littorinimorpha > Littorinidae > Littorina > Littorina saxatilis. The sequence goes on from NC_090245.1 coordinate 62,368,725, forward strand.
CAAAGGAAACTTCGGCAGTGGTTGTATGTATCATTTTTTTTGTAGACATGCGAAGTCATGACATTTTTGGACGTAAGTGAACAATCCTTTGACGAGTTTTAAAACTTGTTCCAGAATAGTGCATAACATCTTAACAAATACCTTTAACAATTCGACATTTTACTCGAAGTACATCCAGTTTGTATGGATAATAAGTATCCTAAAAGTTTGAAAGCAGCATAGTTGTATATTGAAAGTCACTGTGAACATGAATTTTTTTCAAAAATCAACTAGCCAAACAACTTCAAAAACGAGGAAGTTATAAATGCCTATAAGATTTTATTACTCTTGATTTTGAATATGTATGTTATAAACCTGTCGGGTTTTTATTTACACGTTTTTATGAATCAATATTGATAACGTTGATTGTTTGTGAATTCTGTCAAAGGCACAGTACGCCTCCCGTAAACCATCACAGATACTGTCAGGCTTTTACACACAGTACAAACACCCTTCCATTTGAAGGCTCACCGAACGGGAACATCCTAGGTGCCCTACGTAAACAGCGAGCAATTTTCAAAGAATTAATTTTGTGGATTGTCTGATAACAAAATCGGACCGTGGTGCGTTTTGGCGCTAGACCTAACTTTTAAAATCTAAATAATAAATTGACAGGTTGTTACACAAATATTTTTAAATCATAAAAGAATTCTTTGTTCATCAAGACAAGATCAGTACAATTCGAAGTTTTGAAAGTTTGAAAAAAGAAAAGCCAAGAAGCAGGGTCACGCAAGGTCGTGGTTCTCGTAGCAGACGACGGTTTATGTCTATCGCCAGTCTATCGAACAGTCAAAAACCCTCGCTAGAGTTCTTGTGAATCACAGCCGTTTGTTTCGTTTAGATTCAGAGGTACATTATAACGTGCTATTGCAGATAAGCTTACAGCGAGTCGCATTCAAATTACAAACTGACGACTACATTGTGAAAAAAGGAAACTGGATCACACGGGTTCACGATGGCTCAAGAGTAAGATAAACCACACAAAAATAAATTCTTTCTAAATTGCTCGCTCTTTACGGAGGGCACCTAGGATGTTCTCAAGCAGTGAGTGTTTAAATGAAAGGGTGTTTGTACTGTGTGTAAAGGCCTGACAGTATCTGTGATGGTTTACGGGAGGCTTGATGCAAACAAGTATAAACATATTTTTAGATTACCCTCGGAAAATGAAGCTTTATCTTATCTTACCTATCTTATCTTATCTTTCTCTGTCACTTATTTGATGTGGCTTTCTCTCTCCCCCCCCCCCTCTCCACTCCCTTTGTGAGGCGTGCATGAGGAGGATTGTCGTCCGATCAATACTTCCGTCGGAAAACAATGTGCTTGACTACACCCAAAGAGTCTCGCTTTAAAGCCACCGTCACCATGATTTTGTCTGCTCGTGCTCATGCGCTTTCCTTTATTTGCGTACCCGTTCGCGTGCGTAGTTGTACACCCTAACTTCAGGGCCTGCAATTCCACACCTTCGTTCCAGATTCTAATGAAATAAATAATAGGTTGATTAGGAAGTAACATAGGGTTTTAAACATGTTTGGGACATGTTTCAATAACGGCACTATGTTTCTTCATTGAGACACCCATGCTTTGTAACACAAAGCATACGTTACTTTAGCACGTGAACATAATTCCAGAACAAAAATTTACCAAAAACATTACCAAAGTTTATATGGAAGAGGGAAGCTACAATGTTCTGATGAAACTATGGTATTTAACAGTGGTAGAAAAAGGTAGAGTTGATGCGCTAGATGTGCTACAGGCCCAGTGCACACACTTTTTATCTTAACAATCTACTTTGAAAACATATGCCCATGGGGATCGGAGTGTCCCTATGTAGGAGCAAACAGGTACCTTCAGAATTGTAAAAAAAAAGAGTGATATAGCCAGGCAAATTGAAAAGCTGTGAAATGGCTACTTTTCTTTCTTGGAAAACTAATGTTTTCGGTAAATATGGTTTCTCCGATTCAAAAGCCTTTTTTCAGTCTACTTCATGGTACTTTGATGACAAAACAGACACACAGATATGACTCTTTGTTGACTAAGCTGATGCGATTTATATTTTGTCCGCCTACTCAGCCTGTTTCCGTCAATGAAATCAGGTTGAAAACAAGAATGGCTTTTTCTTAGAAGAGCGTTAAGAGCACAATGTAGGGACATGCTTAATATGCGGCCCATCCCTTACCTACAGTAAGAGACCAGCATTGAAAAACTAAAACTCAGTTTGCCAGAGAATTGTACCTTGATACACTGTTAACAGTGTCATAGTCTAGATTAGATACTATGGCGAATGAGGTAATCAAAATACAAAACAACAGTAAGCAGAACTAATTTCCTCGCATCCGAGAAAATAACAAGCATTAAATAATAATGCGACTTTCATCTAAACTATATATGCACATCGCGCAGATTAAGGTATACGTGTGTTAATAGCCTAACTGAAGAAATCATGTTAATCTGAAGACAATGCTAATTTTTCGCTGTTTTAAAGCTCAGAGACTCATGACACAAATCACACATGCTTTAGAAGTTTCTCTTTGTTCAATTCAATCCTCAAACGTTTGCTATTGTAAGCGTAAACACACACAGATAAAGAATTAAACAAAGTCATAAAATACAAGATGCTCCCCCGTAAAACTCCCCGCCACATTCCTGCGGAATTTCCTGTCACTAAACATAGTCAGTGGAACCCCCAAGGTCATCTAATTCTATTGTTGCTATAATTGCGCGCTGCCTCAACTGGTCACGTTCACCGTGGCTGCACTGTCTGCGGCTTCCCGCGAGCCCAAGTGTGTGTGTGTGTGTGTGTGTGTGTGTGTGTGTGTGAGTGTGTGTATGTATGTGTCTGTTTGTGTGTGTGTGTGTACGTGCGTCACCGTGTATGTGTACGTGCGTGAGTGTTTGTGTTTGTGTGTTCGTGTCACAGTGTGTGCCGGTGTGTTTGTTTGTGCGTGTGTGTGTGTGTGTTTGTGTGGGTGTGTGTGTGTGTGGGTGGGTGTGTGTGTGTGCGTGCGTGCGTTTGTGTGTGTGTGTGCGTATGCGCGCGCCGTGTGTGTGTGTGTGTGTGTGTGCGTGTAAGAGTGTGTTTTCGTGGGTATGACTGTGTGTTCCAAAATGTGACTGAAGGAGTAAATGAAGACTGAGGAGATGATGATGACGATGATGTTGAAGATGAAGATGATGATGATGATGATGATGATGATGATGATGATGATGATGTAAAAGGGGAACGATTACTGAAAAAAGCCAACATCATGTACGACAACAACAACAACAACAACAACAACAACAACAACAACAACTAGCGTTGAGATGAAAAGTAGAAGAAGAGGAGGAACAGTCAGTCAAGCGCTGCTCGAGTCCATAGCTAGTCTGTGCTTGCAAAAAATTGACTGTTTGAATTGGATATATATAAACACGGTAAATGAGACCGTGGCCGCCCGACCTGACCCGTCCTGTGTATGTTATGTTTCGCATGCACTGTTTAGACTATCAAATCGTGTATGCCCCAGACTGCACTGTGGCAGCAACAAAACTGGGACAGTCCCTTTCTCCCCTCCCCTCCCTCCCTTCTCCTTCCTCCACCCTCACAAGAAGGGTAAGTGCGATGGGAATTCCCCTGGAAGGGAGAACTCATTATGCAGTTTGTGTGTGCAGGTTGCAATGCCTTCACCTTGACTGTTCACATATATACGTGTTCCAAACATAGCAATAGAATGCGTTATTATGTACATCCCAATGTTATTCCTCTTTGTTGCACGACAGAAAGCGGTAGCTACAGGAAGCCGTGAGGACAGAGGCTATACAGCAACAGTCACAGTGTTGCACTGAAGCCTTATGATACACTGTTTGGTTGCTTCCAATCTGTTGGCTGGAGGACCAGGCCTGGGTTTCGGCTATGATCTTTTTTTCTGCCTTAGAGAATGCGTGCTTCGCTGCTTGGACAGTGTGCCAGTTTAAAGCGTGTGTCACCCAGCTTAAAACTTTGAAAACGAACTATGATTGAATAGTTTGGCGTACGTAGTTCAAGGTGCTTGAAGAGAATGAGATGTTCTTCTGTTCTTGCTTTCTTTTCTTAAAAACACACACACACACACACACACACACACACACACACACACACACACACACACACACACACACACACACACACACACACACACACACACACACACACACACAAATACCAACTATTTCTTAATGTGCCTGTGTGAAGATCGCGTCAGAATCAACCGTCTTTCACTTGAAAAAAAAAAACTGAGTTGATATTGCTTGAATCAATTTAACTCCTTCGACCAATTTTAATCTTGTAAATCGTCCTAACCTTCTGATCTGATGATGTCGTCCTCTCTGATCAAGTGTTATGATGTTGCTATAATGTTGGGTTGGTTGTTTGGCTGGTTGGCTGGCTGGTTGATTTGTTAACTGATGGGGATGGTTGGTGACGTCGATGAGTGAACTGAACTGAACTGAACTTTATTTTACAAGGATTAGATTTAAGGCTAGGCCTTTTCTTACAATCTGTCATAGGGACGCACAAACGCACAATAAAGCAAATTTATAAAGATAAAGTAGGGGGGAAAAGATGATGATGATGATGAGGATGATGATGAGGAGGAGGAGGAGGATGATGATGATGGTGATGATGATGAAGCATGTATGTATTTGTAGTCATTCAAGAATATTTAAATATTCGAAATATGTTCAAAATAAAACAAATGCACAATATGTCTTTACTTGACCATAACAATAACTGTGGAAAATCCACACGCATTAAATTACACAGACAACAGGTGGTTTTTTAACACATTTTTAAAAACATTTTAATGACTTTAAATGCTTGAAGGACGACGGCAGTGAGTTCCAAACTAATGTACCCAAACAAAATTCAAGACTGGTCTTATAAAGATCTATTCGTCGAATTGGTGGGATTAGTTTGACAGATCCATATCTGTGACAGTGACAGTGCTCAAGCGTACAGCTTTTCTCACAATTTCAATAAATGCCTTCAACTACATTTCATATTGTCGGTTGTTTCACCATGGATGCGGCAGAACCCTAACTTGTTGGCCGCTCATAATGTTCTGCGGCCTTTATAGCCGTTGTGGACATGAACCGCTTCACCAATCAACTGGTATCCTAGCACAGCAAAAAGAGTACCAATTGTAAGGGTAAGTGCGACGCAGCCGCAATATTCGTTATGCCCTTATGAAGCATGGAATCAAACGACATATGGCCTGCTTTTTTGTATGACATTAAAGCAAACATTATTTTATGCAAGCCAACCAGAATCAGCTGACATGTATAGAGTTATGTTCCGCAGGCCAATGAAAGGGCGTTTATCACTGGGAGACCGTTTCGCTTTACTCCATAGTACAAAATGCGTAAACGTTGATGTGATTCGTCGGTTTACGGTTACACTGCGAAAGTGTGAACAGCTACAATAGATATGCTCCTGCTGATGCCAACGTTGGTTGTGGAAGAGTTCCTTTTTACATTTAGTCAAGTTTTGACTAAAGTTTTTAACATAGACGGGGAATCGAGACGAGGGTCGTGATGTATGTGTGTGTATGTGTATGTGTGTGTGTGTGTGTGTGTGTGTATACATCGATTCAGAGAAAACTACTAGACCGATCTTCATGAAATTTCACATGAGAGTTCCTGGGTATAATATCCCCAGACCTTTTTTTTCATGTTTTCGAACAATTTTTTTGTGAAAGTTGAGGCCGCACTGTCACGCCCTCATTTTTCATTCAAATTTATTGAAATTTTGGTCAAGTAATCTTCGACAAAGTCCGGACTATGGGATTGAATTTCAGCTCGGCAGCGCATTAATTAATTAATTAGTTTGCTCATTAAAGTTGTCATTAAAATCGAATTTTCACTAGCATATTAAAAAAATAATTGCATCGTATTCCTCAATTTCTCCTGATTTCAAAAACATAAACATATGTCATGTTTACAGTAAAAATGTGCTCAGAATTAAACAAAATAAGAAATAAGAAAATAAGTACTACGTTCGCGCGCTACGCGGAGACGAGCGTGATTAGTCTTGGTTTTTCCGTGGGGTTAGTCAAGACTATTTTGATATAGTCTCGGTGATGACTGTTTTTTTGGTGTTAATCTGTTCCTTGACTAAATGTGTTTATATCGCTTCACGCGACTTGTTTTTCCTGGAAACACTCAGGCAAGCTTCACTTCACAGTATAGGCCAATAACTAACGAGCCATTTGCCTCCACACGGTAGGCGATCTGTGCTAGTGAAATAATGCAAACAACTGACATGCCAGTGAGAATGAGCTCCGATCTTAGGTATATGATCTTACAAGTTAGTATCCCCCTTCCTTGTCTCTGTCGACAACCGTTTTTAAGAGTTTGCTTCCCTTTATTTGATAAACCGAGCATAGGGCGTCATCGTACAAAACTAAGTCAGATACTCTAAACCCGTTTGGAGTTCTGGGTAGGGATATCCTTTCGTGAAATTATGTCAGCACCCTTCGGCGATTGGTCAATGCATGTTGGTGCATAATGTCGGTAACACTTGATGATAGTGCTCCTGGATTTTGATTTCAAAAGTAATACGAAGTAAACGGGAGATCGACAGAGCGTACATTATAGTCCGTGATCTAAACGAAAAAGTGTTATAAAAAAGAATCCTCTTTAATTTTGTTGTTTTGGGTTAGTTTAACATTCCATGTGTTAGGTTTGGTTAATTTTAGTTATTGAAATGGTAGCTTTCATATACAAATCTGTCATTATGAGTTATTTCTAATATGCTGACTGTTAGCAAATGATAACAGGCATGTCGAGAAAAAAGATATCAAGCATGAGCCTTTTAGGCGAATGCTGATATCGTTTGTGAGACATGACTGTTGTCATTTGCTAACAGTCCGCATATTAGAAATAACGGTTTTATTACCGTTTAATTCGACCAAAACAAATTTCGAAGCGACCCCGCGAATTAGACAGAACAGCCGCAATGGAAACTTGAGCGCTCCTACCTGATTATGCCTGTCACTGTGTCAGTCAAAGAATTCTCGTGACCTGGGTCAGCCAATCAGAGTAATACTCCTGACGTGATGAATATTCACAGATCAAATGCGTTTGACACACAACAATCTCACAAGATAAACCATGTTCAACATGCGTTTCGGTTGCTTCGCTTTTTCTTGTTGAATAGAGAGCGACAGATTTAGAACCGACTCAAGACGGATGGGAAATGACGTAAAGATACATTCTACGTAACGCGAGTGACGCAATTTCTTTTTTTTCTTTTTTTTCCTTCTTTTTCTTGTATTTGCCAAGCACATCATTGTGGGGCTTTTAATCAATAACATGCATCCGTCTACAATGTATCATCATTCATCCTTCAACATGTATATTAAATATGTAAATGGCAAGTATACAAGACATATATATACAACATTAGGACATAACCGACAGACGGACATATAACATACCGTTCGCCTACAAGTAAGGCCAGAGCATAACATAACATGCAGATTACAATACTGATAAAAAGAGAGAGAGAGAGAGAGAGAGAGAGAGAGAGAGAGAGAGAGAGAGAGAGAGAGAGAGAGAGAGAGAGAGAGAGAGAGAGAGCGAGGGGGGTAATTTCACTTGATTTTCCGAACTTAGGTAATTTAGATTCAAGTGAGCGGGTCGGCATTTCACACTCAGAGGATGGGCGGTACCTTGCTGTTCCGTAAAGCACCCACCGACAAAACTCGCTTATCGGTATTTTTTTTTAGATAAAGAGAGTATTATCTGACAGCATTTGAAGTGTCATTCTGTAGCATAAATCACGCTGATATTGTTGATTTACATTTTTACTTTGTTTTGTCAATGTTTAGCATGATATACAAAAAGGGTCCCTGCCTGAACGTTATAACATTTAACAGGTCACCTAGAATCCGTCCTGATTGGTCAAAAAGCCATATGGGGCACTGAATTGGTAATAAAGAATGATGTCATGTTGGTGACTGGTTATGTCTTACAAGATGGGGGTATGGTTTTTAAAACTGAAATAACTCTGTTATCTTTGCAACTACAATTTCAATTTAAAGTTGTTTTTGACCACAACGAACGCACAAATACCGGTAAACAAAGAATAAGCACTGTCATGTCACATAAACCTTACAAATGACGTCACAGGTTTGACGTCAATAAAAATCAAGGTAGACATTTTAAAACTGGTGAAAAAGTTTGTCCTACAATCGTGTTTAATTACAAATACGTTAGTTTTTCATACTCACATATAATTTGATGTATGCTGATTAGGAACAAACAAAGATATTGTCTAAATATTACAACCTTGAATGCTGACACTCTTCATAACTATCATAAACTTGGTCGAAGAATGATTGCAACCGATTTCGCTCCCAAATTAAATACTTGATTCCCGTGTTATTTCATCTAAATTTTATATGCCAGTAAAGGCCGTTTACTTTACTATCTGGATCACCTTTCGGATTAAAGGTTTATTTTACAGGTATCACGTGACCGCCGCTTAATTAAGGGTACACTCAAAATCGACTAGACAAAAACGGAAGGGCCCAATTAAAAATCAAGCAAAAATCACAATAGACAAACCTTTTAAACGTTTACATACGAGAAGATAATAATAATAATAATATAATATAATAATGAATGAGCATTTATATAGCGCAACATCATAACTTTACAATTATGCTCTTTGCGCTTGACACATTTAAAATTAAAACACAGTTATACAAGCATTTACATCTACATTCATAGTCAGCAACGCTGAATTAAAAGCATACACCATCAAACACATAACAAAAGATTCTTCCACTAACTAAGTAATAAAAACATGAATAAAATAGGTAGTGAAAACAAGGAAACAGAACATGTTATCAACAATACTGAAATCAAGCCAAATCAATTTTCTATCCAGAAAAGGTTGTTTTGTTTAGCTAGCTTGCGTATTACGTGTGCTATGCTATTCCCACTGATGCACGTGTCCATAGCACGAGCGGTCACAAACGGGAATCATTATTTTTAGGGATAGTGTGACAATAAGCGCTGTAGTTCACCAATGACTCTGTCGATTGCTTTGAAACTTTCAGAATAGTTTAACCATTACTATACGTACTTCGGGATCGTTACACGTATTTGTTCAGATGTGACGCAATGTTTCGAAACATGTTTTTAACCTCGTTTTTGGATTGTTCACTTGCGTCCAAAACAATCATGACTTCACATGTCTTTAGACAAATGATTGATACAAACACTGGAAAAGAGTTACATGCGTATAAGCACTGACGCAAATTTGCTAGGCATGTAAAGACGCTTGATATTTAAGGGATGCTATAGGTGCTTCAGCGATGACCAGCCAAGCGTGACTGCACATGTTTTTAGAGGCACGCAGCGAAACAGCGTGAACGTTCCATTTTTTTCTCGTGTGTTTGCACAACTAGCACATTCACTCCAGTGGTTACACGCAAATGAAACTTCGACAGTATCTGTATCAATCAGTTATCGTATGCAAAGTCATAATATGTTTGGATACAGGGGAACAATCAAAATCCAATGACGAGTTTAAAACCTTTTTTTTTCGTAACATTGCGTTACATCTGAACAAGGATCCCACATTTTGCTTGAAGTACGTCTCTAGTATGTTGGTAAAATATTCTGAAAGTTTCAAAGCAATCCACCAAGTCATTGTTGAAATACAGCGCTTTTTGTCACAATATCTCTAAAAATGACGAAAAACTCCCTTTGTTGACCGCTATTGCGATAGACACCTACATCATTAGGAATAGCATATCACACGTAATACGCAAGCTAGCTAAACAAAACAACCTTATCGGGGTAGATAATTGATTTGGCTTTCTTATTGTATAAACATTTTGCAAAGGTTTGTCAATTGTGATTGTTTTCGATTTTTAATTGGGCCCTTCCGTTTTTGTCCAGTCGATTTTGAGGGTACCCTTATTTGAGTGGCGGTCACTTGATTCCTTTCAACCAAAAGGCGATGCAGATACATGCAGTCAAGTAAACGTTCTGTACTCGCATATAAAGTTTGGATGAAATAACAAGGGAATTGATGCCTTCATGTGGGTTCAAAATCTGTTGCAATAATTGTTTGGCCAAGTTTATTAAAAAGAAAAGGGAAGAATGCATCAAAGATGAACCCATTTTAATTTCGCTCTGAAATTTTAGTTTTTTTTCTCACCAGATTTCTATTAAGGTTTTAGGCAGAATGCATAAGAAGCATTGAAATCTAAGAGAAAATGATTTTGATTGACATTGGATCACTAACCCACGAGTCAGTCAGCCACTACACTTTAACATGGAATGTATGTATGTATGTATGTATGTATGTATGTATGTATGTATGTATGTATGTATGTATGTATGTATGTATGTAGGTATGTATGTAGGTATGTATGCATGTGTGTTGCTGTGTCGGTGTGTCAAGTGTGCAAGTAAAAAGGGTATTGTAGTTGTACATATATTACTTTAGATATTTTTTTGTTATCATGGGTTTTATAAATTTTCTTCTCTTCTTCTTTTATAATTATTAATTAATGACCTATATGTGCTGATGACCAATTTAATTTCCTTTGTTGGATCAATAAAATGTTATGAGTTATGAGTTATGAGTTATGAAAATGTGCGACGATTATTTCGCGACCAGACTAGCGGAATGCACTGATGTTCTCGCGGGAGGGACTTTAGCAGAGGGCATTTTACCATTCTCAAAAGTTGTCAATCCTTTGCACACAAATATACTGAGAGTGTTTCAATCCAGGGAACTCGATTTATACATTTATGCACACAACGAGCAGTTTCCATTTGAACAGCCTTCCGTAAAAGCTTCTTTTGTAAAAACGCCGTTTTCCCGCCGCCGATCGAGTCACAAAATCGGCGTCTGTCATTTGTTTCTCCATTTTCATTACTTTATTGTTCTATTGCTCGAAATTGATGAACTGGTCATTTTCTAGCGGTTTTCCACAATTTGCATGAAAATTAAATACAATTTGAATGACAAAAATGGGAGTGAAAGGAAATAGGTATTTCATATGCCCCACCCTGTAAGTTCTACCATGTAGTATCTTAACAGCATTTAAATCATTCGGAACAATAAGCGAGTGTCATTTTCCCTATAAAATCTGTGATTTTGTTTATAACAATGCATTGTGATGAGGCGATGACAACTGCCAAATCGACAACACAATTAAAGAGAAAGAAAAACACATGCACAAGCCCTTCTTTGTTTGTCAGCAAAAATGTACAATACGTGTCCCCATTTCCTTCATAATTTTACAACGTTAAGAATTAGGAATAATAAAGGACAAGTGAGGGATGTGTGGAAGGGGAGGGTCGAGCCGGTAGTTTTTTTCTCAAGAGATCATCGGTTGCTTATTGCAATTCGGCCAATACTGTCTAGTTTCTTTATCAGTTCGCTCGCTTGGCAATGCTAAACAGGTGAAATGTACATAGAATGTATTCTGATTATTGTACATCGAAGCAAACATGTGGCACGAGACCAAAATTGAACTATACTCAAAGGAAAAAGTTAGGGACCGCCCTTGAAAAAAAACAGCTGACTTCATCTGTGCCAAACTCCTTGTTCCTAAGTTTATAAAACCAAATAGCTGTCAGGCCGTACACACCAGTGGGTGAGCAATGCTGTGTTAGCAGGAAACTTGCTCGGGATCCACGGAGGCCTGGCACGAGACAGAAACTGCCAAACTGCAAAAATGGCGCGTGGGCAAGCCTGGGCAAGCCTGGGCGGGAAAGATGAAACATTCGTTAGGCCAAAAAAAATAATAGGTGTGGTTACGGTAACATAGCCAAAAAAAATAGGGTAGGTAGGTAGGCAATCACTTTTTTTTTTTTTTAACTTTTTTTTCTAATGTGTACAAATTAAACCTACTTGACAGGGAAATAAGTGTGCGACTCGGGCGCTTTCGCTTTCATTGCGTTTTTTGCACTCGTTTTTTTGTTGTTGTTGACAAATGTAATAAAAAGTTATAGGATCGGCCCCTAAAAATAGGGTAGGTCGGGTTACCGTAACCACACCTTTTTTTTTTTTAGGCCTTATGCACGTGCAGGGAGGATGTGTTGAGAGTGAACTGTTGTCACAAGTTAGGCTTTATAGCCCCGCGATTTTCCGCTAGCCACCATCTTCTCACTATGCCTCCCAGACGAAAGGTGACCACCTTCAACAAAGCCCGGGCCATCGCATGGCTGCAAGACGGCGTAAGCAAGCGAGAAGTGGGCAGACGACTTGGAGTGTCCCATTCTGTCGTGGTCAGGCTGCATCAGAAGTTCCAGGCCACCAACAGCGTTCTGGAGAGGCCCAGGTCAGGACGGCCTAAGAAGATAACACAGCGTGAAGATCGCTTCATCAGAAGACAAGCTCTGCAGCAGCGAGGCACCACTGCAAACATCATCAGGGGCCAGCTGAGGATGGCAACAAACACCAACGTCAGCACGAAAACCATCCGCAAACGCCTGAACGAAGTTGGCCTGCGATCACGTCGTCCAGCTGTACGGCCACGACTGACAGCAGCTCATCGCCAGGCTCGTTTGGCGTTCTGTCACAACCATGCCAGGTGGACACGCCAGCAATGGGCCGATGTGCTGTTCAGCGATGAGTCCCGCTTTAATCTGCACCATCATGACGGTCGGGCTCGTGTGTGGAGGCGTCAGGGTGAGCGGTACAACAACGGTCTGGTGCAGGAGAGGGTGGCCTTCGGCGGGGGCTCCATCATGGTGTGGGGGGCCTTCAGTTTTCGACACAGAACCCCCCTCTACCACATTGTTGGCAACCTGACGGGCCAGCGCTACAGAGATGAGATTGTCGCCCCTTTGGTTCTACCCGCTCTACACCAGATTGGTGTGCAGGCTGTGTTCCAGGACGATAACGCGACACCTCACAGAGCGAGGCTGGTCAACAACTTCATCCAGCAGGCTGGTGTCACCAGGATGAACTGGCCGGCCTGCAGCCCTGATTTCAACCCCATCGAGCACCTGTGGGATGAGCTGGACAGGCGAGTGAGGAACAACCACCCACCCCCAAGGAACCTGCAGCAACTGCTCCAGTTCCTGCAAATCGAATGGCAGGCCATTCCTCAGGCCTTCTGCAGGAAGCTGGTAAACTCGATGCGGAACAGGACTGCAGAAGGCATCGCAAAACGCGGCGGACACACCCATCACTGAACTGTTCGGAACTTGCACATTTTGTTTTCGACCCCCATGTTGTTTCAGAGCTTGTTGACACGTAATGCGTGAATGAAATGTCACCATATTTTGGAAAAGGATTGCAGAGATAATGAATTAAACATGTTACAAATTTGATTCAATTTTGTTTGGTGGTTTGGAAGCTGTGTTTGTTTGCGTAAGTGGTCCCTAACTTTTTCCTATGAGTGTTAGATATAACAAGACTTTTGTTTCAAATCCGTTTCACGACAACGACGTTTCTATTGAGAAAGAATTCGTACAATTCTGAGCATACCTTTGACGTAGTCGTCAACAACCCAAGGCACTGCATACCTTCAGCGAAGGTTAAATCGGTCATCCCTCTCACACACACACACACACACACACACACACACACACACACACACACACACACACTTTTTATTCACTCGACTCTTAAATATAGCTTAGTGTTACGGCCGGAATTTACGTGTGTATGTCTGTATGTATGTATATCTACTCCTATCAGAAATTGTGCGTGCTACTCTCTGTTTACTATCTAGCCTTCACACACACACACACACACATTCCAACCAGGCACAAAAACACGAACACAGTTACGGCCCTTTGCCTCTGTACCTCTATTAGAATGTTCAATAACACAACATAAACATATTATTCTTCATCCATTCTACAGATCACTCCCGCTCAGCATGGAAGTTCTATTTCTGTTAACACACAGAGTCTAACTGCACAAAATTACATACATGTTACTGAGTCATGCAGTCTACAATTCACGTGCACACACGTATAACGTTTTAAGCTTTGTTCCGTGAGAGCCCGTCTGTCTCACTACACACGAAGTCATTGTCTCAAGCAATACTTCTGTCAATATTCACTTCTGTTACACACAGATGATAACAACCCACGACGCTCGACGTCTCGTGGTTGTTCACTTGGGAAACGTATCTCCGTACAGCTATCACGCTGGTTAATTTCTCCCAGTCGTACTCACATATTCAGTGGCACGCACTGCTCCACCCCACCCACACAAACCGTCTTCGTGTGGTGGAATGGGGACGGGGTTCCCGTTTTACAACGCTTCACGCTGTCTCCCCTCCTGCACTCCCCACAGCTCACGGCTCGGGCGTAAGGGTAGAACCTCCCGTCTCGTTCCCACTTCCGCGACCGCTCTCGGCCCGGGATACTTCCGCGACCCACTCGGCCCGGGATGCTAAAATACACAAGTTTAAACTACCATAAATCTCCATACTTGAATAAACTTTCATAATATTCTTTATCACTACCGTCAACTAACTTATGCGGTTACAGTATATACACCCGCTTACTCATAAGCGACTTCATTTCCGAAAACATGTAAACATTCCCTTTTCAACAATGGCTGACATCAACGCACGCTTTTCAGCCAATTCATACATGACTCTCCCGGTCATTTCTCAAGTCAATATTTCCGAGCAAAATAATATCTCCGAGCAAAATATCAATTCAATAAATACCTGTAAACACAGCAGTCGAATCCACCGATTCAATACCGCGGCACGAGTCTAACCGACCTCCCAGCGCCCGGTGAGAACTTTACTAACAGGAGACACTTCTGCTCTTGTCGATGGTCTGCAAAGCTCTGCTGTCTAATCTATCTACAAACGTGACCTCAGTCAATACTCTTCTCTGATTGGTCACATCTCACACGTGACTATACCGCATTGCGTCAACGACATCTCACCGTGCGGTGTCTACTCAAAGTTCGTGGCCCATGAAATTTTGTACACCTGAGTCACATAACTCCAATATACACTATGTGCAAATCCGTTTGTCACACTTAGACAAAGAACAAAAAACCGGCTTAAGGGCAGCCATGGTACGGAAATAAAGTTTTGTTTCAAGGTTCTTGATTAGAGTGTTCTTTGTCCTTAAAAGTGATATTTGTATGAATTATTGGTCAAAATGGAAGTTTGTTGTGACTTTTTTATTTTTATAAAACATGTAGTTTTGGGGACCGACCCATCGTCCAGAAAAATAAAAAATAAACTTTGCAGAATGTATTGTTTTATTTCTAAAAAGGTCCCTAGATGCAAGATCATAGCAAAATTTTCAGTTGTATGAACAGATTTGATTTTTTGGTAGATACCATAAGCATAAAATAAATTTCAGAAAAAAAGGCAAGTTTTTATACTTTGACAGAATTTCTAAAATCATTCTTTGGTTAATTCTCACAATGTCTTTCTTTTACTGCACAAAGACACTATTTCTGGTAAAAATACAAAATAGAGCCAGAAGATTGGACAGTTAGTCTAGAAGATGAAAATGACGGCACTCATGCTCAAAAATGAGTCTGAGAAATCATCGGCAAGATTTTTCAAAATGGTGTCGAACGTTAATAACATATTTTGAAAATAATCATTATATTGCAAGAAAGACAAAACGACAAAATGACATTGCACAATGATTATAATATGTTGTTCAAAGTACCCAATAATGCTGAGAACCCAAAACACGTATTTGCAGCGAAATTCCGTCCCATCTCTGGCCTTAAATAGCAAAGGAATCAGAAGAATCCAAAGCACATGCAACAAGTTGACCATGATTACAAAAATAAAAAGAATTTGTATTTTTCTAAACACTTCTAATCACAATT
>NC_090245.1:62389583-62402083 GCF_037325665.1 Littorina saxatilis
CGATTTTAGGGGTGACCTTGTTTGACAGGCTGTAACGGGATGCCTATACAAATTACCACCGATCGGACAAATGATATGAACGGTGGACATAATTACCTTTTCCAGCATATAAAGTTGAACTAAAATGAATTGCGTTTTACCGCTTTTGTTAGCGTGCGAAAGTTGTTGCAATAATTTTTTGGCCAAGTTTACTACAACTTATAACTGAAAGGAAAAAAATTGTCCTGTAAAAATGACGTTAAATCAACGGTGTCAGAAAAAGATAAATAAAAGAAATCCTCCACTCCCTTTACCCAGCCCCGACAGCACAAATTTTTAATCTGCAAGGCAGAGTAGACATTTTCTAAAAGGAAGACTACTCCCCTTCAATTATACCCAGAGATCTTCCAGCTGTCTCCACCATAAGCCAAGTGGTCGAGTCTTATACCCCCATTCCACACAACCGTTCTAAGTCCCGTTCCCGTACCGACCAAGGAACGGTGTGGGCACGTGTGGGATCGGGAGAGAACCGCAATGGAACGTAAATGATCGTTAACGGAACTGCTTTGAACGGTAGGGTCGGTAGGGACGGCTGAATTTGGGCTGCATGTTCAAATTTGTAGCCGTTCCCCTTCCGATCAGAATGAACGGTAATGGAACCTCAACCCATCGGTAACGGAACGCTTGGATCGTTAAAGGAGCTTAAAACAACGGTAACGCAACGGTAGCGCTCTCACACACTGAGTTGTCATACCCGTATTCCACACATCCGTTCTAGGTCCCGTTCCCGTACCGACCAAGGACGGCTGCCACTATGGTCAGACGCTGCTGAAAGATGCCAAAAACGGCCGTTTGCGCAGCGTTCCATTGTTGTGGCAGCAGTACTTGGTTGGTACGGGAACGGGACCTAGAACGGTTGTGTGGAATGGGGGTATAACTTTTGACACCGACAAACTGAAGAATGAACAGATCTATGAGGTAACCGTCTCAATGGTCCAGGCTCAGGAAACAAAGAGTATATATGGCCTGGGGCGATTGTAGCTTCCCTTCTTCGTGTCCGATAGACAAGGACAATAAATAGTAGAGCATAGTGCAATTTCATGTTGGCATCTTCTCCATTGAAAGCTATACGTGCACTCAGGTTAACACAAGTTAACCTCTGCTTTGACCTGTGTGCCAGGAGTCGGATGAGAGAGAGAGAGACAGCGAGAGAGAGAGAGCGAGAGAGAGAGACACACACACGCACACACACATAGACAGAGACAGACATAGAAAGACAGAAGCGGAGAGACTCAGAGGGAGACACAGACAAAGACAGAGAGAGAGAGAGAAAAAAAACACCTGTAACTGATCTCGTGAGAACGGTAACAAACGAGACATGTCACCTCTCCGAATGCATTCCAATAGATAGCCGCTCCTGCGGACATCAATAAGGCATCGGCCTCCTAATCGGAAGGTCGTAAGTTCAAATCGCGGCCGTGACCGCCTGGTGGGTTAAGGGTGGCGATTTTTCCGCTCTCCCAGGTCAACTTATGTGCAGACCTGCTAGTGCCTTAACCCCCTTCGTGTGTACACGCAAGCACAAGACTAAGTGCGCACGGAAAAGATCCTGTAATCGGTGAGTTACAGAAACACGAAAATACCCAGCATGCTTCCCCCGAAATCGGCGTATGCTGCCTGAATGGCGAGGTAAAAACTGTCATACACGTAAACATCTACTCGTGTGAACAGCTCAGATCATGGGTCCATGAAGTGTTGCAAACATGGTCAAAAATAAAGTACAAGATATTGGACTCTAAGTGGAACAGCACTGTTGCTTAGTGTCAGTAGGAAGCTACAAGGTGAAAATAGAGAAAGAACAAGTCGCGTAAGGCGAAACTACAACATTTAGTAAAGTAGCTGTCGAACTCACAGAATGAAACTGAACGCAATGCAACGCAGCAAGACCGTATACTCGTAGCATCGTCAGTCCACCGCTCATGGCAAAGGCAGTGAAATTGACAAGAAGAGCGGGGCAGTAGTTGCGCTGAGAAGGATAGTGCGCTTTTCTGTACCTCTCTTCGTTTTAACTTTCTGAGCGTGTTTTCAATCCAAACATATCATATCTATATGTTTTTGGAATCAGGAACCGACAAGGAATAAGATGAAAGTGTTTTTAAATTGATTTCGAAAATTTAATTTTGATCGTAATTTTTATATTTTTAATTTTCAGAGCTTGTTTTTAATCCAAATATAACATATTTATATGTTTTTGGAATCAGAAAATGATGAAGAATAAGATAAACGTAAATTTGGATCGTTTTAAAAACAATTTGTTTTTTTTACAATTTTCAGTTTTTTAATGACCAAAGTCATTAATTAATTTTTAAGCCACCAAGCTGAAATGCAATACTGAAGTCCGGCCTTTGTCGAAGATTGCTGGGCCAAAATTTCAATCAATTTGATTGAAAAATGAGGGTGTGACAGTGCCGCCTCAACTTTTACAAAAAGCCGGATATGACGTCATCAAAGATATTTATCGAAAAAAAGAAAAAAACGTCCGGGGATATCATTCCCAGGAACTCTCACGTCAAATTTCATAAAGATCGGTCCAGTAGTTTGGTCTGAATCGCTCTACACACACACACACACACACAGACAGACACACATACACACACACACACACACACACACACATACACCACGACCCTCGTCTCGATTCCCCCCTCTACGAAACATTTAGTCAAAACTTGACTAAATGTAAAAAACGATTTAGAATTTGATGGGCTTTCTCTTCTGGTAACCACACATTTTTCTACTCATCGCATCGTGTCCCATTATTGCGTTTAAAACACTAATTACATTTGTTTTGAATAAAACCCAAAAGTTTACAATAAGAATCTAGAGACCTGTATCAATTAGGGGAAGGGCTCCTAATATGGACCACTTTTTGTTTCATGCTGATAACTAGCTTGTTTCCTTGCAAAGAAGTTTCACTTTGTGTTTGGTGGTCCTTTTCTCTCAGGTTAACGGTTTGGCCTAGTTAGAGTGAGTTAGTTTGGATAAATATTAAGCAAAAATTAAATACAGAAAAAAATCACAAATGGTCCATATTTGGAGCCTGGGCGCCCAATATGGACCAGTGAAAAGAACTTCACGAATCACCGTTAAAAAACCCCTATACTTCAAAATAACATGATCAAACTTAGTGTAGTACGTACAAGTCAGACTAATTAAAATATGCTTTAGATGTATCTGTTTTGGGCTGATGAGAGCATTATTTGAGCACATCAGGAAACTAAAGAAGCTTATTAAAAACGGAGTGAAAATAAGTGAAATTAAACTATCACGAAAAGAACACTATTTGATATATTTTTATGAAATCTCGAGGGCTAGTTCTAGGTTATTTTCAGAAAGCTTCTTAACCCTAGAGACTGCTTAGGATTCTTATAATGTGTTTTAGTGCAACTCTAAATTCTGTGTAAATGTGATACGGTTTAGTGTTTTTAGTTTTAAGTGCAATCCTTAATTCTTAGTAAATGTGATGTATTTACACCCCCGGTATAGGGGTGTGTATAGGTTTCACTGGATGTGTTTGTTTGTTTGTTTGTTTGTGTGTTTGTGTGTTTGTGTTCGCATATAGATCTCAAGAATGAACGGACCGATCGTCACCAAACTTGGTGAACAGGTTCTATACATTCCTGAGACGGTCCTTACAAAAATTGGGACCAGTCAAACACACGGTTAGGGAGTTATTGGTGGATTAAGATTAAGAGTGACATATTAATGGTCAAAGGGAAATAACCTTCTCAGTTGGTGGCAGTGAGAATGGTTATTTCCCTTTGACCAACGGGGGTGTTTTTCCTACCTCGACGTACCCTTTCGCAATGGACCCTGTGTTTACTGACTTCTGACTTCTGACTTCTGATTTCTGACTTCTGACTTCTGACTTCTGATTTCTGACTTCTGACTTCTGACTTCTGACTTCTGACTTCTGACTTTTGACTTTTGACTTCTGACTTCTGACTTCTGATTTCTGATTTCTGACTTCTGACTTCTGACTTTTGACTTTTGACTTCTGACTTCTGATTTCTGACTTCTGACTTTTGACTTCTGACTTTTGACTTCTGACTTCTGACTTTTGACTTCTGACTTCTGACTTCTGACTTCTGACCTCAGTTGGTGGCAGTGAGAATGATAAGGACGGGGGTGTTTTTCCTACCTCGGAGGAATTTCTTGTTTATGTCTGTGATCGCCTCACACTGCATGGCAATTTTCCTTGTTTTTATAAGGACAGTAAAATGTTGAGTCTTGAGTCTTAATGAAAATAGCCTATAACTTTTATTTTCTTCGATTTGTTGAAGGTGGTCCATATTAGGGGACGCACACATACTTTGATATGTTGCCATTATTTTGCGTTTGCAGTAGAAACTCGGGGTCAACACTGCTGAAATGTAACAAATACAGTCTAAGCTGTCATACATAGCAATTTTTGTGTGATTACATTTTTGGCTGTGGACAGAAACGAGTCCGTTGTATGCGGCAAATTTAGAGTGAACGCTGCCAAAAGTGAAAAAAAAGCCGAACGGTTTTGAGGTTTGTGTTGCTGCAACTGTTTTGACGTGTGCAAGTTGTCCAGACAGGGTGAATACAGCGAATGAAATTGTTTTGAGCGCTCTAGCGCCGTTAGTTTTTCAGAACAGGAGGTGGTCCATATTAGGAGCCGGTCCATATTAGGAGCCGGTCCATATTAGGAGCCTTTCCCCTAGGTGTAGAATAATACGTTTGACTTTTGCAAAGCTAAGGAATTACAGATTTCATTGAAGAAGTCTGACAGAGAGAGACAGACAGAGGGCAGAAGATAATCTGAGAAAGAAACCCCTTTAAACATTTTAACATGCTTGAAATACAACGTCGCAAGGTGAAGCCATAATTTATCACCTTTCAGTATGACATGATTAGCGTGTTCCACACTCGAAATGACGTGGGTTTTTTCTCTCCATTAATGGCTGCACGGAGCTTGGAAGTATAATTGCCATTCAAGCAATCAAACAGTCCGGACTAAGATTCAGATTGTGTGATCAAATTCTGATCAAATTGATGAACAATTTTGGCCGTGACAGTGCTGCCTCAACTTGTTTGCAAACGGGCAAATATGACGTCATCAAGCTGTTCTATCAATCAACGGAGAACAATTCCATTAGAAAATCCCCTCAAAAATATCCGTATCAGATTTCATAAAGATCCATTGAGTAGTTTTTGAAATATAATTGCTGTACAATCTTCCGCCCATAACGGGTTCAATTAGTGTGTGACACAACATACATTGAGATCTAGCTCTCAGTCACGTAGTCTTTTGACAAAAATCGTGCTGCACTGCATCAGAACTCTATGTGTCCAAATGATGACGTAGACAGCAATTTTGTTAACTAAACGTTGTTCTGCTACAGTGTGAGAACACATATAGTCTAAAAGTCTTCCGCCCATAACGCTGTGACACGAAACTCATTTGACTTAAACAGTCGTGTTCTGCCGATTCTACAATATTTTTCTTTCTTAAAACACACTATTACTATTATAGTAACCCTTCCCGATTTCTATGCTAACTATGACTGGTCTGTGTTGTCAAGGATGCGACCTCTCTCTTTGTTGCCAAGACCGTATGACACGAAAGTTATGAGCGGAAGAAAAATCTGTTGAGTGCAATTACGTTACAGGAGATAGTTTTTTAAAACAGTTTATCACTCAGACACACACAGGAACAATATAACTTTATCATTCGGGACTCATTTGCGTTCCTTTGTTACGTATGAAAGTACTGGCCTTGGTTGAAGAAGTGAACTGTCGCCGTGCAACAAATTGGTCGCCATTTTCCGCCGTGTTTTGTGAATAAAACGTGTAAACCACCCACAAACACAAAACGATGTGGTTGGTTCTTTTAATTTCTGTATTGATTTGTTCATGCTTAGCAGTTTTCTTATCAATTCAATGGATGGCTATAAAATAAGCATGTGAAATGTGAAGGTGTCAACATTACCCATGATCTGAGCCGTTCACACGTGCAAAAACATGAGTGAACGTGGGAGTTTCAGCCCATGAACCAAGAAGAAGAATAAGAGATTACTTCTAATGAAGGAACTTCTGCACTGACCTGTGCTTTCCGCTTAATATATCGCTCTTTTTGTTGGACAGTACGCACGTCGACGGTGATTGTCGACATAACCCGCTTACAGCAGGTACGATAAGTAACACTGTCCCTGTCCAAAATGTTTAGAATGACAAAAGTCATATCGTAACTATTCTCTGTGAAAGCATGATGCCCACATTGGGCATATGTGTGTGTGTGTGTGTGTGTGTGTGTGTGTGTGTGTGTGTGTGTGTGTGTGTGTGTGAGTGAGTTTGTGTGCGTGCGTGCGTGCTTACGTGCGTGCGTGCTGGTGTGTGTGTGTGTGTGCATGTGTGTGTGTGTGGGGGGGGCACTTTAAAACCCCACTGTTTCAGAGGTTATTAGAATGTTTATTGACACCACAACCACACACACACGCAGCCATCGGCCGCCACAGTCACAAAGCCACACACGCACACACACACACACACACACATACACACACACACACATACACACACAACTTGAACACACACACACACACACACACACACATACACACACACTAATACACACACACACACACACACACACACACACACACACTAATACACACACACTGACACACACACACACACACACACACACAACTTGAACACACACACACACACACACACACACATACGCTCGCATGCGCGCAAACACCATGTTCAGTAAGAAGGTGCTAAAGAGAGTCAGAGACAATAGAGCAAGTTAAACCGCATCATACGCGGACACATACAACTGTTACTATTTTTAAATGATATCTTCCACTGTACAGATTCGTGAAGAATAAAAAGTAAGACTAAACACTTGAGCTCTTCATCTCTTCTTCCCCTCTCTAACCCTGATCTTTCCGTCCTCTCTCTTTTGATTTCCTGCGGCAAACTGCAAGAAAGAAAAGAAGGGAAGAGTCCGGAATTCCTGGAAGGAAGCCAAACGACTTAACACTAGTAGGGATACCAGTCCCTCCCCCAAACCCGATCCTTCCTCCTCCCACCCCTCTCTTCCTTCCCAAATCGCCCCTCCCTGCCCCATCCACCCCTTCAAGCGAATCCAGGCCACCTCATCCTCCGACATAAGACAAGGAATTCAATCGCTTCCTCTCTTCAGTTGGTTCAGTAGTTTGCTAGGAACAAACAGGGCCGCCAGTGGCCTACACCAGAAATTGGATAAAACGTCCGCCTTCGATCTGCCCAAAACCGCCTGTAGCTACGGGCCCAGCCCAATCCTACGACAGGCTGTGCTTCTGTTTTAGTGAGGAAGGGGTGGGTGCAGTAGGGATGTATAGAATAGGAGCGAAGGGGGAACGTAAACTGGACACATGGATGGGAGAAAGAAGGTATCGCTGGCTGGCTCAGCCGGTCCTTTCTGTCCTAAGAGAAAGTGGAGGGATCGGAAGACGGAGAGAGAGGCGAGGGGATGTTTAGGAAGAATCAACAACATGTTGTCCCTCATACACTCATCAAAAGAATCCGGCTTAGAGACAGACTTAAAAGGACGGCGGAAAGGTAATTGGATTTTGGGAGTTGAGTTGGAAGGGAGAGGGCGCGAAAGAAGGGGCATTACGCACTGCTTCGACGCGCACCTCTAAAAACAAACCTTTTTCTTTGGCAACAGGACACAATTCAGAAGGTCTACACAGTCTTCAGAAGGTGATAGTAGGTAGACTGTTCAAACACATGTAAGGAATCCCTGAAACAATCATCTTGGACTAAGAGGTAGACTTACAGCAAAGGGGGGAGGGAGGATGCATGGGGGTGGGAAGAGATGAATAATCATAAGGAAATACGGAAATACATTTCTTATTTTTTGGCCGAAGACAAGTACATATTATCTGAATTTGAAAGTGACACCGTTCGTACCGACTAAAGACACAGTTGGAGTGTTTGTAGAAACAAAAGGTGAAGGAAAGTACAGGAGGTGTGACGAAAGGTATACAGCCCACCATATCTTTATAGCCAAGGCAACTCGTGATATGCATAAGAGAGAACTTACGCAGGGTAGAAGTAAAAACCGATTATACTACAATTGTTCAGATAAAACCAAATGATCTTTCTTTTCTTCTTTCTTTGCATTTTTTGGTCTTTCCTTTTTTCTTTCTTTTCCAATGAGAAGGGGACCACAAGAAGGAATTTGGGGCAGACATTAGCAGAAAACTGCGGAGGGGGGATGAGTGAACCTTTAAAACGAGTTTCAGACGAGGATGACAGGGACTCAACAAACCATCTTAACAAAGGTAGGTGGTCGATGGGACACGGTCTGAAGGTGAAGGAGACGGCGGGGAGAGTAAAGAGGCACAGACTGGGCTGATCTATCAGGGGAGGAAACAAGTGGGACGGAACAGAAGGAAAGAGTGAGGAGACAGGTGACTGATCAATGCAAAATTCTGATATGGACACAACAACGAACCAAGTTAAACTCCAGAGAGGAAGAATAAATAAAAGTTGACTGTCTGTATTTGTTAAGTGGCATGATGACGAGGTCGAGCAATAGGAGAAAAACAGAGGGTTTCCATTAAACATGTACGGGCCGGCTTAATTTGCTTAAGTATAGCTATATTATTAGTTATCGTTAGATTTGACTGTGATATCAACATTTATCAGTCTGAATGTCGAGAAAGCTGTAATCATATCAGATCGAGGCGTAAGCCGAGATCTGATATGATTCAGCCTTTCGAGACATTCAGACTGATAAATGTTGATATCACAGTCAAATCTAACGATAACGATTTTATCGCATTCGATTTCGGAACAGTAGGAATCAAAAACCTACCTAAGAAGTCAGACAAACGCAAGGGAGGCTACTGCCTTGTATTTAATGTTGGAAATGTTGGATTGTCTTTTCCTGCTTTCGTAACTTTGCTGCTCTTACTTTTATATTTCAGTAACTGGTTCTTTTTCTCAGACAAAATAAGGCATTTATAAAGAAAACAGAACAAAAATATACGGTCGAAACAGATCACCAACAAAGGCTAACAAGTTCAGTGGAGTTGCCAGTTTGAAGGAACAGCGAAGAATGTCCCAGTTACTTCCTCAGTCGTACTCTTTTTGACTGTTCGATTTGGCAATTCTGAACGATGGCAGGAACTGAAGTGCGCCAGGCAGTATCAGCGAAGTCCTCTGGCTCATTGTCTGTGCCCAAGAAAGCTTCCAGGTATTTGTCGGTATCGGCGGACTGCATAATAATGTTGTCGAAGCTCAGTCTCGCTTACGACGCATCCAAAATGGCGTCCTCCGACGGCGCTGTGACTGTGTGAAAGATGCTGAAAGTTGTTCGGTTGATGTTGTATGGCTACGACTAAGAAAGGTGGACAATGGTTCATGCAGGTGCGAACTGTTTAAATCGGCTGCTCATTTCCTGCCTTTTTGTGAGTGATGTGCGCTGAAACACTGCAAGAGATCTCACAGTTTTCTAAGTACTGCCACTACTGGTACTTTCAAGGTCAGCTTTGTTTATGGCTGTTCCAACTACCTCAGTCGGTAAGATTGTAACATTCTTTTCTACTACTTCTCTGTTAAAGCTGGGTGGGAAAAGTTTGATTTTATTCATTGCACAGCTGAATCTTTCTGATTCAATTATTTTTCTTTTATGAATTTGTGATTTTAAAAAAAGGGAGACATTTGTTTCCTTCAGGTGAGATTTTATTCTTCAAAATTAGAATTGGAAAGCTACTTCCTGCGCGATGTCAAATTCACTAGGAACTTCCTGCGCGATGTCAATTGATATACAGTTCCTAGTTGACCAATGACAAAAGCTGTTTTTGTCATGTGATCAGTAAAAATGCGATAATTCCTTTAATCATTCTCATTTGTGATTATGGATTGGTAGAATGGCGAATTGCTTGCTTGCTTGCTTGTTTGATTGATTGAATGATTGATTGATTGATTGGTTGACCCCCCCCCCCCCCCCCCCGACCAATTTAGTGCCACAGCCTACGAAGATTACAACATGTTACCGATTTCTTGCAGGGTCTGTTAATACCTTTTGTGTACCCTTTGCAGCAAAGTATGTTTCTTACCTCGCGCAAGTGATTTCCCCCAGGCGAAACCAATTCTGGCGGTATTACGTACGTGAAATGATCAGGTGTTTTCTGTGGATTGGGTCAAAATGTGCGTGGGGGGAGGGTGCAAGGTACGCGCCACTCAACTCCCGCAGTCTGCAATCCTCAAATCCTCAAGCACGTTTCCTTCCCGCAATTATTTCTTATCAAATTGTGTGGATTTGAATTTCTTTTTATGACCCAGGTGCTCATAATATATGTTGTTTTCGCCTTAATCTCAGTTATGACCTAACTGTTAAGTGTATTTTGGTAGTGATTCTTTTTTCCCATGTTATTGTGCATCATTTTTGCTATGTTTCTATACTGAGGTCAAGTAAGTTGACATTCAAAGCTTGATACATCAACTCAATCTTCTTTCTGCCTTTGTGTCTGTTTCTTTGTTTAATTGTTTCTTTCTTTAATTCTTTCTGTTGTTTTTGTTTTCCCAGTAAGGTAATATATTGTACTACGTTGCAAGCCCCTGGAGCAATTTTTTGATTAGTGCTTTTGTGAACAAAAAACAATTAACAAGTGGCTCTATCCCATCTCCCCCCCCTTTCCCCGTCGCGATATAACCTTCGTGGTTGAAAACGACGTTAAACACAAAATAAAGAAAGTAAAGAAAGATGTTTTTGTTTTTTGTTGGTACCAGTATCTCGAAGGACACAACAACAGGATCCCTGAAACCCGTGGTAGTTTGTGCGGTTAACAAGTCTCTCTCACTCCCTCTCTCTCTCTCTCTGTATCTCTCCCTCACTCTCTCTCTCTCTCTCTCTCTCTCTCTCTCTCTCTCTCTCTCTCTCTCTCTCTCTCTCTCTCTCTCTCTCTCTCTCTCTCTCTCTGCCTCACACAAGTTAACCTTCGCCGGTCGTCTGGGTCCGTGTGGACCCAGAAGGGTGTTTAATTGCAAATATCTCTTAAACCAGTTGGAATGTTTTAATGAGCTTTTAAGAATGCCTCAGACACCTAAAAAGCTCTTATGTCCTAAAAGATAATTAAATTTCAGCGAGAAGTAATTAAAAAAAACAAAGGTCAAATTTAGACTACACGCGGAAGACATCGTGGGGCCGTGCGGACCCATGTTTCTCAAACTGAAGGAACTTACATAAAAACTAGGGAGAGAAGTCACAAACCTTCAGGTATTGGCTCTAAACATCATTTTCTACGATCTGTTTAATTTTGGAGTTAATAGTGACGTTGCGGGGAAAACGCCCGACAACTCAGCACGACGACAAGTGACGGTGACCTTCTTTTTTCCCTCTCACACAGTCGGGACGGGGCCTTTGCGAGCCGTTCCCGCTGGAAAATGGAGCAATTTGTCGTCGTCGCAAAAACGGAAGATAGAAATTGGTCTTTGCTGTTAAGTCGAGTTCACTTTAATCAAAGTATGTGTTAGGGACATATATAGCTATTCTGATGGACACGTGGGGGGATTCGGGGGCTGTGATTGGATGGTCTCACACATCCCTTTTCCGATCATCAAAGCATAACGCTACGAAAGTTGGCCATTTTTGCCGATATCCAAACGATATCGGCAATAACAAAGACGCATGGTTCCGGTTTCTTCCACGTGTATAAAGTACACGCATACCTCGCCAGGCTTGTGTCTGTGGCTAGTCGACAGACGATGCAATTTGCTTTGTGTGTGTTTTTGTTGTTGCTTACTGTACATGACATACATTACGTGTAAAATCCAGTTCTTTAACTGGCAGCAAACCTTGCAAATTTCCAGAAGCTGCAATCTGAAGCGACCTATCTCTGATGTTTGCAGACGATCTCTCCAATCACCAATGTTTAACACAAAATCAGCAAACTCTCCTGTCACATAGAACGTCCATTGTGTAGTGCAATGTTGAAATGAAGTTACCGGTCTGAAACATTTCGTCGTTTCTTCTGAGACAATCCTTGTTTTCTTATCATCTACAGATTTACCGCAGTCTTCACCACGCGAATTCCCAACAGAAGTCAGACTTTCGAACATACAATCTACGTAGGCAAGCATGATACGTCATAACGTCATATGATTCCTAAGATATTGACGTAATGCTAAGCATCCGGTTATCTTGAGTTTTCTCCGTAATACATGTCCGTGGGTTTTTCAATGTTCGGTTATTTCCGTGGTTTCATGCAGAAAGGGAACCGTCGTCTGCAATCAACGACATGGACCATTGGTCCTTGTTGCTGACAAAAACATGATTTTAACACAGAATTTAATGTCAGAATAGCTATATAAACGCTATTGTGTTTTCATCGTAGCAATAGGGTCCGATATTTAGACTCGAACAAGTATAATGCGACTCGTCTTCGACTCGTCGGCATTATACTTGTCTCGTCTAAATATCGGGCCCTATTGCT
>NC_090245.1:62404583-62409583 GCF_037325665.1 Littorina saxatilis
CTTGAATAAATAGAGAATACTACATGGCTTGCTGTGTCGTACCAGATTTACACGAGTTTTTTTTTTAAATATTGAACTGCGAGCGAAAGCGAGCTGTTCACTATTTGAAAAAGCAACGAGTGTACTTACGTGTATTTTACTGAAAATGTCCTGCATTCGAGGCAGCTAAATTGAAGACGCTTATTTTGGAACCTCGATCTCTTCTAAAGCCTCGTGCAATTTATTACGTCAAAGCAAAGAAACGTCACTCTGAAAGTGTGGCGTGACGTGTTAGTTCTAAAGATTCATCGTGGGTAATTAGCGAGCGCAATTTATTTTCCTTTATAATGACGTTTGTCTCGGTGACTTTGGCATCATTGCCAGACTTGCTTGACATGACCTCATTTACATGATATACACACGTGTGATTTGAACGATTATTATCTCACGGGTGTCTCTCTCACGTATGTAGGATAAACCCTTTTCTGCCCACTCTTTAAAATGAATGATCTTTTTGGCAATTTTCAACAATAAAACAAGGGCTCTGCTAATAATTCTATTGGCTCATTTATTTCAACTTTATCATAAAAATCTTCATACGCTTCGAATACATTCTTTCAGAAGGAATTAACATTACTATTTTTCAATAATTTTGGGCCATAGTTCTGTATCACTTCCATTTTTCAACACGACAAAAGCAAGAGGTGTTTCCATTTTGCAGATGAGGGCTTGTTGATTTTTTTAAACCAGGTTAATTTAAGTGACTTAATATAATGCTTTATTGAAGGTAAACGTATGCCACCTTCTTGGGTATTGTGAATAGCTATAGTTCTTTTTATTACATTTAGTCAAGTTTTGACTAAATGTTTTAACATAGAGAGGGAATCGAGACGAGGGTCGTGGTGTATGTGTGTGTGTGTGTGTGTGTGTGTGTGTGTGTGTGTGTGTGTGTGTGTGGTGTATGTGTCTGTGTGTGTGTGTGTGTGTGTCTGTGCGTGTGTATAGAGCGATTCAGAGTAAACTACTGGACCGATCTTTATGAAATTTGACATGAGAGTTCCTGGGTATGATATCCCCGGACGTTTTTTTCATTTTTTCGATAAATGTCTTTGATGACGTCATATCCGGCTTTTTGTAAAAGTTGAGGCGGCACTGTCACACCCTCATTTTTCAATCAAATTAATTAACATTTTGGCCAAGCAATCTTCGACGAAGGCCGGACTTCGGTATTGCATTTCAGCTTGGTGGCTTAAAAACTAATTAATTACTTTGGTCATTAAAAATCTGAAAATTGTAAAAAAAATATTTTTTTTATAAAACGATCCAAATGTACGTTCATCTTATTCTTCATCATTTTCTGATTCCAAAAACATATAAATATGTTATATTTGGATTAAAAAGAAGCTCTGAAAATGTAAAAAAATAAAAATTATGATCAAAATTAAATTTTTGAAATCAATTTAAAAACACGTTCATCTTATTCCTTGTCGGTTCCTGATTCCAAAAACATATAGATATGATATGTTTGGATTAAAAACACGCTCAGAAAGTTAAAACGAAGAGAGGTACAGTAAAGCGTGCTATGAAGCACAGCGCAACCGCTACCGCGCCAAACATGCTCGTCACTTTCACTGCCTTTTGCACTAGCGGCGGACTACGTTCAGTTTCATTCTGTGAGTTCCACAGCTTGACTAAATGTAGTAATTTCGCCTTACGCGACTTGTTTTATCTTCTTTTTGTCCCAAACAAACTCAAAACACATCATTTGCAATTCCTGAATCATCTTATCTGGTGGGTTTGGTAACATGATCCACAAATACGCCAGCTTCGAAAGTATCAATGGGTTTAATACAGCAACTCTGCCAACTGGAGTACTGCTTCTTCTTGCCTTCTTCTTCTTCTTCTTGGCGTTCGCAGAGGTTACACAATCAGTCCAGCACTGGTGATAAATGTTGTCGTTTTCTCCAACTCCTGTCGACTGCCGTATAGTTTGGTCTGCAAGGGAGTTGGTGATGGCCACACTTCTTTTCGTTCCTCATCTAGTAAGGGACATCGCTGTAAGATGTGTTCCGCTGTTTGGTCCTCTTGACCGCAGGCACAGGTTGGTGATGGCGCCAGCTTGAACTTTCGGTTCATGTGAGCATTGAGCCTGTTGTGGCCAGTACGCAGCCTGATGAGGTTGACTTGCTGCTCTCTGGACATTGTGTGGTAGTCATCTCTGTTTGTCCTTGGCCTCATCAATGCCTTGATGATTGTCTTCTGCTCACTAAAGCTGACACTGTTTTCAGGTTGGTCTTCCACGGCTCCTTCTTTTGCCAGCTCATCTGCCCTTTCATTTCCTGGTATCCCACAGTGTGCTGGTATCCACTGGAGGACAACTCTTCTGGTTTGTCTGACCATCTGTAATGCTTTGGCCAGCTGTGGGAGTTTGTCGTTCTCTAGGGCCTGAAGGACTGAAAGGGCGTCCGAGAGGAAGACAACTTGGTAGCAAGGGTCATTTGCGTAAGTGCGTGTACCCGTGGTTTGTTAGAATGCGCCGTGCGGCCCGGGTCCTCCGTCTTCAGCATTCGGGGTTTTCTGTCGGGGTTACCTCACCCTTAGCTCATGGCCCGTACGTCCTACCCTGAGAGCACAGGGGGGAGGATTTTCCGGGATCCCACCCGGAGCCAGTTTGGTCCGCGGCCGCAAGCGGCTGATCTCCATATCTGAAGACCGTTCCCCTATCCGCCACCCGGGGACGCGCTGGGTTGGGGGTGGTCGCCCCACTGAAAATCCCACACTGGGTTAAGAAAGATCAGCCTGTCCCAGCTTCTTCTTGCCAAAATACTAAACAACTTTTTAACTTCATTAAACTTATCCTGAATGTTTAACTCCGTCATATTGGCCAAATCATTTGTAAATCAAAGTCCAAGGATTCTGAACTGACATGGGTTCCAAGATATGTGCTTATTCAACAAATACACAGTGTTACTATTTCTTTTACAACCTAACCAAACCGGACTTTACATGTTAGACACCAACTTTAGTTACATCATGCATTTTGGGAAGCTGTTTAAGTGATGTTTAGGCCTACTACCGTTCTGCCTGTTAAGAAGACCGTTATTTTTTTAATGTTATGACAACAAAACACGCTGTAGCTATTTATCCGGCGTGGCCTTGAGTTGATTTAAATGCAGTTCCATTCCATCTTATGGCCAGCAAAATCATTCAAGCTCCCTCTGCATACATGTCTTGTTAACTAGCACACAAGAACTGCTCTTCGATAGTTCCAAACTGGAGTGTGATTTTAGACATAATTAGTCATCAAAGACCGGGGTTTATGTGATGCAGACAAGTTAGTGTTGAGTCCCGTAAATGTTACATTTCACCGCATTCCACGGCATTTTCCTTGCTCTCAACTTTAAACTTTCCCTTGCTGACTGACAGTGAGAGATTGCGCCAGGATAGTTTTTGACCTTCGGGGTCACACCACATCAATCGACGGCACAGATGGAAATTTCCATACCAAAAACTCTCCCTAAAAAATCACATCTCCATATTATTTCTAGAGAACATGGGTTTGGAGGAGGGTTCCTATACATGTACAGTGTGTTTGAGTGATGTGCACTTTTCAGTACATAAGATCTCGAAATCCATGCAGTAAAATAAGAAAAAAACCACCATCTTACATATAAGTACCAGAGAGAGAGAGAGGGGGTTGCAGATGATTCGACGCTTCACACAAGTTATCAGACTGTTAAAGAAATTAAAGTTTCCTTACAGTCCAGTCTAAAGGGATTGTACAGTTGGTGTGATCAGCATTCTATGATAGTGCACCCAGGAAAGACAAAAAGCATAATTATTACGACAAGAGGAAAACATCAGTCACGACCTCTTTAGTTAAAATTTTCTCTGGATTCACAATATGTAGAGCAGGTTATAGAACATCGTGTATTGGGCGTGATAGTCGGTCAAGAATTAAAACGGCTATGTGTACATCATATTTGTCCAAAAAGTACCCCATGTTATCAAAGTTAAAGCAGTATGTAGATATCATGACACTGACATTATTTTATCATGCTCACATTGATTGCGCATAAACTCTTTGGGATGGCGTCTCTAATGTTCACATACAAAAAATCTACACCGTCGGGCAGCTAAACTCATTTTAAAGGGACCGCAAATGTCAACTGATTTGAAGTTAACAACTCATTTTCTACCTCTATTTAAAAAAGCGTTATATATATATCATTGCACCCTTCTAAAACTGTAACGCTTTTTTAAATAGAGGTAGAAAATTAAGAGTTGTTAACTTCAAATCAATAAATAAAGTAAAATAGAATGTAAGATAATATAAAGTAATGCGAAACTATATTCAGACCCTGTTTTACAGAGTAACCAAAAGACACATGTCTATCAATTGTCTACCACCAATACCCTGGATCAATTTGTTCAAAACTAATCTAGCCTTCTCTGGCTCCATCGTATGGAACTCATTTCCATCTGTAATAAGATCGTTAACCTCGCAAAATAAGCAGTACACAAATAGTAAATGTCTACCTAGATATCAATACTGAAACAGCTGATGAGTTCGGGCACTCAAAATCATTGTATTGAAGTAAACCAGCACATCCTAAATCCTGCCCTCCAAAGGATAGATTCTGTTGACAAAGCCCTCCAAAAAAAAAAAGATTATGTCAACTCTCGCGACCTGCCCTTGGACCTGGATCTAAAAGTTTCCAATAAAACCAAACCGTAGGTGCGAAAAATTAAACATGTCCTTAGGCATTTTCTTGTTTCCCATTGTCTTCGTACTTTTTTGTTTAGCTGTGTATGAATGTATACTTACATGTGTAACATAGATTAATGAATGCGTAAGCACAATGCAAGGAATGGCCAGAAAGGTATGTGGGAGGTGTGTTTATAACCTGCCCTGTTATATAGTGCTATATGTCTTATGTAAAAACAATGTCCTGTTTGTATTATTGTTATGTACCACGCCTGAATTTCTCTATGAGATAATAACGTATTCTTATTCTTAT
>NC_090245.1:62414583-62422083 GCF_037325665.1 Littorina saxatilis
TTTTAAAACCACTGTACAGTCTACACAGACGAGCACTAAAATCAGTTCTATTAAAACAATCCAGTCTTGTTTTCGACGATTATAAAAAACTTAAGATTTTGCCTTTAAAAGAAAGATTTAAATCAAATAAAGGCGTGCTCCTTCACAAAATCCTTTCCGGCCATGCACCGAGTGCTTTCATTACAAAATTTAAAGCCAAACCAAGCCGAAAATTCAACGTCCCCATTCCGCGGATAGATCTCTTTAAATCAAGTTTAGCTTATTCTGGCAGCGTTTTGTGGAATTCTCTCCCGGAATCAGTTCGAGTCCCAACAAGTCTCAATACTTTCAAAAAACACCTCTCATTACATTTAATGTCAAATTACGAAAAGTCACAGTGATGGAAGACTTCGTTCTGATTATTTTCATATTGATCATATCTGTCCATAAAGCATCAGTGTTTCATAACGCAAGAATGTATGTATAGCCTACAACGTGTATATAGTCATGTGAATAGTTTTTCTGCCTTGCTTATCTTTTGTAATTGTTTTACGTATGTATATATATATATATATGTATTCAAGATTAGAATAGTCCCTCTCTGGGCGAGGGCTGGTTGAAAAGAAGCTCGTTTATATTGCTTATGCCACAACCCTCGTAAAATAAAATTTGATTTGATTTGATTTGATTTGATCTCTCTCTCTCTCTCTCTCTCTCTCTCTCTCTCTCTCTCTCACACACACACACAACCCACACACACACACACACACACACACACACACACACACACACACACTCACACACACACACACACACACACATACACACACACACACACACACATACTCACTCATTCACACACACACACTAACACACACTCACACACACATCCACATAAATACGCACACACACACACACACACACACACACACACACACACACACACATGTATACACACACACAGGCACACACTTGTGCGAGAGAAAGGCCGATTGGAGGGGATGATGTCACATGCATTGAGTAAAAACATCGTGACGTCGTTTAATTGCGCGAACATAATTCCTGTAGTCTAGGAAATTCTACCCCAACAAAGCGGCCCTGCATGGCGTTGGATCAAAAATTGAAGAATTGGTCGAACTTCCATCCCCAACTGTAGCCTGAGTTAGGGCACAAAGATTCCTTCTTTATCAAGTATTATCGGCATGAAAATTTCTCAAGTCGCTCTCAGTATGCGTTCGTGGGATACCTCCAGCTTCGCTGGGATAAAAAGAGGTTGGAACAAATAAACATGTGATGATAATGATGACGATGACGACGACGATGATGATGATGATGATGATGATGATGATGATGATGATGATGATGATGACGATGATGCACGAAGAGCTATGTAGTTATTCATAAAATCAAATGCATAATATGCAGGCTATTATGCGTCCAAGCTAGTAACAATGGAACATGCAGCAATAATACAACAAAATATGTTCAGAAAATAAAATGCACAGCTTATCTTTGACATTATATAGCTATTCTGATGGATACGTGGGGGAATTCGGGGGCTGTGATTGGATGGTCTCTTCCGATCATCAAAGCATAATGCTACGGAAGTCGGCCATTTTTGCCAATATCCAAAAGCATATTGGCAATAACAAAGACGCATGGTTCCGGTTTACCCATCTGTACCACACGATGTTTTAATCGACAACAGCATACACTGACAACTTGAAATTCTTCTCGGGAATGTTTTTCAGCTTTACAAATGTCGATAGCATACCCTTTTCTGCTAACTTCCCGATGAAACAGGACTAAATCAATTATTTTCTGTCCCTAAACACCACAAAAAGATTCTTCTGTGGCACCCGGAGTCTCGGGGCGGGAGCCGACAGAGGGTAAGAGAGGGTAAGTGGGGGAATGAGGGGTGGAGAGAAAGGATTGTGAGCGATAGCGGGACATGGAAGGGAAAAAGGACGGGACTCGCTCGTTTCGTCTCTTTGTTTTATTACGAGCCCCACTGTTGGCGACCCATTGCAGACGACCACAACAAAAACCCTAATGAAAAACAAACAAACAAACATTTGCATCAACCAAAACAAACAAATCATATGACATCAAGAGAGGAATAAACTAACCATATCAGTATGAAATGGGTTAGGAAACCCTTAGATTGAAAATACTGTAACATCACATCAATCAGGGGGAGTTATCATTGAGGGAGACATTATTACAGTGAAATATCCTTAAGTGCAACAGTTCTAAGGACATTACGAAGGACATGTCAGAAAAAAGAGATATTATGAGGAAATGTCATCAAAAGGAAAGCATTACGGAAGGTATTACGAAGATATGGCATTTAATAATGGGTATATATCGCAAGTTGTGCCATGGGAGGAAACATTACGAAAGCATGGCATCAAAAGAAATATTCCAAGGATAGGTCTCTACAGGAAACATTACGACGGACGTTACAGAGACCTATCGTTGAAGGGAACATTACGGTGGCCATTACATATTAGGGGCATCTTCAGAAGAGGAATATTAGGAAAATATATCATTACGGGAAACATTATTACCAGCTATTGTGTTTTCAGCGTAGCAATAGGGCCCGATATTTAGACGAGACAAGTATAATGCCGACGAGTCGAAGACGAGTCGCATTATACTTGTTCGAGTCTACATATCGGACCCTATTGCTACGATGAAAACACAATAGCGTTTATATAGCTATTCTGACATTAAATTCTGTGTTAAAATCATGTTTTTGTCAGCAATAAGTACCAGAATGGTCCATGTCGCTGATTGCAGACGACGGTTCCCTTTCCGCATGAAGCCACGGAAATAACCGAACATTGAAAAACACACGGACATGTATTACGGAGAAAACTCGAGATAACCGGATGTTTAGCATTACGTCAATATGCTAGGAATCATATGACGTCATGACGTATCATGCTTGCCTACGTATATTGTATGTTCGAAAGTCTGACTTCTGTTGGGAATTCGCGTGGTGAAGACTGCGGTAAAACTGTAGATGATAAGAGAACAAGGATTGTCTCAGAAGAAACGACTAAATGTTTCAGACCGGTAACTTCATTTCAACATTGCACTATACAATGGACGTTCTATGTGACAGGAGAGTTTGCTGATTTTGTGTTAAACATTGGAGAGATCGTCTGCTAGAATCAGAGATAGGTCGCTTCAGATTGCAGCTTCTGGAAATTTGCAAGGTTTGTTGCCTGTTAAAGAACTGGATTTTACACGTAATGTATGTCATGTACAGTAAGCAACAACAAAAACACACACAAAGCAAATGGCATCGTCTGTCGACTAGTCACAGAAACAAACCTGGCGAGGTATGCGTGTACTTTATACACGTGGAAGAAACCGGAACCATGCGTCTTTGTTATCGACAATATGCTTTTGGATATTGAGTAAAATGGCCGACTTCCGCCGCATTATGCTTTGATGATCGGAAGAGACCATCCAACCACAGCCCCCGAATTCCCCCACGTGTTCATCAGAATAGCTATATAGAGACATGTCACTACAAAATCAGCATGGAGACATGTCAAAGAAAACATTACGGCGACATGTCAAAGAAAAACGTTACCGCGACACGTCAGGAATAAACTACAAAATGTCCAAAACTCGGCAGCACGCCTCATTCTCAAAGCACGAAAACGAGATCACGCAACACCACTTCTTCACACACTGCACTGGTTACCTATTCAAACCCGCATTGACTACAAACTGTCCACCCTCTGCTTTAACTTCTTTTCTGGCTCGTCTCCTGCTTACTTCTCTGAACTCCTCACCGTCTATTCTCCAGCAAGACAACTCCGTGCCTCTTGTGACTGTCGCATCTTTACCATTCCACACACCAAAACTAAAACATACGGACAACGCACTTTTACTTTCTGCGCACCCACACAATGGAATTCTCTCCCCTTTCACATCCGCCACTCTCAGTCACCCCAAGCATTCAAACGAGCACTTAAAACGCACCTCTTCAAGAAATACAACCCCTGATTTTGTTTTCTCAGTCCATCAGTAGGCTACATGTAGTGTATTTGTTGTTTTAGTGATAATGTATATAAACATCTAGGACTGTTTTCAGCATTGTTGATAACATGTTCTGTTTGATTAAGGGTATTCAGCTGGTATTTCCTTGTTGTTTTTTTTACTACCTATTTTATTCATGTTTTTATTACTTAGTTAGTGGAAGAATCTTTTGTAATGTAGGGGAAGGGAGGGTAAGTCGACCCCTCTAACGAATGCAGTTTATACCTCTCGTCTTTTTAAAAAAAATATTGTTTTTGTTGTAAAACCTGGTGTGTTCTCTTTCGTGTAAGCGTTGTGTGGAATATGAACGATCCAACTGGCACAGTTTTTAAATAAATAATAAAAGAAAAAAATCCTGAAGCATGGACGACTTGCCCTCCATGGAGGGCAACTCGTCCATGGAGGGCGGGTAATTCGTCCAGGTGGAAAAGGTTGTTCATATTACCCAACAGCATCACCTCGACATATGAAATTGACTGAAGTAACTGTTCTGTGTCAGTTTTGTTAATCGGAAGTGAGAATGACGTCATAATGAGTCGGCCTACGTCAGAAGTCGATCGACGTCTTTGCTATGCAGGGAGGGTGAGTATTTGAAGGGATAGATGTTCAAACATCTATACTTATTAGTTGCTCTGGTTCAAAGCGAAGCAAATGGGAAAATATATTTACAAATTGGACTTGTAATTGATTTGTGTCGCCCATTTCAGGTTGCGTGAACGTGAAATAGTTTAATAGGCCTACTAGTGTACGCGCACTTCCAATGACGGGAAAGCGCACCCCCCCCCTCTCTCTCTCTCTGTCTCTCTCTCTCTGTCTCTCTGTCTCTGTCTCTGTCTCTCTCTCTCTCTCTGTCTTAATTAATCAATCAACACACAACTTCGAATATTATTTTTTTAGGCTACGTTCACTTTTATTTCAAATACAAACACAGAACTTTTTTTAAATAGTTGTGACATTCACAGAAGAGAGAAAGATGCTCTCTCTCTCTCTCTCTCTCTCTCTCTCTCTCTCTCTCTCTCTCTCTCTCTGTCTCTCTCATGCACTCACACACACACACACACTCGCACACCCACATACACACACACCGCATAGTGATAAGCTTACACCTACACATACACACGCGCGTGCACATAATTTAAATCAACAATACGTCAATTTGTCTGTTAAAAATAAATAATAACATAAAAGAGTGTGCATTATAACAGTCCATCTTTGACGATGTCCACCGAACCACACAGTCAGAAGGGCAAAGCATCCAGAACATTTTAAACGTTAATTGTAGCCTTACAACAAAGACTGAACCGTCAAACAAATATCTCTTCTTCTTTAATAGGTTGAAATAGCGATTGACCGCTTCTCGGTTGAACCCCTCAGCCCGAGCAAATGAGGTTGCTTCTGGCTGTCGTAGGCTGATTTCAGGGTGTCTCCTCATGAAATGACGATACCAATCTTTCCCCGCGGTCTTCTTTTCCTTGTTGAAGGAATGGTTTATTCGATTCATTTCGGCAATTTGGTATGCCATTTTCATTAGGTCGTTTCTGGTGAGACCAAAGAACCTTCGTTCCCTCATGAGTATGAGTTCAACCAATTCCTGTTCGACCTCTTCTGGTAATGTTTGGTGCCTCCCCATTACTTTGATGTCACCATTGGCAAATTTGTTGGTTTTGTTTCGGTGGCGTCTTAAAGTTACTCTTGGAATGTTAAAATGTTCTGAACATGCATGCAGGCTCAATCCTTTCTGTAAGGCGTCCATCGCAGCAGATAGTGTTTGTGATGTCCATTGGGGCCTGTAAAATGAAAACAAACGACCGTGCGAGATCAGCGTGCAACAAAACTCGTTCATCAAAGAACACCAGGAACTATACGCAGCTTGGAAACTTTTTACATTAAGAAATCGAGAGTTTTTTTTGTGTGGGGAAGGGGGTACGCGCACATTGACACCACATAATTATGTTATTTTGTTTCATTTATTTTGGTGAAAATCGCAAAAATTATGCATCATCTCGCGCCAAAAAAAATCTAGGCTACTAGCTTAGATTCTCGATGCTCACATTTGTTTATAGTCTCTGCAAACCATTATTGCGTCATTTTGTGACGTAATTTCAATATGTCAATACCGAACTTTTACGGGTTATTCATCTGACACTATTTCTTGGAGATGAAAGAGTCTACACAGACGAGAGAGTGATATGGACCCATAGTCGGGTATTGTGACCCGGGTCGAGTTACACGACAAAGGGGGGGACGAATTACCCGATCATGGTACTCGCTGAACATTGCTATTTACCATTGTTCCTGGGATAGCCTGAGATCTCTAACTTTCGACTAGTTGTTATGAAAGCCAAAGCTTTTT
The DNA here is from genome assembly GCF_037325665.1 of Littorina saxatilis. Classification (NCBI taxonomy): domain Eukaryota; kingdom Metazoa; phylum Mollusca; class Gastropoda; order Littorinimorpha; family Littorinidae; genus Littorina; species Littorina saxatilis. The sequence goes on from NC_090245.1 coordinate 62,420,975, forward strand.
TGCAGATCTGGTGCATTTTACGAATCAGCGGCTCCCATGCACTGACTGTGTTTTTTTTCGTGCAACAATTTTAGAGTGGAAACCATCAAAATTGATAAAGACTTACCGCTTTGCTGGGACCGTTTTTGTTGACATTTTTTTTTCTTCAACTGATTCAGGTTGGGTAACTCTGGCTTATGAAATCGATGATAATCACCCCTGCAGTGTCATGTTCTCAAAATCGAGGGGGGACGACATACCCGAGGGGGTCGACTTGCCCTCCCTTCCCCTATGTTTGATGGTGTATGCTTTTAATTAAGCGTTGTTGACTATGAATGTAGATGTAAATGCTTGTATAACTGTGTTTTAATTTTAAATGTGTCAAGCGCAAAGAGCATAATTGTAAAGTTATGATGTTGCGCTATATAAATGCTCATTTATTATTATTATTATTATTAAAGTCGAAAGATGTAGTACAAACAGGGGAGTAAAACGGAACAGCCGTTTTTGTGTGCCTGTGTCAGTTGCTATCCTTGGCACAAAGGGTCAAAAATCCAAAAAATAAGCCCTTAAAAAAAAAAGGCCTTATTTCTGGAAATAAGCCCTTATTTTTGGAATTAAGCCCTTATTTCTAAAATAAAGCCTTATTTCCATAATTAAGGCCTTCTTTTAGAAATAAGGCCTTAAATATGTACAGCCATAAGGAAATAAGGGCATAATGAAATAAGGCCTTAATTCTGTTAAGGCCTTACTCAAATAAGGCCTTATTTCTGTTGTGACCTTAAAAAAATAAGCCCTTAAAAAAATAAGCCCTTATTTTTCTGCGCATCGCTACTGCGCATCCGGACATTCGAAAGCGCGCACAAACTCGGCTCTCGTTCAAAACATCCGTCATAACATCGAGCGGGCACAGCATGGCTTCACGCTTTCGTGAAACGGCTCTTTCCCTGGTTGATTTGCGGCACGGAGTTGCATTCAGGCCAGAAGATGACGATTTTCGACAGAGGTATGTGTGTTGGCCTCTATTCAGCTTCATGATTGGTCCAAAAAATAAGGCCTTATTTTTTTAAGCCCTTATTTTTTTATGCCCTTATTTTTTTAAGCCCTTATTTTTTATGCCCTTATTTTTT
>NC_090245.1:62427083-62437083 GCF_037325665.1 Littorina saxatilis
ATAGTGATTTAACTGTTGAATTCAGAAAAACACACTTTTTTTTCTCATTTTTGAAGCTGAATTAGAAGTTTGGAAGACAGAAAAAATAAATTAAAAGTGCTAAAGTGGTTACAGTGTTCAGAAATAGTGTTAGATACCAAGTTGAGTTTTCGCTCTTTATCACAGTTAAAAGAAACACACCTCTTGTCGCGCACAATCTTGAACTGTGATCCTTTTACTACCCCCGCCCCCTACCCATTTGAACACAAAAGAGTGCATATTCTCTTCCAATTAGAAAAATAAGTAATTTTAAGCAACTGGACATTTTTAAAATACATCTTTTCTGTCAGTCCAAGGATTGCTTAGTCCATTAAAAACAAACAGACTAGGATTTAGCGCACCCATTTTAAGAAAAAGTTAACATGATAATTGATATATCAGACTTTTTTATGCAATTACTACTGAAGATTCCAGACCAGGTAAAACAATCATTTTATATCCTTTGTCACATTTTTTAAATTTTGTTTATCAATCTATCTATAGCGAGTCTTGTCTCTTTGTGTCATTTAGTTATTTTCAAGAATTCTATCCTGGCAAAAAAAATTAAAAATCCCTACCTACCTATTTTGTTTACCCATGTTATTAGAAACAGACAATTTATTTTTATTGGCCTAAAGATCTTGAAACATTTGTTTTAATAGAGAAATAACAAGTACAGCCCTTAGCTGTGTCACTCGAATTTCTTTGTCAGGCTGAAACTTAGCTGTTGCGTTGAAGTCTGCTGTGTGTGTCTGGGTCCAAAGCAACTTTCACATTCTCATCTACACACTCACGTTACTCACACAAGTATACAATTCTACCCACAGAGGCGTTCGGGGATGGGGGTCTCGCACTCGGGCGAATCACACCACAAAATACAAAGTATAACGTACACAGATTTTTCTATTGAACCAAAAAGCAAATTAAATCATGAATAAATCAATCAAGCAAAACTTCCACACAATGACACACTCCCTCTCGGTTCACACTGCGCTCTGGGCGTGCACACTTGGCAGCACGTATACCGTTCCGACGCCGTTTGTCTTCCTGCAAGTTCAGCGCAGGCACACGATTGTCCAAGAATCACAATAATCCTCGTGAATGTCACAGCAGGCATAGTAAGGTTACGTAGAAAAGTCCAAAAGGGTGCGTTAATGGTGGTAATCCGGCACACACACAAACACACACACACACACACTGACACACACACACTGACACACACATACACTGACACACACACACACACACACACACACACACACACACACACACACACACACACACTCCGGTTTGGTAAGTTACCTGATAAATGTGGTTCTCAACTCACAAGACCAATTTGTCATCTTCCAGTGTGAAATTCAGATCTGCCCCAAGTACGTGCAATAAAATGTAGAAGCGATAATCTGAAAAATATCTTTTCGCGTGAACGCTGCCACGTTGTCATCAGTCCGATGTCTTTTACTATCCAGAGCAGGGATGAACACACTTTTTCATCAGCAGTTTGTTATGTTTATCCGCAGACTGCTTTCCATTACTTGTCTGTTTTAGATTGACTCGTAGGGTTCTTCAGCCAGGCAAGAAGTGCTTGTTTACTGACACGTTCTCACGCACGACATGTCGTAAATGCAAGTTCTAACGATTGTTTTTTATTGCACTGATAGAGAATGTCGATAGTTGTAAACTTCTGCCATTTCCTAATGTTTATTTCATTATTTTGCATACGGATATGGCTAATAAGTGGATAATCTGTTACGACACGAAACGCGTTCTAAATCCGGGAAGGGAGGTGTGTCCTACAGCCTTAAGCGGGCGATGATGTATACCATAACCAATGCAACATCAATTTCAGAGCAAGAAAAAACGTTCCCCTTTCATTTGAGCATTCTCATTTCGACTGTTGTACAAAAGATCTACAAAAAGGCAGACAAGAAAAGGCAGTGAGCAGATATCTTTCTCAAATTGATTTCCTATCTTGGGGATAATGACGATGAACTATGATTAGCGGTACTCTGAAAAAAAAAGGAAAACGAAACAGATCATTATTCCTTCCAAGTTCTATGTGGTAACTTTTTGCATTAATGCATCGGACTCGACGACACCTCGTTTAGATTTGTAGAAGCTGCCACAAAACTCGTCCAGGAGATGACTTAAAATAAAGAAGTGAATCATTTAAAATAAAAACTACTTTCGCGTTGAAATCTTCATACCACCCATGTCTGATAAGACATGTACGTGAAATGTGAGCATGTGGCGCATCTGTCATTGTTCTTGAAGATTAATTTTTTTCGATGAGTCAGCAAAAACCTACTGTCAATTTAAGAACTTTTTCTGACATGACAAATAACAGCAGACCTGTTAGCACAAATCTCCGAAAGTTTGAAGGCAATGCGTTGGCGAGTTACTCAAATGTACCATTTTTTGTCTCAGCACCCGCTAAAACGGCTTCAAAAACGGCCTTTTATGCCTTCTGAGAGGATTGATACCTACACCGCTCAGCATGCCGTAGCGTCCTTGGTAGATAAGATATGTGAACAAAACTGACTGATTTGGATGCAGATTTGATTGTTCTGTCTAAGGACATGCTAAACATGTTTCGTTTTAGCAGTTCTGATTCTTTGTCAATTTTAACGCGGGAACCTTGATTTTGCGAATTTGATTTTGGGGGTGTCTGTGTTGTAGGTTCCACTGTATCGACACTACGTCATGTAAACTCAATCTGTTTTCTGAATAAGTTAGGGGAATAAACGGCCTTTCCAGTCATATAATTGGTTTTTACCATAAACGGCCTCATCAGAAAGATCTGCCCTCAAACGCATGTGTACAGTTTTTTATGACGAGTAGTGTACAACGTCAGCACAAACCAGCACAGACAGCTTGAAGGATTTGGTAGATGACTTTTTTATTTAGCCGCCTTTATGTATAAAGCGGCTATTTATATGTTTCACTGTGTCTGTTTGGATGTTTGTCCGTTGTCCCACGACAGTTTAGACTTGTATCTCTGGTACTCTGGGGTTAATTGAGCTCACATTTCGTGAGTAGCTTGAAATTGGGGGGCCTAGGGTGTGTGCAAAACATTAGGTTCCTAACTGTAGTCAAACTTGAGATATTATCTTTACACGCCTTTACGCGCCCAGCCAGGGAACTTTTTTTTTTAAGGATTTAAAATGAAGATGCGCGTCTCAACGTAACACTTGACGTCGAAGAAATGTGCTAGTGAGACTTGAGACCTTTATTCACGAAGTATGGGTGCTTTTATAAAGCATGGGTGTGTACACTAGTCAGATAATATATATTTTTAATTCGTTTCAGTTGTTTTCAAAGACGTTTTCAATTTAATGTGAATGTGTACGTCAACGCGTATGTCTGCGTTTTAAACATCTTAACTGACATCCAACAAGTTGGCTCAATGAAAGGTTTCACATGAGGACGCGCGTCTCGACCTAACACTTGACGTCGAAGAAAATGTGCTCGTCAGACCTGGGACCTTTATTCACGAAGCATGAGTGCTTTTACAAAGCATGGGTGTGTACACTGGTCAGATAACATATTTTTTAATTCGTTTCAGTTATTTTCAAAGACGTTTTCAACTTAATGTGAACGTGTACGTCAACGCGTATGTCTGGTCTTTGAAACATCTTAACTGATAGAGGTACCGGGTGTGTGTGAACGGGATTTTCCGATTGGCGACAAATTATGCCTTGCTCGAACAGATACTCATGCAAACCTCATCATTTTCAAAACAGAATTTGACAAATAGTATACAACAATATCTCTCATGTGCTTTTATAAACACAGATCTCGTTTTAATGCAAAAGAATATCACATTTTTTGGAGTAAAATGTCTTTACGTCATATGCACAATCTACTATTAGTGAGTTTTTTATTAGTCGGTCAATGACTGATGATTTTCTGCATCAATTGTTTGTTTCTCTCTCTCTCTCTCTCTCTCTCTCTCTCTCTCTCTCTCTCTCTCTCTCTCTCTCTCTCTCTCTCTCTCTCTCTCTCTCTCTCTCTCTCTCTCTCTTTTTTTGTTTGTTTTTGTTGTTGCACTCCGTTCTCTCTCTCTCTCGCTCTCTGTCTGTCTCGCTCTCTCTTTATATTCCGGAGCATTTCTCTCTCTCTCTTAGACAGAAACTGCCCTTCGCTCCCCGCTCGGCGGGCGCTGACATATGATGGCGATTGTTGGGGTATGGTGGCGAGTGTTGAGGTATGGTAAGATAAAGGGCGACGTCTCGACACAATCCCCCATCCTCCTGGGGTAGGGGCGGAGTGGGGAAGGTGGGGGGAGGGTTACATGTACCACCTGTACACACTGGTGGGGGGGGGGGGGGGGATGGGCCTTGTTGAGAACGTTGGTAGCGGCTCTGTGTTTATAGCCCGTCCGCTCTGTTAGGCTTTCTCTCTCTCTCTCTCTCTCTCTCTCTCTCTCTCTCTCTCTCTCTCTCTCTCTCTCTCTCTCTCTCTCTCTCTCTCTCTCTCTCTCTCTCTCTCTCTCTCTATGTCACCCTCTTTTTTTCCCGTTCTCTCTCTCTCTCTCTCTCTCTCTCTCTCTCTCTCTCTCTCTCTCTTTTGCATTCCGCTCTCTCTCTCTCTCTCTCTCTCTCTCTCTCTCTCTCTCTCTCTCTCTCTCTCTCTCTCTCTCTCTCTCTTTTTACAATAGTCCCTCTCTGGGCGAGGGCTGGTTGAAAAGAAGCTCGTTTATATTGCTTATGCCACAACCCTCGTAAAACTATGATAAAATTTGATTTGATTTGATTTGATTTGATCTCAGTCTCTCTCTCTCTCTCTCTGCCTGTGTGTGTGTGTGTGTGTGTGTGTGTGTGTGTGTGTGTGTGTGTGTGTGTGTGTGTGTGCGTGTGTGTGTACGTGTGTGTCTGTGCGCGAGTGTATGTGTATGTGTGTGTGTGTGTGTGTGTGTGTGTGTGTGTGTGAGCGCGATCGCCGGGTCACCTTGGACAAACATTATTTGGTTCAATTTTCTTTGTTGTGTTATACAACCTAGAGCTTGTGTTACGCTTAAAATCTTACGATAAAGTTCGAAGCGTTTTTGCACCTTGTGTTTTTAGTTGTGCCTTGCGTTGTACTCGGACTGCCTGTCTGTGTGACGTGACGTGGACACTGAGGAAAGAGTGTGTTTCTTTCCCTTCGGTTCTAGCACTTCTCCATATCGTCTGACCTGCCAGTGACACGTCGTAGCACATTGTTTAGAACTCTATTGTGTAATTCGTAGACGACAAGGACTTTGCCTTTTCTGGCAAATCTTGAACATTCACTCTACAACGTCCAGTGTGTGCGGATTGTGTCTGCTTCTGCGTGTACTCTTAACATTTATAGGCTAAGCATGTCGGCACTCGCTCCAGCCGCTGGACTGAATATCGGACACTTAAACATTTATCATCTCTTGAACAAAATTCCTGATCTCTGCGTGTTATTAAATCAACATTCTCCCATAACCCATTTGTTTGGGATTTCAGAGACTAGGCTGGACTGTGATGATATGTTGCGGATATCTCACTATTCTGTTATCCGACGCGACAGTATGGAAGTACAACATACTGGTCTTGCTGTTTATGTCCATGATTCCATTGCAAAGTTTGTTAAGCGCAGGGCTGATCTCTCTCTCTCTCTATGTCACCCTCTTTTTTTCCGTTCTCTCTCTCTCTCTCTCTCTCTCTCTCTCTCTCTCTCTCTCTCTCTCTCGGCGCTCTCTCTCTCTCTCTCTCACTCTCTCTTTTGCATTCTCTCTCTCTCACTTTCTCTCTCTCTCTCTCTCTGCCTCTGTGTGTGTGTGTGTGTGTGTGTGTGTGTGTGTGTGTGTGTGTGTGTGTCTGTGCGCGAGTGTATGTGTATGTGTGTGTGTGTGTGTGTGTGTGGAAGTGAACAATATTGAATGCCTTTGGCTTGAAATTTCTTATAAGAATTCGAATTCTTTTCTCCTCGGCTTTGTATATAGAAATCCCGCATCCCATTCAGCTTGGTCTGACGATTTTATTGATTTGATGGATAACATCAAATGTAATAATCGTAATGTTTTGTTACTTGGTGATTTTAACATAGACTTGCATAAAGCCCAGACAGCCTGGCGCTCAGTTACATCTCTCTTTGGATTCCATCAACTTGTGAACACCTCAACCAGATTGACTGATACAATATCAACGTTGATTGACCACATTTACTCTAATAATACCTTCATGGTGTCAAACGTGAAAACTGTACCTTCAAGCATCAGTGACCATTGTTCAATATTTTGTTCTTGGTCGTTCAAGTTACCTAAGCCGGTGCACAAGGGCCATACAACTATTGAATATAGAAGCTTTAAAACGTTTGGTGAAACCAAATTCTTCTTTGATCTCAGTTTAGCACCATTTTCCTCTGTGTTTAATCATGTTGTTGCTGACGAAGCGTTGGGCGCCCTTTTAGATATATTTTATCCTATAGTGGATAAGCATGCCCCACTACGTCACCACAGAGTGAAATATCCATCTCTTCCCCCATGGTTGACGGAACAGATTATAGAAACCATGTCCCTGCGTGATTTTTACAAAGCAAACAACATGAAGTCTGATTTTAAGAAACAACGGAATAAAGTGACAGAATTAACACGTCAAGCAAAAGCAAATTATTTTAATACATTTATCGAGGACAAGAAAGATATTGCAACTGTTTGGCGTGCTGTTAATAACATATTAGGTAAATCTAAACAGAACTCAAATCGGTCTGCCACAACCATCTCCCCTGAAGATTTTAATAACAATTTTTTGTCCCTTGCCAATAGGCTAAATGAATCTGCAAAATGCGACAGACCTGATTCTGACATTGAAGTCTCTTTCTCAAAATTACATGATTTTTGTAATCAGAAATGTAAGCCAGACGATTTTTTTACTATTCCAGACATGGCAGTGCATGAGGTAGGGAAGGTGCTAGAAGGCCTTGAGAATAAAAGGTCCATGGGTCCTGATAAGATTCCTCCTTACTTGACCAAACTAGCTCTACCATATATTGTGGAACCACTCACCTATGTGTATAATCTCTGCATAAAGCAAAATACGGTACCTAGTTTGTTAAAAAGAGCAAAAGTAATTCCACTCCATAAAGGCGGAAATTTATCCGACCCAAATAACTTTAGACCCATTTCCTTATTACCCATTGTATCCAAACCATTGGAAAAACATATTCACAAACAGTTGCTCGCGTACATAGAAAGCAAAAACCTTTTCCATCAATTTCAGTCTGGTTTTCGAACAAATCACTCTTGTCACAGCGCCCTTACCACGCTATGCGACACCTGGTTGTCTGCAACAAACCGATCTGAAATCAGTGGTGCTGTGTTTCTCGACTTTAAAAAAGCGTTTGATCTTGTTGATCATTCAATTCTATTGAAGAAATTACAGTTGTATGTCAGAAACAGTTCAGTGTGTAACTTCTTTGCTTCCTATTTACATGACAGATCTCAATATACTGCCCTAAACTGTAAAATATCTACTGAGGAGACTGTGAAATGCGGGGTGCCTCAAGGGTCAGTGCTTGGGCCGATCTTGTTCTGTCTGTATATCAATGATCTGCCACTGCACATTTCTGATAGTAATGTAAGAAGTGATTTTTTTGCTGACGATTCTTCTCTTCATGCAAGTGGAAAGTCTGTTCCAGTAATAGAGTCCTCACTTCAAACAGCTTCAAACGATGTAAATAACTGGTGTAGTGCTAATGCTATGCTTGTCCATCCAATAAAAACTAAAAGTATGGTAATTGCAACCAGACAAAAACACCAGATTTCTCCACTCAAACTAAATCTTACTATTGGTACGCAATCAATTGAACAAGTTCAACAGCATCGCGTTTTAGGGGTAATTATTGATTGTGAATTCAAGTGGCAGGCACAATTACAGCATATTTGCAAGAAAGTAGCCAAGAACGTTTTCCTCCTATCCAAGTTAAAGCAATTTACGGACAGAAGGACTCTGGAAATGTTCCACCATGCTCATGTAATGCCTCACATTAATTATGTTTCGACGCTCTGGGATGGCAGCAGTGATGTCCACTTGAAAAAGTTAGACTCTCTCTATCGTCGCTCGGCCAAACTCATCGTAAAGGATAATGCCTCAACAGATATGAAATTAAAAATGCTTAACTTTCTTCCACTGGAAAAGCATCTCAAGTTAAACAAAACCATTTTCATGCATAAATTGTATTACGGTAAAGTGCCGATTTACATTACATCATTATTTAATAAAGCTACCCACAGATATGGGTCGGTCAACTTGATCCCACCAATTCCACGAATTGACCTGTATAAGACCAGTCTTGCTTTTTCGGGTACTTCAGTTTGGAATTCGCTTCCATCATCCTTTAAGCACTTAAAGTCATTAAAAAGTTTTAAAAAATGTGTTAAAAACCACTTAATGTCTGAGTAGTTTAACGCCTTTTGATTTACCACACTTAGTATTACGTCAAAGATATGCTGTGCATTGTATGTTCTGAACATATTTTTGTTGTACTATTGCTACATGTTCGATTGCTACCAGTTTGTATTTATAATTACCTGCATAGTATGCATTTGATTTTATGAATAACCACATAACTATGTATGCTCTTCATGCCTCATCTTCATCATCATCCTTATCATCATCATCATCGTCATCATCATCATCATCGTCATCTTTATTATCACGTGCTGAAGTTTTCCGACCTCCTTTTGTTGGTTAACTTTTTAACTTTTTAATTTTTAATTTTTTAATTATATAATTGTGTGTCTATGCGTCCCAAGGACAGATTGTAAGAAAAGGCGTAGCCTTAAATCTTAATCCTTGTTAAATAAAGTTCAATTCAATTCAATTCTCTTTTTTCTTGTGCACTCATATCTTGTGTCATATCCGGCTTTTTGTGAAAGTTGAGGCAGCACTGTCACGCCCTCATTTTTTAACCAAATTGGTTGAAATTATGGTCAAGTTATCTTCGACAAAGCCAGGACTATGGTAATGCATTTCAGCTCGGAGGCTTACAAACTAGTTAATTAGCTTGCTCATGAAAGTTGTCATCAAAATTAATTTTTTACTGACAGATTTAAAAATGATGGCATTGTATTCCATGTCATGTTTACTCTACAATGTGCTCAGAATTACATAAAATAGGTTAAATAGGCCTAAGTACCACTACGTTTGCACGCTACGCGGAGACGAGCGTGACCCGTCAGGCGTCTGAGTGGTTAGTCGAGACTATCTGAAATAAAGTCTCCGCAACGACTGTTTGTTGGTGTTAATCTGTAACTTTGATGACAGCTTGACTAAATGTTGTTATATCGCTTCACGCGACTTGTTTTTGTTTTGTTTTTCACGGGGGTCAGGGTACATGACATAAGCTCGAACGACAAAAGCTCGAACGACAAAATCTCGAACGACAAATGCTCGAATGGACAAATGCTCGACGCGACAAAAGCTCGACGCGACATATGCTCAAACGACAAATGCTCGAATGGACAAATGCTCGACGCGACAAAAGCTCGACGCGACATATGCTCGAACGACAAATGCTCGAATGGACAAATGCTCGACGCGACAAAAGCTCGCTGCGATAAAAGCTCGAATGGACATAAGCTCGACGCGACAAAAGATCAAACGTGTCTGTGCGTGTCCTTCTCGTTGTTATTTTGCCCGTCTGTTTATTTTGTGTTATCTTAAAATCTGATCTGTCTGCAAGAGAGAGAGAGAGAGAGAGAGAGAGAGAGAGAGAGAGAGAGAGAGAGAGAGAGAGAGAGAGAGGGAGAGAGAGAGAGAGACACACACAGAGAGAGAGAGAGAGAGAGAGAGAGAGAGAGAGAGAGAGAGAGAGAGAGAGAGAGAGAGAGAGAGAGAGTAGAAGAAAAAAAGAACGAAGAGAAAAAAGAAGGGGGAAGATCGTGTCGGAGTTTACATTTGTCAATGTTATTATTTTGATTTGGCCCGGGATTGACTGTTTATCAGGAAAGGTTCAGGTAAGCGGCACGGGC
>NC_090245.1:62442083-62497083 GCF_037325665.1 Littorina saxatilis
CCCCCGAGTCGTTCAACCTGGGCCGCGATTAAAGATGGATGAGACATTTTCCTTCTCTTTTTACAGCCTCCCACCACCACAACGTAAAGCATGCCATTAGGGGCCCACCCCTTTAAAAACAAAAAGTAAAGTGCTAATAAGATCAGGAGGCATTTGAATAGAGCGGGTGGAAACGTGTGGTTTCATTAAATGAAGGCGTCATTTAGTCTTTCTTTATGGTTCTTTTCTGCAGCGGTATTAATGCATTCCTCAGAGTGTTTTTCTGTTCCAACTTAAGTTCTGCAAACGTCCAGTGTGTGTGTGTGTGTGTGTGTGTGTGTGTGTGTGTGTGTGTTGGCGTGTATGTGTGTGAGTGTGTGTGTGTCTGTGTGTGTATGCGTGCGTGCGAGCGTGCGTGCGTGTTTGTGTGTGTCTCGGCTCACGCCTCGATCTGATATGATTTCAGCTTTCTCGACATTGGCACTGATAAATCTGGATATCGCAGTCAAATCTAACGATAACTAATAATATTATAGTTACTCTGTCTGGGCGTGGGTGCGCGCGCGCGCGTGTGAGTGTGTGTGTGTGTGTGTGTGTGTGTGTGTGTGTGTGTGTGTGTGTGTGTGTGTGTGTGTGTGTGTGTGTGTGTGAATAGTCATTCTTCAAAAAAAACTACAGAACACATGTGTATGAAACTTGTGAATTCTTCTGGATAGTGTCCTCCGACCTTTCTTTCTGTATGAGTATACAACGTTGGATGGCGCTATATCCGACTTTCAAAAAAACACTTAAAAGCAGCAGTGTGGAGACCGCGATTTGCAATCAAAATCATTGAAGTTTTGGTCAAACAATCTTTGGTACGGTCGGGACTATGAGATTGCATTTCTGGTTCGACGATTAGAAATTGATCAGTTGATGTCCTAATCAATATTCTGCCTCAATGTATAATTCCAATAAAAGACACAAACGGGATCTCATTGTATTCACTATTATTACATTTAGTCAAGTTTTGACTAAATGTTTAAACATAGACTGGGAATCGAGACGAGGGTGGTGGTGGTGGTGGTGTGTGTGTGAGTGTGTGTGTGTGTGTGTGTGTGTGTGTGTGTGTGTGTGTGTGTGTGTGTGTTTGTGTGTGTGTGTGTGTTTGTGTGTGTGTGTGTGTGTGTGTGTGTGTGTGTGTGTGTGTGTGTGTGTGTGTATTCTGCCAAAGGTCCAGGTGGCTGTTTACACCTAAAACACGCAGACACCTGGGTAGCGCGACTTTTGTTGCTGCTAGCTTTCCACTGGGAGGAAGCGAACCGAATTTCCCAGCATTGGGACAATAGATCATATAAAATGAAAACAAACATGTTTGTGTGTGTGTGACATATGTGTGTGTGTGTGTGTGTGTGTGTGTGTGTGTGTGTGTGTGTGTGTGTGTGTGTGTGTAGACTGATTCCGAGAAAACTACCGGACTGATCTTCATGAAACTTGATATACAAATTCTTCCATATGATATCCCCAAATAATTTGTTTCCTTTTTACATTTAGTCAAGTTTTGACTAAATGTTTTAACATAGAGGGGGAATCGAGACGAGGGTCGTGGTGTATGGTGTGTGTGTGTGTGTGTGTAGATCAGTTCCCAGAAACCTTCTGGACCGATCTTCATGAAACTTCACATGAGAGTGTCTGGGTATGATATCCACAGACACTTTTTTCTTTTTTCATATAAAATTAATGTATTTGATGACGTCATATCCGGCATTTAGTGAAACTTGAGGCGGCACTGTCACGCCCTCATTTGTGAACCAAATTGGTTGACATTTTGGTAAAGTAATCTCCGACGAAGCCCGGACTTTGGTATTGCATTTCAGCGTGGAGGCTTAAAAATTAATTAATGAGTTTGCTCATTAAAGTTCTCAATAATAATCAAATTGTCGCAAAACAAATTCAAAATTGATTGCATATTATTTTTCATCAAATTCTGAATCTAAAAATATATACATATGTTATGTTTACTCTTAAAATGTGATCACAATTAACGAAAATAGGTTTAGGAGTACTACGATGAAAATGTAAGAAATCGATCCAAAAATTTCATCTTATTTTTTATCATTTCCTGATTCCAAAACCATATACACTCTTCAAAAAAAGTTAAGGATCACTTTTTTACAAGCACGCCACACAAAACAGATAAAACCGAATTCTTTCATTTTTTTAAAATTATATAATTGAACAACCAAGGAGTAATGACAAACAAAGCAAAGATCGAACGCGGCAGCGACAATTTAGCTAGAGTGTGTCAAACGTGACAACCCTCGAAAATGGAATTCACAACAATGTGAATCAGTGTCAATAACGCGTGTGCCCTCCGTTGTGTTCCAGGCATTCAACACATCGTTGGCGCATGGAGTGGATCAGGTTGCATATGAATGCTCTGGGAACCCCATTCCACTCCTGCTGGAGCCATTGCAGCAGTTGACCCAGATTGGCAGGAGGAGGGTGATGTTGACAAAGCTCGTCCCACATGTGCTCTATGGGGTTCAGGTCCGGGCTGTTGGCTGGCCATAGCATCCTGTTGACCCTGGCCTGCTGGATGAAGGTGTTTACAGCTGCAGAGCGATGGGGAGGTGCGTTGTCATCCTGAAGAATCGCACGAGGGCCGATCGCTTGGAGGGCTGGAACGACCAGGGGTTGCAGGATCTCATTCTGGTAGCGGACACCGGTCAAGTTGCCCACTACATGGTACAGAGGTGTCCTTTGACGTGTGCTGATCCCTCCCCAGACCATCACAGAGCCTCCGCCAAAACGCTGTCGTTCCAGATCAGCGCCTTCTGCGAAGCGCTCTCCGCGACGCCTCCACACTGGGATGCGACCATCAGCAGGTTCCAAGCAAAAGCGGGACTCATCTGTAAACAACACCTGAGCCCACTGCTGACGTTGCCACCTCACACGTTGAGTGCACCAGGCTCGGCGAGCTGCTCAGTGATTAGCAGTCAGGGTTGTTCCTCGGACTGGACGCCTTGCACGCAAGCCAAAGTTGTGTAAGCGGTTTCGGATCGTCTGACCACTAACAACACTGTTGGTGGTAGCTTGTAGGCGTTGCCTAATGTTGTTTGCCGTAGCCATTCTTTGTTGCATGGCCTGCCTCTGAATGAGGCGATCCTCTCTTTGTGTGGTGACTCTGGGCCGACCAGAACGTTGTCGCTCCTGCACTCTTCCAGTTGCGTGGAATCTCTGTTTTAGTCTGATGATGACAGAGGGAGCCACTGCAAGCCTCTGGGCCACTTGCCTGGCAGCAAAACCGTCTTGTAGCCATCCTTCCTCTATCCAAATCGCTCAGTTTTCTTCGTGGGGGCATGTTGCTACTGTGCATAATTGTGTCAGTGTGTCAACCTTTAAACACAAGCTGGTGAGCGATGTTCATAGCCAAGACCCTGTTGTAGCACGTGCATCACAACTTTTTGCCCTGGCATGCGTTCCGCAAATTTCATGGGGCTATAAAAAAAACACCCCTTTTCTTCCAAAATGCAGAAGCTTTTGAGAAGTCCCACAAAGGGAAATAACTCTGCATGCCAAACAAAATTCTAGGTCAAGACTCATTGTTCATTTGTTAAAGGACCAGACCACGCTGTTTTAAAGGTTATTAGAACCACTAACCGATGACTGAAGGTTAGAGAAATGCACCTAAAGATTCCAAAAATGTAAAGAAATTCACCGATTCGTAGCTTTATCATTGTGATTTAATTAAAAACGTTCCGCCAAATTCGTCTGCTAAACGAGGCTTCGAAATGGCCGCCAGTAGACGAGAACCGGCTGTGACGTCACTTCGTGTACAGCTTAGGCTCAAGTGCAGTGGGCGTTTGCCTACATCGAGCATCAACAACACGCCGAAGGAATGCGCACGGCTGCTGATAGCTATGAAGTATAGAAAAAAGGTTCAGGCATCAGTTGTCACCTTTTTCCGATGGGCTTACAACTTCTGCAGCAAGACTGATTAACTGGAAACGGCCAACACGATGTGCTGTGTTTCGCGACACTTTCTTCCAATGTGAACGCAGTTAAGCCGGCAAGAAAACCTGGCACACACAAAACAGCTGTTGCCTGACGCAGTTCCAGTTCCGACAATTGTTGACCACTCACAGGAGGTCAGAAACCGGATACCAATGTCATCAGAACGATCTGCTTTCACTAAACGCAGACGAAAGGAAGTGAGTACATGTATACTGAATGTGTTCTGTAAGGGACAGGGGTTCAGTGTCACTGGGCGTTTTTGTCAGACTGACAGTATTTGTAGTGGAATGGCATCTGTTCCTAATTTTAAGCACATGTGTTAAGATTACAGATTAAAACATATATCTGTTACTACATGTCCGTCCCCATGCACCCACCTTAAAGTTCCCTCTCTCTCTCCCTCTTTTACACTCACCTGGGTAATCGATGAGTCTCAGGTAAACAGTGTCCGTCCATATACAAATCTAGACATTCACACAAACACACACACGTTGTTATAGTTGTTATCTTTTAATTCAGTGTTGTATTAAATGGATAAAGAAATCGTTAATACCGCAAGCTTGCATGAATAATTTGCTGTTGTCCTTTTTTTCAGATCAGGTTCTGTAATACAGTAATTATAATTAATACAAGTACAAATTCATGTTTGCAGTCATACTCATAGTGTGTGTGTGTGTGTGTGTGTGTGTGTGTGTGTGTGTGTGTGTGTGTGTGTGTGTGTGTGTGTGTGTGTGTGTGTGTGTGTGTGTGTGTGTGTGTGTGAAAAGCACTTTGATACTTAAAACATCTGTGTTATTTGATTTTATTACAAAACTGCAGTCAGAATATTAAGCAGACCTATTCCAACAATACATTTTGATCAGCAGTAAATGTAATGTCAAATTATGAACAACAATCATGTGAGCAGATATATCTAACAGAAACAAATAGTCTAGCAAAATAATACAACCAAGTACATGTTCGGACATCATCATCCACATCAAAACATTGATTGTAGGAAGATCACAACTCTGTGTTATTACCACTGCTTCAGTCAAACTGCCAGTTCAACTTTATCTCTGTGGGTGTTTTTTTTTTCTCTCAGAGTAACATGGGAAAAAAACCTTTAAAAAACTTGCATGCTACAGAGCTGGATTGTTTCTAGTGATCATGCAGCATGATTTATCCGCATAGAAAACTACTGAAACACCTAAACAGAAATAACAATGTCTACAGAAAAAATCCACTGTTTGATTGCTGTCTGTAGTACTCCTCTTGCTAACAGTGGCATTAAAATAATTAAAACTAAGCTATGCTCTTTGGGGGGGGGGGGGGGGGGGAGTGCTCTAAGTACTTTTTGTGTCTACATAGGCAAAACAAAACTATGCAATGTTTCAGATTTCCTGACCCACCCTATGTTTTTCCTCCTTATCCTGGACTATTTTGGACTCTTACAAAAACTTGTGTACTTGAAAAATGACAAATCTTAATTTTGCAGGCTTACAAGGAAATTGACTCTTCTCTTACAACCAGAATACACCATGATTTCAAGCAAATAAAAAACTACATGCACCTGAGAAAAAAACACTTTAATTCAAGAAGTTAGACCTCCTAACCCCAGCTTTTCAATTCAATTAAATACGTTGTTGATGTTGATTATGGAGCTTAACGTCCTCCCAGGTAACTAGGGACCTATATTGGGACATGCTTTTTTATACAATGTTAAAAGTGTAGGGTTAAATGGGGGGGGGGGACTGGAGGGTGACGGGGTGTAGTCGCTAATAAATTTAAAGGTGCGTTTATTATCTAATATACCAGACATTTTGTTTTGGCTGGTGTACAGAATAACATCACATAAAATCGCACTCGCAAAACATACAAAACACATAAAATGTACACATCAGTACACACATAACCCAAACCACACATATCCATACCAGCACCATCACACACATATCCACATACATACTCTAGTTTGTACATTATAAAAATAAATACATTATGATTAATATCATTACTAGTCAACTTAAATTAAGGCTCAAAATAAGTCTTAAGATGGATGTTATTTAGTGTAATGAAGAGATTATAAAAACCAAAAAAAGCTATGAGAAAGAAAAGTATGAAAGAATTATGCCCATTCTCCAGTGAAAGTTCTGCTGATTGTGGTAACTTTTTTTTCTGTCTAAAACAGGCATCAGGTTAACTGAACGAGCTGTTTGAGGGGGTGGTGATCCTAACACTGGCCTATGGCAACACTGGCCTATGGCAGCTACAACAAAGCTCTGCATACACAGCAAGACTACAATGCAACAGTGCCCAGACTTTGACTGCTACAGCTAGACCAGTTGACAAAGCTCAAGTTGTCACCAAGCAGGACGCCCCAACTGGCGACCAACTATATAGACTGAGGCTGCCTATCTCCAAATCTGACAAAGCAAGAATTGTTACGCAAGCTCCACATTTCTGTTTGCAGTTTAAGCCGACCTTAAGTATGCAATGGTTATGCACATCCCCCCCCCCCACACACACCCCCCGCAGTTGAGAGTTGTAATGTACCTTTTATTTATCTTACATACATTTGAAGCCTGTGTAGCTCTGTGACAGAAAGAGGTCTCTGATGGCAGCGACCAGACAGGCAGGAAGAACTTTCCTGTTCTTTCGGAAAGTCAGTGAGTGTGCAACTTGTCAGTATGTTCTGAACACATCAAAACATTTTCTTTAATTTAAGCTACATAATATCATGTGGATGCACTGATTGGGTGTAAATAATAACAGCAATTGGTACAGTCAATTCACTAAATGTGCAACAAAACCCTAATCATCAGACATTTTACAACAGCAAACTTCAACAGTCCTTTTACTTTCCTGAATGTCATTATTATTTATTAAAACATGCATCTAGAGCAACATACATATAAATCTTCTTTTATTAAAGTTCACCTGAAATTCAGGCTGCTTTCCCATGCAAAGTACAAATGCAAGTGTCCATAAACCAGGGTTTAATACATGTAGTATGTGAGTGAGTTCTGATGAAAAAGTGATTGTGTTGTAATATTGGTTATTACTGAGTGTTGATGTTACAATGATTACATTATAAAAACAACAACAACAGAACAATGTGAAGAGCAAACTTCTTCTGTGGGCATGCAAGTGAGTTAATCTTGTGTGTGTGTGTGTGAAACTATATTTGACTGAGTGTCACATTTAAATGACAACAGTTTTCTTGATAGCCTTTAAAAACAACAACAAATACATACATTTAAAAATCAAACAAATATAGGCACCTCAAAAAAAGTTGTATGTACACCTTCGTGGCTGGTGATGCATTCTTGCTCCCCTGCAAGTTTTCATTCTACAATGTACCTCAGGCTAGCTTCCTCTCTCTCTCAAATCTGCCCCTCCCACACAATACAACAGGTACAGTGGCCACTCTGACACCAGTCTCTGAAATAATCAAGAACAGTTAAAACTGCGATGAGCTGTTGTTCTTTTACTCGTGAATGCAATGCATGAACACTTAAACAATATCCCACTTATTCGCGAGTGCGTTGACAAGGCGAGAGTGAAAAAATAGCACAGACTCGAAAGCAGACGATAAGTTCAGCACAGAGAGCGGGCGTGTTTACCTTTGATCGCTGAGACAAACAGAGTCGCAATTTTCATCGTCACTGTCTTTTCACTACTGCTGGAAGTGGCCTCCGCTCCTCATCTTTCATGCTTGATTCGAGGAGAGAAACTGGTAGTTCGAACATGTACGGTTCAATTTCGTCTGCAGTCACGCTTGTTGCCATGTTGGTAAACGGCATCTACACACTGTGTGACGTCACGGATAATTTATTCATAAGCCAGTCTCGCGAAGATCACGCGGCACAATGGCGGGTCGTTTTGGAGAAGAAATCCGTCGCTTCGGTCACAAAATTCGTCGGATTACGGCCTTACAAGATTCCGAAGTAAACCAAACACTAGGGAGATTTAATAAACGAAACGTCGGGACGTTTCGTTTTGAAGTTGTGGTAAACGTCATCATTTCGGGGGTCTCTCGCTGGAAAGGTGAAGGTCAACTGAAACGGAACGTGGAACATCAAAACGCAGTCACGTTTTCCACCCCCAAAAAACGAACAATATTTCGTCAACTTTTGTGAGTATTTTTGCACACTAACAGTTTTATTTGTTGGCCATTTTATGCATTGCTAGATTCATCAACCCTTTCACAGTCTTTCAGCGCTGAGAATGTGTTCATTGGAGGTAGACAACTGTTGTGAACTGAAATATTTTGAAGGGTGCTGATCCTGGTACATTTATCCAACTTCATGGTGAGAAAGCAAATGGCGAAGCAGAAGTAGGTCATCGCATCGAATTTTTATTCTGGCTTCGTATGTGATTTTGTATAAACAAAGTCTGTGTGATTTATTTGGACTGAAAATAATCAAAGTATGCCCGATTCTGGACCACCTCCTAGGGTTTTTTTTTCCATTCTGATCGAGGACAGACGTGATAATTTCACTTGAAGATTTATCGCCCTTCCTTCATTCCGAAACGAAACGTGAATACATCTAAATCTTGTCTGCGGCCTATGCCGTCTCGTTTCACGTTCCGTTTCGCGGGGTGACTCATTCACCAAACGAAACGAGCTGCAAAACGAAACGTGCTGTCTTTTGAATCTCCCTACTGTTGAAGACGGTAAGAAAGTGGTTTTCTAACTAACTGCAAACATCGGGAAGTGTTCGGTCGCGCAGGAACACGATTCGAAGCGTTTTTGACGCTAAAACAGCATGGTCTGGACCTTTAATTCAAACACATTAATCTTTTAATGATTATGTCAATGTTTAATTTTTTGGCAATTTTTTATAATTAGATCCGTTTTTTCAACCGATCCTTAACTTTTTTTGAAGAGTGTAGATATAATATGTTTTATTCAAAACAAGCTCAGAAAGTTAAACAGAATACAGAATAACTGCCGCGTGGATTGACGTGCGAAGCTGTATTGTCTCGGTTAAAAACAAAATGCAGTGCGTTTAGTTTCATTCTGTGATTTCAACAGCTTGGCTAAATGTAGTAATTTCGCCTTACGCGACTTGTTTTTTTTTCGATAAATGTCTCTGATGACGTCATATCCGGCTTTTACTGAAAGTTGAGGCGGCACTGTCAGACCGTCATTTGTTTTAAATCAATTTAATTGACATTTTGTTCAAGCAATGTTCGACGAAGGCCGGGGAATAGGATTGCATTGGAAGCTTAAAAATAAATGCATGAGTTTGGTCATTACAAATCTGAAAATTAAAATGTCGGTTATTGATACAAAAAGGATTTCATCTTATTCTTTATCATTTCCTCATTCCCAAAACATAGAGATATTATATGGTTGGATTAAAAACAAGCTCAAAAAGATGAACAGAATAGTGAAAAGCGCTTTCCTGTGAAGCGATAAACGCTATTGTGCTATACTGGCTTGTGACTTTCTGCACGCATTTTTCGTAAACGTGTCAGCGCTTTCTTGGGGAAAATTATTATGTTTTGGTGAGATAAAAATGCAGTCTGCGGGTTAATTTCAATCTGAGTTCGACAGATTCACTAAATGAAATAATTTCGCTTCATGCGTCTTGCTTTTTGGGGATATATTTGTGATTTTTGTTTCCCCCAAACTAGCTCAAAAACAAAGATCTATTGTATGCAAAATTATGTCAGAGTTTCTTTCACCGAGACCCTGTCCGTGTAAAACGCAGTGTGTTTAGTTTAATTCTCTTTGTCCTATAAATTGACTAAATGTTTTGATATCGGTTTACGCAACGTTTTTTTCCTTGAGGTGTAAATACGACATCAGGGCCCGTATGCATGAGGAGGAAGTCAGCAACACTGGAAGTAGAGGCCTCTTTTGGAAGTGGGAACTCCCGAAGTTTAACTTTCCAACTGTTCACTATGCATGAACGCCGGAGTGGTGACTTCGAGAGTATTCGGTCAAGGTCGCGAAAATTGGGGGAATCCTAACTAGTACGCATGCGTTTGTTAACGGTAAGCTTGCCACCAGAAGAAACAAATCTCATCGCGAGTTCAAAAAGGCGAACGTTGAGCGCGCTGTAGTACTAACAGCGTTATTGCTGTTGTTTTTTGAATGGTTAAACGAAAGGGTCGGTTCAAACCTGTGATGATTGTCTTGGAATCGAATGACTGCCTATGACAAATGACTTTGTTGGCTCGAATGTTAGGAGAAGAGTAAATGATTATGTTGAACTTTTTTATTTTTTATTTTTATTTTATTTTTATCTCAGCTGCTTGCTTCAACTCTTTTTTTTCTTCTTTTTTTTTTCGGGGTTCGTTGATCTTTTTTTCTTTTTTTTTTCTGCTTTTTATATTAATTTTTCTACTTTAAATGTACCTATATCGTTAACAATACTATTTCTAAATGTATTTTAAACACGCCCAAAAAACTTCCTTTACGGTAATTTTTAATAATCATATTATATTTACAAATCACTTTATCCTCAACGCATTTTCAAGTGAACATAATTTTGGGGCACAAAAACAAAAAAAATCAGTATAATCAATTTCGTTCTCACAATAAGTACAACAATTACTGTATGTTGAACTTGTGTTTATTAATAATTTTATATCGGTAAAACTGTTGGACAAACATAGATTGGTTATAGGGAAACTGGGTTACTGGTAAAGTTTAAAGGTCCTTGTCTACATTTTTATACCGAAATCGCCATTTGACCATTAAAATGCAGAGTCTATTATCTACAAATATCAACAATACACCCCCTTTCGATCAGGAAAGGCGAAGCCAGTGTAGCCGTTTGAAAATTCATTGTAGTATTCCAGCGTAGTACTCATAGTAAGATATCCTTATTTGGAAAATGCCAAGCGCAAAACTCCTCTCAAATCCCGTGCATTTCGTGCGTTTAAAAAAAAGCGTGGACAGCGCTCCAGTGTCAAACTGTTGCTGCACTTGTTTGGGCGTGGCTATAAGCATGGTGACAGGAATTTGATTGGTCAGTATTTTTAGGCAAAGCACATGTTCTCAGCAAACAGAAAACAAAATATTGGAAGCGTGAGTCACGCTACCCCAAAATAAAATCTTTTTTTACATATATTTTTTTTATAACTTTTTTCCCCATGGTTCATTCATCATTTGACATCATTTTGTATCGAAATCTAACCATAAGATTATTGAAAAAAAGCAAAAATGTAGACGACCACCTTAAAAAGGAAGAACATTTCGGATGAGACGAAAAACCGAGGTCCCTTCGTGTACACTACATTGGGGTGTGCACGTTAAAGATCCCACGATTGACAAAAGGGTCTTTCCAGGCAAAATTGTATTGGCATAGATAAAAAATGTCCACCAAAATACCCGTGTGACTTGGAATAATAGGCCGTGAAAAGTAGGATATGCGCCGAAATGGCTGCGATCTGCTGGTCGATGTGAATGCGTGATGTATTGTGTAAAAAAATTCCATCTCACACGGCATAAATAGATCCCTGCGCCTTGAGTCCGAGTCTGGAGATACGCGCGCGATATAAGACTTCTTATAACTAACATTATGCAGTAGACCGTAAGTAACTAAGTTTAGTGACTTGTTCCTTATTTATTGGGGAAATGTCTGTCAAGAAGTTTAGAAAAGACAATACTGTTCATCGGTGTTTTAATTTGTTTTCCCTCGTTAATTTTTGATTACCGTATGGCGATGCATGGTTATGTACAGTTAAAAGTCAAGATTCGATTTTTTTTTAAAGCATAGGACAGTTTCTTTACGCGTTTAAAAAAAATTAACACAGAGGCAAAAACCGGTTGTTGCAGTCTGAATGCAATTGAGGTCTAAAAAAGGTTAATTAAAAAAATAAAAAATAAATTTTGTAGCTCCCAGCGGCACTTGAACCCAGAGCGTCGGATAGAAATTCCGAATCCGTAACCACTGCACTATGCTACTCGTCTAGAAAAAGCACTATGCCAAGATGTGTTATCAGTTATTCAGTCGTGGTAGTTTGAAAGCTCACAACCTTCGCCGAATGACTCGAGCACGGTTTTTTCGGTCAGTAAATGATCGTACTGTCGGTTTTGAGCCCCTCTGTTTCAAGCTTTTTACCTAAATTAAACAAGAATGTCACAGTTCGTGTCTATGGTGCAAGGTAGCCGACCGTCTCATTGAAGCCAAGTTACGACAGTTGCTCGATTGACACATTTCACGTCTTCAATATTGTGTCTGAACTCATTTCCCAATGAGCTGCCTTTAAAACCAGAATGTCAGGCAATTGTAGCATGCGTTGGAGGTTTCTTTTAGATGGGTAAGGACCTTTAAGATGCGATATCGTCGTATAAATGATGAAATTAACTTTGAAAGTGGGAACTTTGGAAGCCAAGTTGCCAGCTACTCGGTATGCACGAGCTAACTTGAACGCAGAAGTTGTGGCTTCGAGAGTCCTGGGCCCGGTAATATGTAGCTAGTCATCGGTCGGCTGACCGTGAAACTGACGGTGGGTCGACGTTGAACCGCAAAAGTCAGTAATATGAGCGCGAACAACTGCCGGTCCAACTGAAAACAGTCGCCCGACTGCGGTTGGGCTTACAGGCACCTTTTTCGGTCGATCGACCGCAGTGCAGGTACTTGTTTTAACTTTCTGAGCGTGTTTTTAATCCAAACATATCATATCTATATGTTTTTAGAATCAGGAACCGACAAGGAATAAGATGAAAGTGTTTTTAAATTGATTCCGATAATTTAATTTTGATAATAATTTTTATATATTTAATTTTCAGAGCTTGTTTTTAATTCAAATATAACATATTTATATGTTTTTGGAATCAGCAAATGATGGAGAATAAGATGAACGTAAATTTGGATCGTTTTATAAAAACAATATTTTTTTTACATTTTTCAGATTTTTAATGATCAAAGTCATTAATTAATTTTTAAGCCACCAAGCTGAAATGCAATACCGAAGTCCGGGCTTCGTCGAAGATTACTTGACCAAAATTTCAACCAATTTGGTTGAAAAATGAGGGCGTGACAGTGCCGCCTCAACTTTCACAAAAAGCCGGATATGACGTCATCAAAGACATTTAGGCCAAAAAATAAAAATTGTCTGTTTCTGGTAACATGGCTAAAAAAATAGGGTCGGTAGGTCGGGATTTTTTTTATTTTTTATTTTTTTATTTTTTACCCCAAATGTAGACCAATAAAACTAACTTTAACAAGAGGCGAAGCCATCAAGGCTCACGTAAGAAATCGACAAACAGTAACACAAACTCAATCACTCCGTCACGCACACACACACACACACACACACACACACACACACACACACACACACACACACACACACACAGTAAGAGCATAGGTGAAACTGTGCAAGAAAGCGAGACACTAGATCTAGATCTGTCTGTCTGCATGTAGCCTACTTACAAGGACACGACTGCCAACTAGTCTCGGCGCGCTCAAAATAATAATGACCGAGACTTTCAGTACTTCCTTCGCGTGACGTCTAACCCTCTTACGTCATAATGTGACGTCAATGTAATGTGACGTCTTCAAATGTTAGAGTTTCTACCACAGACATACACACGCACAGACGCACGCACGCACGCACAGACAGACAAAGTTACTATCGCATAGGCTACACTTACGTGAGCCAAAAATCGCGCAAAGAGACTCGATTCACTATACATAGAGACAAGACACTCAACACATTTACAAATCGTCAGCGGACTTTCGTTTTCACACGTTTTTGTTGTTCATTTTCTCACCCTGTCCTTTACCACCTTTGGCCTAAATGTCTTTGATGACGTCATATCAAAAAAACGATACCGGTACCGCCAAAACAGGGCCGGATGTTTACATCGGAAGTTGTAATGTTCTAAAAATACCACTGAGCGGTCTGACTGTCTAGTCAGCCGACTGTCAGTGCTACCGCGCTGCACATATTACCCGTCAAAACACGGCCGGTCATCAGACTGCAGTCAACTGACTTGACAGTCAGTCGACTGTGGTTGCTCGACCGTCCAAAATACGCTGTTCATATTACCGGGCCCTGAGGTCAAGGTCGAGGAAATTGGGGGAATCCCAATTATTGCGCATGCGGTTGTAAACGGTAGGCTTGGCGACCAGAAGAAACAAATCTCATCGCGAGTTCGAAAATGGGCGAACGTTGATCGCGCTGTAGCTTTTACTATAGTTGTTGTTTTTGACTGGTTGAACGAAATGGTCTGTTCAAAGCTATGATGATTGTCTTGAAATTGAATGACTCTGTAATAATGATTTTGTTGACCAGAATGTTGGGGAGAATAAAACTTTTTTTGTTTATGTGGTAGCGAAATCAGTAATGTTAAACCTCTTTTTTTTATTTATTTAATGATTGTGTATCGGTAAAACTTTGGTTAGAGCGAACGTTTTGGGCTACTGGTCAATTTAAAAAGGCAGAACTCAAGTTTTTTGGGGAATCAAGATATAAGGTGTAGTGAAAAGAAGATAAGTTCAGTAACTTTCATATTAATTGGGAAAATGTGTGTCCAAATTTTTACAAAAGATAATATGTTGTACGTAGGTGTTAGTAAATTATGTTTGTCCTCGTTAATTGTGAACAGGATGTATGTTTATGTAAAGTTGAAAGTCAAGATTGGATTTGTTTATCCTACCCGCGTGTGTGCATGTGTGTTAGACATAGAACACTTTATTATCTCAATTTCGAGAAACTCGGGTGTGGTGAATCACAACAAACAACATAAAACGTAAGAAAATAACAGGGTTCGTACAGGTCATGGAAAACCTGGAAAGTCATGGAATTTGATTTTTAATTTTCCAGGCCTGGAAAGTCATGGAATTTCAATTCAAGCCATGGAAAGTCATGGAATTTAAAAAAAATTTGCATACGAGAATAACGGTATTTTTAACGGCACTTGAGCCAAAGCGAGGCTCACTTCCTTTCGTTATCTCGTCGTGTCGTCTGCGCTGCATTTGAGTCGGTTTCGTCGAAGTTTTCTGCTTTTGTTTTTGCATCGATAAAGTATTTTAGCGCTTCGACAAGCAAGATGGAGGATTATGAGTTTGAAACTTTCTTTCGAGTTGTTTCTTGACAACAAAAAGTATGCGGAATTGGAACGAATTACCGAGGAAGATCTTCGCAATGAACTGTGTATCGCGGTGAAAAAAATGACAGTTCGTCAAGTCACAGTGACGGTTACGAAACGGAATTTACGAAAGTGCAGATGGATACAAACAGTGGCTGGTCCAGTTTAGTGAAATGACAGGACCAGCAAACATTACTGACCGATAATCTGACTGCGTAGCAAATGCTTGACTTGCTTGTCGAAGAGACACTGCGTAGAAACTGACTCAAATTCAGTGCAAAGCAAGCCAGTGTCAAGACTGGGAGTGACAAGACGTAAAAAGTTTGCGTGTTCGGAAATGGCGACCTGTGGATTTAGTCATGGAAAATGTTATTGAGGCTCATGGAAAGTCATGGAAAAGTCATGGAATTTTGTTTCTAAAAACCAGTGGGGACCCTGAAATAAATAAAATATCGAGGCGCAAATAATCAGCTCATAATAGTGTGTGTGTGGGGTGGGGGGGTGGGGGTGCACACACACACACACACACACCGTCGAGAACACACACACACACACACATTCCTTCCTAACCCCAAAAGTGGGTTCATAGCCGATAGTGCACTTGGACTACAACGGCACTGCGCGCAGTGTCTTTGTAGTGCGCTTGCACTACAACCGCACTGACTGCAGTATCCGCTCCGGCATGGACGAATTTGACACTAAAAAAGGCATAAAATTTGACCTATTTCGTAGCCTATAGGGGACGGAATTTTGACGGAAAGAGTGTCATCATCTTGAATATGGCATTCTTTCCGTTAAAAAAAGTGTTTCCGAGATATTTGTGGAGTGACATTTTGGGGTCATTTCCCGCTGTTTGCACCATGCAAAAAAAGTGGGTTCTCTGAGTCGTTTGGAACCTGGTTGTTACGAATCAAGAATAAAACAACTGGGTTTCAAAATTTGGAACCCACTTGTTTTTTTGCCCGAGTTGGTACTGTGTGAAACATATACATAAACCTGGTTGGTGGGTTTTGTATGCTCACACACACACACACACACACACACACACACACACACACGCACGCGCACACAAACAAACGCACAATTATACCCGCAGGCAGGCACTCGCACAAATACATACAAACTTTCACGCACACACACACACACACACACACACACACACCCTCCCCCCCACCCACATACACATGTGCGCGCGTGCACTGCAAACGAATGAATGAATGAACAGACGCACACCTACACACACACGCACGCACGCACGCACACACACACACACACACACGCACCCGCACACTCTCACACAAACACACACTCACACATGCACACAAAGACGCCCATTTACATAGAAACACCCCCTCCTATAAGCGGGGATGAAATTTTAAGAGTGGTGGCCATTGACCCAGAACGAACAAAAGTCAAAGCTGGCAACTCAGGTTTGTATTCAGGGAAATGTACACGAAATGCACGCACGAGATACGACTTTTCTTTCTATTTTCTCTCGTTGGGACTTTCATTTGCGTTAGATCGGTTTTATATGAAAAACCGAAGAAAAGCCCTGCTATTTTGCACTGAGAAACTTTGGAAGCAGCGTGTTTACTCCTGGGTTTCGCTGTAGTACAATTAACCTCACTTACTTCCTCGCTTGCTTCAAAAGTAAGCACTTTTTCCGTCCCATGCATGCGAAATTGAGGATGTACTTCCGATGTCGCTCAAAACGTAGGAAGTTGTCGCAAACTACCATCAATTACTTCCTCGCTTTGCTTCGAAATAAGCCCTTCTTCCGGCCCATGCATACAAAAGTGAGGCAAGTTCTTCCGATGTCACTCAAAACTTCGGGAGTTTTCGCGAACTTCCCCCATAAGCATACGGGCACAGAACAGACTTTTTTGACATTCACGAGTAGACGAGATCTTTTCACGACTGTAGCTACAGCAGTGTTAAAACCGAATGAAGCAGTACAAGAATGACGCACATGGCAATGCTACGCAACAATTTGAGTGCTGACCATAAATGGGGTCAGATATCCGCCTCCCATGTAGTATGAGTATAGAATTCTACATGTGTGTGTGTGTGTGTGTGTGTGTGTGTGTGTGTGTGTGTGTGTGTGTAGAGTGATTCCGCAGAAACACATACACACACACACACGCACACACACACACACCACACACACACACACACACACACACACACACACACACACAATAAGTTCATCCCGGTTTGTAAAAGAAGTAATCAGTTCAATTGGAAACAACAGTAAAGGTCACCCTGAGAAATAGGGAACCTGAAGATGAGAGTGAAAAGGACAGGCAAGACAAAACAGAGACGATAAAAGTCAGCATACAAGAAAGAAGTACCAAAACATCTTCCAAGAAGACGGAGACGGTATTACGGAAGACGAATTGGCCTGCAAAAAGCATGGGTCCCGAGGATGGGACAAAGCAAGGCTCCATGTCTCTGCCTCGTAATTCAACTGTTCCAGTCATGCGGCAGAGGTTCAAATTTACACTGATGAGATCGAAGGCGACTTTTGCAACCCCTCTTCTTTCTTCTGGATCCCTTCCCCTCCCTTCTTAGCTTTGTCCCTTCTATCGACGTTCGTATCGTTTCACCGCCACCCCCCCCCCCCCCCCCCCCCCCTTCTGATACTGGTTCGATTCCTGGTAGAAAAATTGTGGAGTGTGTTGCTCAGTGGTTTGGTGGCTGTATACGAGTTTGTTGTTGGAATAGCTTTAGTTTTGTGGAGAACAGTGTCTTACGCTGACACTTGTAGAGGTAGGTGGCTAGAGTGGTGGGGGGGGGGGGGGGGGAGAGAGAGAGAGAGGGGGGGGGGGGCAGTGGAAGTGCTAGCTGAGACAACACGGGGCAATCTGGGCTAATTGAGATTTGGGGAAACCACCGAATGAAAGGGTTGCAGGTTGTCACAAAGAACGATATCAACTTGCTTCAACGACATGTCGCAGGTGCGAACTTGTAAATCAATTGCTGAAAAATTCCACATCATAATATTCACCAAAGTATCATTACTTTAAAACGAAAACATCCTGAAGCTGGGACAGAAGCAAACCTCCCAGTCTATTCACTTGATGAAGTCACTTTAAGACACGGCAAATACCAGCTGTTAAGAAGAATAAGAATATTACAAGTGTCAACGACTTGCAAGGTACAGTCCTTCCTACTAAACGAAATACTGCTTTTTTACCCTGACCCACAAGGTGGCCTGTTCCTCGATTTAGACTTAACATTGCAGTAAAAACCCAAATAACAATATTCATTTACTACTTGCAAATTATTTCCGTCTTAAGGCCATGTCTCGTATTTTTGCATAATAGCGACCTTTTCTAAAAACTATCAATTTCGTTTTTTCTTGATTCTCCACCAATTTTAATGGTTCACAACATTCCTTTTGACAATAAAAAACAAGTCGCGTAAGGCGATATAACAACATTTAGTCAAGCTGTCGAACTCACAGAATGAAACTGAACGCACTGCTTTTTTCACCAAGACCACATACTCGTAGTTCCGTCAGTCCATCGCTCGTGGCAAAGGCAGTGAAATCGACAAGCCATGCAGACTAGTGCGGTGGTGGTCGCGCTGAGCAGGATAACACGCTTTTCTGTATGTCTATTCTTTTTAGCTTACTGAGTTTGTTTTTAATCCAAACATATCATATCTATATGTTTTTGGAATCAGGGACCGACAAGGAATAAGATGAAATTGTTTTTAAATCGATTTCGGAAAATTAATTTTCATCATAATTTTTATATTTTTAATTTTCAGAGCTTGTATGTAATCCAAATATAACATATGTATATGTTTTTGGAATCAGGAAATGACGAAGAATAGGATGAAATTGTTTTTGGATCGTTTGATAAAAAAATAATTTTAATTACAAGTTTCCGATTTTTAATGACCAAATTCATTCATTAGTGTTTAAGCCACCAAGCTGAAATGCAATACCAAAGTCCGGCCTTCGTCGAAGATTGCTTTGCCACCATTTCAATCAATTTGATTGAAAAATGAGGGTGTGACAGTGCCGCCTCAACTTTTACAAAAAGCCGGATATGACGTCATCAAAGGTATTTATCGAAAAAAAGAAAACAACGTCCGGGAATATCATTCCCAGGAACTCTCATGTAAAATTTCATAAAGATCGGTCCAGTCGTTTGGTCTGAATCGCTCTACACACACACACACGCACAGACAGACAGACACACACACACACACACACACACACACACACACATACACCACGACCCTCGTCTCGATTCCCCCTCTACGTTAAAACATTTAGTCAAAACTTGACTAAATGTAAAAAGACAGCGATTGACCCCGAAAATCGACTTCGCTAACATGTTGCTAATATTTTATCTGCAATAACTTCAGAATGTGCTGAAACAAGTGTGACAGAAATGAGAGAAATCAATCGGACACCGTAATACCGTCTCCGTCTTCTTGGAAGATGTTTTGGTACTTCTGTTGCAAAATTTTGAAAATGATGACATGGCAAGATTCAATAAACGAGGGTTGGGTAGTTGAATGAGGTTTCTGCCCGATCAGTTACAACCACATGACCTATTTTGGAGGTGATATTAATCCTTGGTTCACGCGTCTTGTAATGATGTGTTTCTATTTGAATTATTGTAACGTCCCTTTCGGATATGGCTGGAAATAGCGTAATTACGTCACGTTTTCGTTGGCTAAAATTAGATCATTTTTTCAATTCGCATGAAGATATTTCCTGGAGCATCCATTGGATTTCA
The DNA here is from genome assembly GCF_037325665.1 of Littorina saxatilis. Taxonomy (NCBI): domain Eukaryota; kingdom Metazoa; phylum Mollusca; class Gastropoda; order Littorinimorpha; family Littorinidae; genus Littorina; species Littorina saxatilis. The sequence goes on from NC_090245.1 coordinate 62,461,857, forward strand.
ACAACAAAAATGGCACAGTACCGAGCAGGATCCCCACAATCACATATCAATAAATGAAAACAATTTATCGTAACATTTCTGCACAGATCTGCAAAACGTACCATTACTCCCATTTTGAAAAATGACATTAGAAGATGTAAAAATTATCGTACTCTGAAAAATATGCATGTCGAGTTATATTCAAGCACTGTGTTAAAGTGTTCATCATCTGCCATGTCCGAAAATAGAGATAAGTGGTGCTGTAGACCGATATGGGTAGTAGAAAGAAGTAAAACATCATCAGCAAACAATACAATTAAGTAGAAGTGCAATGCATACCCCCAGCGAAGGACAAATCCGCTCTCTCTCTCTCTCTCTCTCTCTCTCTCTCTCTCTCTCTCTCTCTCTCTCTCTCTCTCTCTCTCTCTCGCTCTCTCACACACACACACACACACATACACACACACGCACGCACGTACGCACACACACATAAATAACCACACACTCTCTCTTTCTCTTACACACACACACACACACACACACAAACACACACACACACTCATACACACACGCACAAACACACACACACACACACACACACACACACACACACACTGTCATACACACACACTAACAGTAACATTACCTGCTATTAAGACTTGGTCGTGTGACAGACGTTTTCTTCCACACGAGATTACGTTGATTGTCTGACGAAGCCCTGGAGTTAGACATCAGCTAATCGAGTGTGGAAGAAAACTCTGTCACACGACCAAGTCGGAATAGCATTTATGTCTCACAGCTTCAACAGAGGAGAGAACAAACACGTTTTGCGTACTCAAGCTTGACAAACCTAAACACAGGAGCAGCCATTGTGGAGAGATCTACTTTTTGACGGAAGTGAACGAACAACTATGAATGACGACTCGGTATATGTGAATGACGTCACAGTCATCGTCACAGTCTGTATTTTTTTAAGCATCGCATTCTTCATGACGTCTTTCTGTGTCTGCATACGCGAAATGTTTGTTCTTTTCGGGGTCTTTGTCATCTATGTTCAGAACTCTGTCCTTCTAGTTTCAGACTAACAGGCCTCCTGAGCGAGCCACTTTCCAAGGGCAGCTAAATTCGCTGTCGTCTGGGATGCCGTTCTCAGTATTCTCAGCGTTGAAGAATTTGTAAAGAGAAGAAACGATAACAGCAGGAGAAATAAAAGTCGTGTGTGCATTTTGGGGCTTTTGGAGGGACGATTTCGAGTTTGAATCCGTTCTTGCACATGCTCCAAAGCGTGTAGCATACAATCTTGCACACGTTTGCTTTAGTAGTGGCAAAGAAGGAAAGCGGCACACGGTTACACAAAAATGGACAAAGGCAACATAAAATGGGGTAGAGTGCTATTTCCTAAAGCATGTTTGGTTTTCATACATTTTATTGTTATCCTGCAACCATATGTTTACAGTCTCCGGTTAAAAACTGAAGTGTAACAAGGAACACACCCCAATAATTTTCTGCACTAAGCTGATCTTCTTTTTTATGTTTTAACATAAAGGGGGAATCGAGACGAGGGTCGTGGTGTATGTGTGTGTGTGTGTGTGTGTCTGTTTGTGCGTGTGTGTGTGTAGAGCGATTCAGACCAAACGACTGGACCGATCTTTATGAAATTTTACATGAGAGTTCCTGGGAATGATATCCCCGGATGCTTTTTTTCTTTTTTTCGATAAATACTTTTGATGACGTCATATCCGGCTTTTTGTAAAAGTTGAGGCGGCACTGTCACACCCTCATTTTTCAATCAAATTAATTGAACTTTTGGTAAAGCAATCTTCGACGAAGGCCGGACTTCGGTATTGCATTTCAGCTTGGTGGCTTAAAAATTAATTAATGACTTTGGTCATTAAAAATCTTAAAATTGTAATAATTTGGTTTTTTTTATATAAAACGATCCAAATTTACGTTCATCTTATTTTACATCATTTCCTGATTCCAAAAACATATAGATATGATATGTTTGGATTAAAAACACGCTCAGAAAGTTAAAACGAAGAGAGGTAGAGAAAAGCGTGCTATGCAGCACAGCGAAACCACTACCGCGCTGAACAGGCTCGTCAGTTTCACTCCGTTTTGCACAAGCGGCTGACTACGGTCATTGTGAAAAAATGCAGTGCGTTCAGTTTCATTCTGTGAGTTCCACAGCTTGACTAAATGTAGTAATTTCGCCTTACGCGACTTTTTTTTTTTAGATTGGTACAATAGTCGCCTTGGCCCATTCCTTTGGAAGCAATCCTTGCTAAACAAATGTTATTAAAAAAAACTCCTCAAAAATATAATCACATAGTGGCCTCCTGATTAAAGCATTTCTGCCTAATGCCATCTGGACCTACTGCTTTTCCCTTGTTTAAACCAGACGAATGTTCGATATTGAAAGTGTATCTGCTGTCTTTGTGACTATTTTTACATCTGTGTGTGTGTGTGTGTAGAGCGATTCAGACTAAACTACTGGACCGATCTTTATGAAATTTGACATGAGAGTTCCTGGGTATGATATCCTCAGACGTTTTTTTCATTTTTTTGATAAATGTCTTTGATGACGTCATATCCGGCTTTTTCGTGAAAGTTGAGGCGGCACTGTCACGCTCTCATTGGTTGAAATTTTGGTCAAGTAATCTCCGACGAAGCCCGGACTTTGGTATTGCATTTCAGCTTGGTGGCTTAAAAATTAATCAATGACTTTGGTCATTACAAATCTGAGAATTGTAAAAAAAAAATTTATTTTATAAAACGATCCAAATTTACGTTCATCTTATTCTCCATCATTTTCTGATTCCAAAAACATATAAATATGTTATATTTGGATTAAAAACAAGCTCTGAAAATTAAAAATATAAAAATTATGATCAAAATTAAATTTTCGAAATCAATTTAAAAACACTTTCACCTTATTTCTTGTCGGTTCCTGATTCCAAAAACATATAGATATGATATGTTTGGATTGAAAACACGCTCAGAAAGTTAAAACGAAGAGAGGTACAGAAAAGCGTGCTATCCTTCTCAGCGCAACTACTACCCCGCTCTTCTTGTCAATTTCACTGCCTTTGCCATGAGCGGTGGACTGACGATGCTACGAGTATACGGTCTTGCTGCGTTGCATTGCGTTCAGTTTCATTCTGTGAGTTCGACAGCTACTTGACTAAATGTTGTATTTTCGCCTTACGCGACTTGTTTTTCTTTGTTTCAATACAGCACGGTACCCCTTGTTGGTCTCGACCTATTGAACGAGGTCTTCTTCGTCACAAGTTTGACGAAAAATATATAATTTACCTCTTACTCCTTTTCTGGTTTCCCTGCATTCTTCATCAAACCATTCGGCCTCCTTGCATTTGTTGTTAGCAAAACATCTCTTTACCATGGACAGCTTTCATACACACACATTCCATGCTACTCGCCAAAATAAGTTGTTTCAAAGGATGCCCAAATGTAGTAATGTGTCATTTGAATAATAAGTTCTTCAGATGAAAATGTGCGAATTGCACTTAACCATCTGAAACTAAATGAATTGTAAATGAGTACCTTCAGTGGCATAATGTATCGAATTTACTTGGGGAAGAAAAGCTTGCAAACAAACAACGCAGTGACGCCAAGAAAAGTAAATACTGAGGCAATAATAGAGAAATGATGAAGTGATCAAAATAAAAACCAGAGGCTGGCCAGTTTTCCTACACGTTTGTGACGTCTTTAATTTTATATGAAGTGTATGTACTATCGGAATGGACGTTTTTTTTTTCTCTCCTTTTTTCTTGCACAGAGTGATGAGGGAGGCAGATTTATGGGTGAAAAGCCAGAACGGGGGGGGGGGGGGGGGGGGGGGGGGACTGGGTCTATCCTAACAACAGACTGCTCCTCCAAGCATTGATTACATGCCAACATTCAAAAACTAATGGTTGGCAAGATAATTGGACAAGAACGTTCTCCAAAGATTTGAGTTTTGGCACCCACGCAAAAAAAAAACCCAATGGAAAGCAAGTGTTCGTTAGAGTGCCAGCCCCTTGAAATTAATACCACAAGCAAAGCTAAATGAAACAAGACGAACAAGAAAAGAAAAAGAAGAATACATTTTTGTTGCTGAATAATTTTGGGCTTGTGCACTGGCTGCTAACTGACTGAGCATGTTGCATGCATTGTATTGAACTTTAAAAAAATCCTTTTTATTTTCTGCGCACCCCTGCCTTGCGAGTCCGTCGGTCTGCATTCGCTCCTCAATGAAGCTAATGTCTGGAAGAAATGAGGGTTTGACAATTTTACATTATTTGATTTTAAAAAATCACTCTCAGACACAGGACAACTTAGATTGTTTATACATTAAAACACAAACACACAAACCCAAAACTATCTATTCTTTTAAAATTCGATTCTTTAGCATTTTGTTTTTTTAGTAGGAGGGTGAAAAGCGGAATGATGATATTGCTGTTGTTGATGATGTTATGTATCGATTGGAGATTGGATTTCCCTTCTTTGAGTCATGTGACGTCAGAGGCCGACAAAACTTTATAATTTGGCTTTTCAGGTTGACCGAAACTTCAAAGGAACTAAAAAAAAACAAGAGGCGAAGCCATCAAGGCTCACGCAAGAAATCGACAAACAGTAACACAAACTCAATCACTCCGTCACACACACACACACACACACACACACACACACACACACACACACACACACACACACACACACACACACACACACAGAAAGAGCATAGGTGAAACTGTGCAAGAAAGCGAGACACTAGATCTAGATCTGTCTGTCTGCATGTAGCCTACTTACAAGAACACGACTGCCAACTAGTCTCGGCGCGCTCAAAATAATAATGACCGAGACTTTCAGTACTTCCTTCGCGTGACGTCTAACCCTCTTACGTCATAATGTGACGTCAATGTAATGTGACGTCTTCAAATGTTAGAGTTTCTACCACAGACATACACACGCACAGACGCACGCACGCACGCACAGACAGACAAAGTTACGATCGCATAGGCTACACTTACGTGAGCCAAAAACCGTCATGTGTTTGATTGCATACATGTGTGTGTGCTGTTCAATGTCAAAACAACAACAAAGTGAGTACATGACGTGTGTTTTGTAGTTCCTTTGAAGTTTCGGTCAACCTGAAACGCCCAAATATGAAGCTTATGTGTTTGATTGCATACACATGTATGTGGATTGCATGCATGTGTGTGTGTGCTCGTTCAATCGTCAAAACAACGACAAAGTCATAAGTACCTGAAAGGAATTCGATCGATACATAAATGTTATTTGCGTGTTTGACCAAAATATGACATTTTACACAGATCTCGACAGTCATTGTTCACCTCGACCGCTAGCGCGGTCTCGGAGAACAATGACTGTCTCGATCTGTGTAAAATGTCATATTTTGGTCAAACACGCAAATAACGTATAATGTTCTTGGGTAGGAGAGGGGGGGGGGGGGGTTGTGTTTTGGAATATTTCCTGTTTCTTTCCTTATCTTGATTACTAAAAGAACTGCACGGACGCATCAACATTTTACTCAGTTTAAAATCAGATATCGAATTTCTAGGATTCCTTCGTCACCACCAGACCGATAATGAACAGCTGTGCAAATGCAGCAGTTTAAGCGGTAATGAGAAACGCAGGCATGTGTGGCAAAGCAAGGCTGCTTTACCGCGACCCAAAACACAACAGCACAACCTCTCAGAGTTCTCTCTCTTCCATAGTCAGCCGGCTTACGTTGGCGTTGGAGAGCCGCCGCGTAGCGAGCTAGCGAGCAAACTTGGCGGTGCGGTTCGCAAGACTGCAGTAACAGCGATCAGGAATCCACCTCTGTGGCTGTATAGGTGTGTTGTTTCTTTCTCTTCTTCTCTCTTTCTCACGTGTTGGTGTTATACTGTGACTACAGCAGGTGAGAAGTATATTTTGATCTGGTTTTCTCGACCTTAAGGACAGTAACTCTAGTTTGCGACGATGCCGAAACTGCAGACTATGGAGTGAGACGGAAACAGGTACGAGAAAGTTGCCGTGTAACGTAGGGGAACCGATATGCTCAAAATGGGGTTAGCAAGTCGACGAACTTTGCGCAGAGTTCTGCAAGAGTTTTTGATGGTGTCGTCGTTGTTGTGGACGATGTGTGGTGCCAACGACAACGCCAAGAGACTGTACGACGACCTGTTGCGAAACAGCGGCTACAATAAACTAATTCGTCCAGTGGGGAACAGCTCGGACACACTGATCGTCAAGCTGGGTATCCGCCTGTCACAGCTCATTGACATTGTGAGTATATACAACGTGTAGACAGCTGTGTTCCGCCTGTACACTGTCATATTAACATTGTACACCATATGCTGCTCAGTCAGTGTTTACTGTAGACGCCAGGCTGAGGCATCCTGTTTTACAATCAATAACTGAAAGCACATGTTTATCAATACTAATTGTAAACTAATATAACTAGCGATGTGTAAAATAATATGTTTTGGGTTATACTGTACATTATAACATGCTTCCCGGAGTATGTAAGTTTCTGCAGTATCATAAGTTATCTTTTTGTGGCAAGGTTTTAATCCTTTGCATGCACTGATGTTAACTGAATATAGCTTGGAGAAACTGGTTTGTTTGTTTGCTTGTTTGTTTTCTTGCTTGCGTGCTTGTTTTTTGGGTGTTTGTTTTGTGCGTGCGTTGTTTTTTCCCCTCGATTTTTGCTTGTTTATGTCGTCGAATAGCTTCCCTTTGTTCGTTTGTATTGCTGTTCAAATGTACATGTGTCCCACCCGTGGTTCTACGAAGTTGGCATAACGTTTATCGTGTTATCCTGTGTGTTTTTTCTTGTGTAATTTCTTCAGTAAAATATTAAACATTTAAGAAGGCTATTTCTTGTGATATGAGTGCATGAATTAGAACTGTACATTAAAGCTAATCATAATCATTACCATCATCCAAAATATTTAAACGCATACAGCATTAAAAGTCATATATATATATGATAAAGCAGGCTTCAAGAGTTTGAAGAAAAGCATTGGTTACTAACTGCTTTGAGCGGCTTAGAAACGCCGTCAGTTTGCAACAAGGCCTTCAGTATTAACAAATGCTGACCCTAAACGGGGTTGATATATATATATATATACTCGTCCCTAATCTAGTATAATTCCAAAATGTGTGTGTGTGTGTGGGGGGGGGTGGGTGAGAGAGAGAGTGTGAGAGAAAAAAAGAGAGAGAGAGAGAGAGGGAGAGAGAGAGAGAGAGAGAGAGAGAGAGAGAGAGAGAGAGAGAGAGAGAGAGAGAGAGAGAGAGAGAGAGAGAGAGATGTTTTAACATGTCAATACCAACATTCAAACTAACTGTACTCGCGCGCACGCATGCAGGCAAACACGTCCGCGCACACACACACACACACACACACACACACACACACACACACACACACACACACACACACGTACACACACACACGCGCGCGCGCGCGCACGCACGCACGCACGCACATATGAACTCGTTCTGCGCAATAGCGTATAACTAGAGATGGCCTACGTGCTTGCTTCAGTGTTACTCAATATCTCGTGCAACACGATTGTCAGATTGACCTGACCTAGTTCACTGGAGGGGTAAAGACCACAGCACAGGCTCTTTCTGGTGGTAAAGTTGTGTACAGCTGAATCTGGCATCGCACGCGCTCACTGCCAAAGTTAATTCACTGACATTGTTTTTACTGCTGAGTTTAAAGTACATTATGAAACTCAATGTCAACGAGGTTTTATGGGGTAAATTGTAAAAAAACCGTTTGTCTAGGGCCATGAGATCATTTGTTTGCGTGTATGTGGGACTGGCGTTCCTCTGTTCTCCTGCGCTAATGTTGGCAGGATTTATCTTCTTAAATTCTTCACATGAATAAGAAGCCTTCGTGGTGTAACGGATGTAACATTGCGCTTCGGACCCAGTGGTCCCAGGTTCGAGACGCACAATGAACTTCATTTTTTTTTATGTTTTCGTATTCGTAAATGATTATGAAGTGCCAGTTGACTGGTTTTTATGTGTTAATTTTGAATCATATTCATAGCGTGTGTCAAAATTGTATCGTAAGATGCTTATAATACATCAAACCAACTTTTTTTAAAATTCTTCATACAATGATTGTTTTTAATCTGCACTTTAAATCGCTGTATTTAAAGTTGAAATTCATTGAAATAAAGAGAAATTTTGGCCGTTGTGTATTATTTGCATCTTTTTTAAAGCACAGGTTAGTGCACCATAAAAACAGTGTTCGCTCAAAACAGGGAATTTCTATTTCTAGAAAATAATACGTACACTTCATGAAAGAAAGTTATGAAGAAAGTTGCACACAATGATTCGTAATCAAAAACAAAAAAAATTTGTGCACCAAATTTCTTTTAAAGTGTCTAGTATTTCAGTTTCGATTTATAATGTTAAACGTTTCTGCAAGATTTTGAAATTTTGAATCCCTGCATGTCCCTTTGAATATTTCTGTAACTGAACATGGAGAAGAAATTGCATTTTCTTGGCTTTTTCCAGATGGCTAGAATGTTTTTAATCATCTAAAGCCTACACACATTTCACAGTCAATGTATTTCAAAAAAAGACGGTTCAACATAGATAGATTTCGAACTTACAGATACGATGTATCTCCTTGGTTTAAACAGTGTTTATTCAACAATCCATAGGTATTTGAACATGATACATGTTAAGGATCAACAACAAGCTCAAGCTTATGGTGGTGACCCTAATTGAACAGACTGAATGTATCTCCTTCAGTCCGCTGTAGCGTTTGATACATTTCAGCAAAACTAAGTTGCTTCATTTTATATGCAGATGAAATCTCCATTGGCTTCAGGAAATTTGAACAGAGTGTGTGCACAAGATCTCAAGGATGCTGGTGTCAACCCCGGTGTCTATGACACCTTATACATGTTAATGAAAATCATCAAGAGAAATGCCGCTTGTTTTCGTAATGCACTGTACGATTTACTTGCAAGGTTTAGGTCTCTTGGACCACCTACCCTGTTCTTCACACTATCTGACGATGACATGCCCTGAACTGCAAAAGATCGCCAAAAATAATTTCTTATTTTAACGCTTCATCACAAAGCTCTTTTTCTACAACAGAAATACAAGATCCGTTTAAGAGTGCAGCCAGGCTGTGTATCAAATCCAATAATATCAATTGTACTTAATTATCTCAAATACAGGTATTGAAGCTGCTGTGTATTAACATAAAAACAAACGAAACACTACAACATTAGTATTACATGACAATATACCGTAAACTACATTGTATACGCCCCCCCCCCACCCCCCACCCCCCAATGTTGTCCGAAAGTTGGGGGTGGGCGTTTAATAGGTGCAAAACCCTTTGCATGAGCGGTTCCTTTACTATACAGAATAAGGATATTTTGGTCAGTGTTCAAAGGATGCGTTATTGCACAAAATGTTCCTCTCTCTCTCTCACACACACAAGCACACGCACACGTACACACACAGAATTCTGCAAGCAAACCACGAAGGAAATATTGTTGTTTTATGGTATGTTAATAAGTTTATAACTTAAATAGTTAGTGATCTGTGGGACAGATTAATCCGGGTCTGCGGTGAACAAACCCATATCAGCATTTTAACGTTAAGCAAATAAACGCATATTACAATCAGTTGTAGAATGATAAGTCACGTTTGTCTCGGAAACTAAAAGATTATTTGTTGTCAGTGTGTCACCCAATGAGGGGAAAACTGTGTATGAGGGACAACGTCTTGCCTTCAAAGGCCGCGATAGAGGGTAAACAAACACCAGTCTGTTCAATCGTTATGTTTTAACTCCTCAAAGTCGACCTCTCTATTCACTTCCAAATCTCGTCATCTCAAAACGATTTGCGTGAAGCGATATTACTACATTTAGTCAACCCTTCGAACTGACATACTGAAATTGACCGCACATATACTCCACAGCTGTGTCACCGGCATTCATGCCTTGCGGTCTTGCTGACACGTTCACACAACAGAGATCGTTCAGAAAGTGACAAGCCAGTATAGCGCATTAGCGTACAGCACTTCACAGTAAAACGCGCGTTTTGATATTCTTTCTAGTTTTCAGACCTTGCTTTTAATCCCAACATAACATATCTATGTATATAGCTATTCTGATGGACACGTGGGGGAATTCGGGGGCTGTGATTGGATGGTCTCACACATCCCTTTTCCGATCATCAAAGCATAATGCTACGGAAGTCGGCCATTTTTGCCAATATCCAAAAACATATTGGCAATAACAAAGACGCATGGTTCCGGTTTCTTCCACGTGTATAAAGTACACGCATACCTCGCCAGGTTTGTTTATGTGACTAGTCGACAGACGATGCCATTTGCTTTGTGTGTGTTTTTGTTGTTGCTTAATGTACATGACATACATTACGTGTAAAATCCAGTTCTTTAACAGGCAACAAACCTTGCAAATTTCCAAAAGCTGCAATCTAAAGCGACCTATCTCTGATTCTAGCAGACGATCTCTCCAATGTTTAACACAAAATCAGCAAACTCTCCTGTCACATAGAACGTCCATTGTACAGTGCAATGTTGAAATGAAGTTACCGGTCTGAAACATTTTAGTCGTTTCTTCTGAGACAATCCTTGTTCTCTTATCATCTACAGATTTACGGCAGTCTTTACCACGCGAATTCCCAACAGAAGTCAGACTTTCGAACATACAATCTACGTAGGCAAGCATGATACGTCATGACGTCATATGATTCCTAGCATATTGACGTAATGCTAAACATCCGGTTATCTCGAGTTTTCTCCGTAATACATGTCCGTGGGTTTTTCAATGTTCGGTTATTTCCGTGGCTTCATGCGGAAAGGGAACCGTCATCTGCAATCAACGACATGGACCATTCTGGTACTTGTTGCTGACAAAAACATGATTTTAACACAGAATTTAATGTCAGAATAGCTATATAAACGCTATTGTGTTTTCATCGTAGCAATAGGGTCCGATATTTAGACTCGAACAAGTATAATGCGACTCGTCTTCGACTCGTCGGCATTATACTTGTCTCGTCTAAATATCGGGCCCTATTGCTACGCTGAAAACACAATAGCTGTTAATGTTTTTGGAATCACGATACCAAAAATAATCAGATGAAATTGTTTTTAAAATACTGAACCGATCTTCATGAAACTTTACATGAGATTTCCTTGGTATGAAGATCGGTCGAGTAGTTTACTCTGTATCGCTCTACACACACACACACACACACACACACACACCACGACCCTCGTCTCCATTCCCCGTCTATGTTAACACATGTAATCTAAAATTGACTAAAAGTTAAAACAATAAGACAACACACACTGACAACAACAAGAACAAACAGCCAGAGCACAAGTGTTTTTCTTGAGAGAGCACGACAACAGTAACCAGTCGCGCTGTCTGCTTTACGAGGGGCGGATGACCTGCTGAACCAGCGACAGCTTTGACCCAGTCTGAACACTGGCTGAGATGTTTTTTAAAAACAACTCTGTACACCACACCGGGCTGACACGTGTGGGGAGGGTCACTGGGCATGCACAGCACATGATTCACGGACTTTCATCCTTCAGTCAGTTTACGCTCGTTTTCATATGATCCACCCACGCTCGTCTATTTCTCTCTCTCTCTCTCTCTCTGATTGCGACTCCACCCCCACCCCCACCGTCTGTGCACTTGCGAATGCTGACGAGAACGTTGCGAAAAAGTGAAGAATATGCCTTCCTTGTGACTATTAGGAGCATGTTGATAATATTTGCAACAAGAGACGAATGGTGGCGAATGATTAAGAACATTTTACGAATATCTTGCGACCATGTCCCGATCATTACGAATTATTGGCGAATTCTATTCGCAAGGGCAATTCGGCACAGTGTAAGTATTACGAAGCATGCAAATTGCATTATCGCTTTATTCGTAAAATGTTTGCAAGCACTCACAACACTTGCAAGGCCAATTGCAACGTTTGTTGTTCATCCGCAAACAAATCGTATATGGATTTGTATGCATTCGCAATGGTCGGTAGAAATTCGCAAGCACTCGCAATCATTTGTAAGACATTCGCAAGGATTCGTAAGGCTTCACATTTTCAATTTGTTGTCCTGTTCATTCGTCTCTTCTTTTGCCAAATACAACATGTTCATATTCAGACCGGCACGGTTGGCCTAGTGGTAAGGCGTCCGCCCCGTGATCGGGAGGTCGTGGGTTCGAACCCCGGCCGGGTCATACCTAAGACTTTAAAATTGGCAATCTAGTGGCTGCTCCGCCTGGCGTCTGGCATTATGGGGTTAGTGCTAGGACTGGTTGGTCCGGTGTCAGAATAATGTGGCTGGGTGAGACATGAAGCCTGTGATGCGACTTCTGTCTTGTGTGTGGCGCACGTTATATGTCAAAGCAGCACCGCCCTGATATGGCCCTTAGTGGTCGGCTGGGCGTTAAGCAAACAAACAAATGTTCATATTCGCAGGGATATTCGGCACAGTCTAAGACAGGCATTAGGGTTTTAGCATTTCGCCTTTTCGTAAACAAGACCCACTATCAATACATGAATATGAAGAGGTGAGAGAGAGAGAAAGAGAGAGAAATCAAATCAAATCAAATCAAATTTTATTTTACGAGGGTTGTGGCATAAGCAATATAAACGAGCTTCTTTTCAACCAGCCCTCGCCCAGAGAGGGACTACTCTAATCTTATATACCTACATATATAAACGTAAAACAATTACAAAAGCTAAACATAAAAGTAAAAAATAAAATAATAAAAGGCAGAAAAACTATTCACAGGACTATATACACGTTGCAGGCTATACACAAATTCTTACGTTATGATCGAAATGGGGAATTACCAGAACATGTTTAATGAAACACTGATGCCATATGGACAGATATGATCAATATGAAAATAATCAGAACGAAGTCTTCCATCACTGTGACTTTTCGTAATTTGACATTAAATGTAATGAGAGGTGTTTTTTGAAAGTATTGAGACTTGTTGGGACTCGAACTGATTCCGGGAGATTATTCCACAAAACGCTGCCAGAATAAGCTAAACTTGATTTAAAGAGATCTATCCGCGGAATGGGGACATTGAATTTTCGGTTTGGTTTGGCTTTACATTTTGTAATGAAAGCACGTGGTGCATGGCCGGAAAGGATTTTGTGAAGGAGCACGCCTTTATTTGATTTAAATCTTTATTTTAAGGGCAAAATCTGAAGTTTCTTATAATCGTCGAAAACGAGACTGGATTGTTTTAATAGAATTGATTTTAGTGCTCGTCTGTGTAGACTATACAGTGGTTTTAAAATATTTGCACTGGCTGAGTCCCAGATGGTCGAACAATAATCCGTGATGGTTTGTATGTATGCATTAAAAAAATAATAACCTTGAGTGTGGATCAAGAAAGTGTTTTATTCTGTTCAACAGATATATTTTCCTCGACATGGTTTTACACAACGATCTAACATGATGGGCCCAAGATAAATTATTATCGATATTTACTCCAAAAACTTTGTGATCTCCTACTTCCGCTATTGCGTCGTTGCCAATTAATAAGGAATGAGGATTATTTTTGATGTTTTGTCTTTTTTGCCTTGTTGTAATTAACTTTTATTTGGTCTTTTGGGGTGAAGACTCATGTGGTTATACTCCGTCCAATTAATGAGATCATCTACACTGTTCTGCAATGATAAATAAACTTTGTCTAATTTTTTATCAGAAGTGTGTATGGTCGTATCATCAGCAAATAGTTCACAATCATCATCAACACTAAAAGGAAGATCGTTAATATACAGAGAGAAGAAAAGTGGCCCAAGGACAGAACCCTGGGGGACTCCATATAACACAGGTCTTTTACTTGACATAGTCGAATTCACGCAGACGGACTGCTCTCGCCCGACTAAGAAAGATGAGAGGAGGCATAGGGTTTTGGGTGACAATCTATACTCAGCTAATTTTCTTAACAGTAACTCATGATTAATGACGTCGAATGCTTTTGCAAAATCGACAAATAGGACACCACAGAGTTCATTATTATTAATGTTGCTAAGCAAGTTTTCAAGAAGGTTTATTAATGCTGTGTGGCACGAAGGATTTTCTCTGAAGCCTGACTGATTTGAATGAATAAGGTCGTATTTCTTCAAATGTGCGGCCAAGTGTGTATATGTGTGTTTTTCAAGTGGTTTGGAGTAAAACAGGAAGAATCGAGATTGGTCTGTAACTGGCGGGGTCAGAAGAATTACCTGATTTAAATAGCGGGATTACTTTTGCCTCCTTTAATTTGTCCAGGCACAAATTGTAAACGTATGTCAGAGATTCTGCAATAAAAGGGGCAGACAACTTCAAAATTTTCCCATCAAGATTATCTAGACCACGAGTACCAGATTGTTTTAAGCATATCAGATAATGAAAGAGAGAGAGAGAGAGAGAGAGAGAGAGAGAGAGAGAGAGAGAGAGAGAGAGAGAGAGAGAGAGAGAGAGAGAGAGAGAGAGAGAGAGAGAGTCGGAGTCGGAAATTTTATTTGTTAGGCCTCCGGCCCATAACAAAGAGAGAGAGAGAGAGAGAGAGAGAGAGAGAGAGAGAGAGAGAGAGAGAGAGAGAGAGAGAGAGAGATCAAATCAAATCAAATCAAATTTTATTTTTCGAGGGTTGTGGCATAAGCAATACAACGAGCTTTTTTTCAACCAGCCCTCGCCCAGAGAGGGGACTAATCTAATCACATATTTACACGGATATTAACGTAGAAAAAAAGGTAGAAAAAACAACAACATGTGAATATTTACACATTACATATTATACACAAATATAAAGCGTCGTATATGTAACGTAGTGAAAACAATGCTGAATACACATGCATGAGTAAATGTGTTATTAAAGCTTTGAGTGTTTTTGTGTGGATATAATGAACACTGATGCTTTGGACAAATGAAAATATAACTTCCATCACTGTGATTTTTCGTAATTTAACATTAAATACAATGAAAGGTGTTTTTTGAAAGTATTGAGACTCATTGGGACTCTCACAAATTCCGGGAGAGAATTCCACAGGACGCTACCAGAATAGGCTAAGCTTGATTTGAAGAGATCTATCCTTGGAATTGGGACGTTAAACTTTCGGTTTGGTTTGACTTTAAAGTTTGCGACGAAAGTTCGTGGTGCACGGCCGGAAAGTATTTTGTGAAGGAGCACGCCTTCATTTAATTTAAATCTTTCTTTTAATGGGAGAATCTTAAGTTTCTTATAATCATCAAATACAAGACTGGATTGTTTCAGTAAAATTAGTTTCAGCGCTCGCCAATGTAAACTAAACAATGGTTTTAAAATATTAGCACTGGCAGAGTCCCAGATGGTTGAGCAATAATCTGTGATGGTTTGTATATATGCGTTAAAGTATAATAACCTTGAGTGCTGATCAAGAAAGTGTTTAATTCTATTTAACTGATATATTTTTCTCGACATTGTTTTACATACCGACCGAACATGATGGGCCCAAGACAAATTATTATCGATATTTACTCCCAAAACTTTATGATCTCCTACCTCCTCTATTGCGTCGTTACCAATTAATATGGAATGAGGATTGTTTCGTATGTTTTGTCTCTTTTGTCTTGTTGTTATTAACATGTATTTGGTCTTTTTAGGGTGAAGACTCATGTGGTTATACTCCGTCCAATGAATGAGATCATCTACACTGTTCTGCAACGATGAATAAACTTTGTCTAATTTTTTATCAGTAGTGTGTAGGGTCGTATCGTCAGCAAAGAGTTCGCAGTCATCATTAATACTAAGAGGAAGATCATTAATATACAGGGAAAAGAGTAGTGGTCCAAGGACAGAACCCTGGGGAACCCCGTATAACACAGGTCTTTTGCTGGATACGGTTGAATTAACGCAGACAGACTGCTCTCGCCCGGCTAAGAAAGAGGAGAGCAGGCATAAGGTTTGGGGTGACATTCTATATTCAACTAATTTTCTTAATAGTAATTCATGATTAATAACGTCGAAAGCTTTAGCAAAATCGACGAATAGGACACCACAGAGTTGATTATTATTAATGCTACTAAGCCAACTTTCAAGAAGGTTTGTTAATGCTGTGTGGCACGAATGATTTTCTCTAAAACCTGACTGAGAGAGAGAGAGAGAGAGAGAGAGAGAGAGAGAGAGAGAGAGAGAGAGAGAGAGAGAGAGAGAGAGAGAGAGAGAGAGAGAGAGAGAGAGAAAGACTGACAAATGACAAATTCTTTATTTACGAGGGTAATGGCATAAGCAAACAGGTGCTTTTTTACATCCAGCCCTCGCCCATGGGAGGGTTTAATCTAATGATAATACGTTTTACAAATGTTGGAATATCAATTAAAGAAGTAATAAAAGTAAACGACAAACAAGCAAACGATTAACAGACTAAACAAACAAATATATATATACAAACGAACATGACATATTATTGTCAAAGGTATAATGAAAACTCTCTCTCTCACAAAATGTTTGGAGTAAATATCGATAATAAAAGAGAGAGAGAGAGAGAGAGAGAGAGAGAGAGAGAGAGAGAGAGAGAGAGAGAGAGAGAGAGAGAGAGAGAGAGAGAGAAAGACTGACAAATGACAAATTCTTTATTTACGAGGGTAATGGCATAAGCAAACAGGTGCTTTTTTACATCCAGCCCTCGCCCATGGGAGGGTTTAATCTAATGATAATACGTTTTACAAATGTTGGAATATCAATTAAAGAAGTAATAAAAGTAAACGACAAACAAGCAAACGATTAACAGACTAAACAAACAAATATATATATACAAACGAACATGACATATTATTGTCAAAGGTATAATGAAAACTCTCTCTCTCACAAAGTTTTTGGAGTAAATATCGATAATAAAAGAGAGAGAGAGAGAGAGAGAGAGAGAGAGAGAGAGAGAGAGAGAGAGAGAAAGAGAAAGAGAGAGAGAGAGAGAGAGAGAGAAAGACTGACAAATGACAAATTCTTTATTTACGAGGGTAATGGCATAAGCAAACAGGTGCTTTTTTACATCCAGCCCTCGCCCATGGGAGGGTTTAATCTAATGATAATACGTTTTACAAATGTTGGAATATCAATTAAAGAAGTAATAAAAGTAAACGACAAACAAGCAAACGATTAACAGACTAAACAAACAAATATATATACAAACGAACATGACATATTATTGTCAAAGGTATAATGAAAACTCTCTCTCTCACAAAGTTTTTGGAGTAAATATCGATAATAAGAGAGAGAGAGAGAGAGAGAGAGAGAGAGAGAGAGAGAGAGAGAGAGAGAGAGAGAGAGAGAGAGAGAGAGAGAGAGAGAGAGAGAGAGAGAGAGAGAGAGAGAGTACAACGCACCGGCCGAGAAAGGAAAAGATGAAAGATAAAAAGAAGCCTTAAAATGACGGGGCAATGCGATGTGCGTAAGAATTAGGAAAACGGACTGACGGACTGACCTCTTGAACAAGGCAAGGCTATAGGTAGGGCAAGGCAAGGCAAAGGATTTTGCAAGAAAAGAAATCAACGTATACAAAAGTTCATTCCGATGGAGAAAGAGGTCCAGCAAGCTCAAAAGAGAGAGAGAGAGAGAGAGAGAGAGAGAGAGAGAGAGAGAGAGAGAGAGAGAGAGAGAGAGTCTGCGTGTGTGCGTGTGTGTAAGAGACGAGTCTAGCCAAGGTTGAGGTCGTACAGCCAGAACTCATATCCCCTCATCATCATCATCATTTGGCAAAACAAAATATACATGGGTTATGATAGGGATGCGTTTTGCTTCGGCGATTATATAAAGTAGGAAAAGCTTCAGAGTGTGCCTGGGCGTGACAACAAATATTTGCGAAGCTGTGATTTAAAGTTTTTTATTGTGCTTGATCCCTTTATCTCACATGGCAGAGAATTCCAAATTGTTGAGCCCAAAAACGTTTAACTGATTTCATATCAATCAATACGGTGTAGTGGGGAAATGAATTTGTTGGAACCATACCTGTATGCTGCTTTTTGAAATAATGATCGCATGTACTGCGGGGTTTCGTTTATTTGCAATTTAAACATTAAAACAGCCAATAACTGATCTTTGAGGGATAACAAATTTAGGCTACTAAGCTTTTGATCTGTTGATGTGTGCAGCCCCGGCATGATAAGTTTAGCTGCGCGACGGTGAAGAGAATTTACTTTCTTCAAGTAAACGTCGCTACAACCATCCCAAAGTGTGGAGGCATGATTTAGATGAGGTAAAATATGACCAAAATAAAACAACTTGAGTGCTGAGGTATCTGCATAATGCTTTAATTTGGAGAGAAGGAATAGGTTTTTAGATAAGGTTTTTGTAACACGGTCGATGCGGGGCTGCCACTTTATTTCAGCATCTATTATGACCCCGAGAACACGATGGATTGTTACTTGCTCAATGGGTGACGCATTTGAGAGAGAGAGAGAGAGAGAGAGAGAGAGAGAGAGAATGGGAGAGAGAGAGAGAGAGAGAGAGAGAGAGAGAGAGAGAGAGAGAGAGAGAGAGAGAGAGAGATCAAATCAAATCAAATTTTATTTTACGAGGGTTGTGGCATAAGCAATACAAACGAGCTTCTTTTGAACCAGCCCTCGCCCAGAGAGGGACTACTCTCAATCTTATATACATATATATTTTTATACACACGTACATCATTTACAAAAGATAAACATAACAGTAAAAATAAAGAATTAAAAATAAAAGATACAATTAAAAAAAGGCAGAAAAACATTCACAGGACTATATACACATTACAGGTTTTACATGAATTCTTGCGTCATGTTCAGAATTGGGAATTTACAGAACATGTTTAAACAAAATGTGAATGTGTTATCAAACGGAGTTTTAATATGATAAAACACTGATGCTATATATATATGGACAAATATGATCAATATGAAAATAAATCAAAACGAAGTCTTCCATCACTGTGACTTTTCGAATAATGACATTAAATGTAATGAGAGGTGTTTTTTGAAAGTATTGAGACATGTTGGGACTCGAACTGATTCCGGGAGAGAATTTCACTGAACGCTGCCAGAATAAGCTAAACTTGATTTAAAGAGATATATCCGTGGAATGGGGACATTGAATTTTCGGTTTGGTTTGGCTTTAAATTTTGTAATGAAAGCACGTGGTGCACGGCCGGAAAGCATTTTGTGAAGGAGCACGCCTTTGTTTAATTTAAATCTTTCTTTTGAGGGCAAAATCTTAAGTTTCTTATAATCATCAAAAAAAGATTGGATTGTTACAATGGAATTAATTTCAGGGCTCGTCTGTGTAGACTATACAGTGGTTTTAAAATATTTGCACTGGCAGAGTCCCAGATGGTCGCACAATAATCCGTGATGGTTTGAGAGAGAGAGAGAGAGAGAGAGAGAGAGAGAGAGAGAGAGAGAGAGAGAGAGAGAGAGAGAGAAAGAGACAGAGGGAGAAAGAGAGAGAGAGAGAGAAAGAAAGAAAGAGAGAGAGAGAGAGAGAGAGAGAGAGAGAGAGAGAGAGAGAGAGAGAGAGAGAGAGATATGAAATTTTTTGGTTTATTCGTAGAGCACACTGTCTTCGTGAATACAAATAATATCCGTCAGACTGCATGCCTTTGAATTGTGTTAGCAGCTGGGTATACTGAGCGGTATGTGTTCGCAAGACACAGAAGGGTTTTTCATACGATCAATGCGCAACAGGTGTGTTCATAATGCAGATCGATCCTTTGGAGGCTGTATACCTGCAGTCACAATGATAAGTCTAACACACACACACACACACACACACACACACACACACACACACGCACGCACGCACGCACACACACACACACACACACACTCACACACACACACACACACACACACACACACACACACACACACACACACACACACACACACACACACCGGCTGTAGAGCGAGAGGGAGAAAGAGAGAGAGAGAGAGCAAGACAGAGACAGACAGACAGACACTGAACTAAAATTAACTTTATTTTACAAGGATAAAGATTTCAAGCTAGGCCTTTTCTTACAATCTAACATTGGGACGCATTGGCACACAATAAAGCAAAAACTGAGAGCACACTAGCCGATCAGTGGACACTCGTCCTGACAAATAGACGTTGCTTAAAGCTGGTCAGAACAGTAACGAGGGCCCCAAAGGGGGGGGGGGGGATTATCATCACGATCACGGGAAGGGACATTTTAGCTTTCACGATTACAGTTACCTTGATTTTTGTTTTCACGATCACGAACACCATAGTCACCTGGCTGGCTATAGTGGAAAGGTTACTTTTGGTGGTCACATTAGATATTATGTTTTTTGGAAAGTTCGTTTTATTTGCAGCCACAGTTCGGTAAACGACAAATGGCTAAACCCAACCACCTAAGAATGAGAAGCGTTTTTGTAACATGACCCATATTCTGCAAAAATGCAGCCATGACGCAGGGGGTAGGTTATAAAAAACCGTCATGTACCGCTTCACTGCATACGGATATAATCAAATTATACCTTAAACGAAAGCTAAAGATTTTTGCCATCAGACAGCAAGTAAAATGCCTAATTCGTATACACAGTTTTATTTTTAACAACATCTGTATAACATGCGGACGACAAAACAGGAAATGCCATTTTCTCAATCGATATGTATAGCTAACTGAACGCCTGGTTGAAACCGCAATCAAAAACATCTTGAAAATTGTTTATTCTAACAGCTAGAATTATTTTACATCAACAATTGTTAATTTACCGAGGAAAACAACAGTCACATAAGATACATAATGGATGATTTTGAATCAACTCCGAAAACCGAACCGGGTCGAAGCAAAAAAGAGTTTACACATACACAGGCTTGAAAAAGGATAATTTGGTTCAATCTGTTAGATTTTTACCCATAACGTTAAAGATCAGCTTAATATAAAAGGAAAGTGATCATTGTAAAAGGATTTTGCTATCGCAAAATAATTCAACTTCCGGTTTTACCACATGGCGTCCATAATATTATCAATTTATTACATAGCGTGCATTTGTCAGAAATTATACTAAATGTTAGAAGCGATCTTAAAGTGAAAGTAACGTTTAATAAAAGTATGCGCATTTATTTATTGATTGATATATGACTAGAATAATGGACATGTAATTTAAACGTACAAAACGACATTTTGTACACTACCTCTCTAAAACAAACGCGACTATGACCGACCGATATGTATGTGTAAATTAGGTCATTGTTAGTGATGAAAACGGGTTTTCTTTAAAAGATAACACGCAAACTGTGAAGTTCAAGCCCATAAATGATTTTAGTACGACTTCTTCAAAACAGGTCTGTTTTTCACTCCACCAGTTTCAGTTTTAATAAAATATATGTATAGCTCTCATTTTCAAAAAAAACTTATCTGCAATTCACTTAACCAAATACACAATGAACCCAGAAGGTATTAGAGTGAGACACTTTACAGTGAAATATGTTATGATTCCCCTTATTTCAAAATATATGCATTTTAATTGGCAGACACGATTCACGTCGTTGGTACGTGTCCTCTGGTGAGGCAACCGTTAGCATTTTTTGTCGTAAAAATTGACATTTTTAAACATAAATCATGGACAAAAGACTAATTCTACAAAAAGTGCAGGTTTTCTTGGTATAGTCAGTTAAAGCATCTTAAAATTCAAGAAATTGTGCAATTACGTGTATGTATTTGAAATGGCAGAAAATATTGAATGAAAGTGATTTTTGACTGATTGAAACCCTACCCCCACTAACAAAATGTGCCCTGAGATTAGGGGTGTTAGTTGAAGATGAATGAATAATGGCTATGGTTTTCCCCTAAAGTATTCAAAACCTAAACATATACATAGGCAAGATGTTCTACATTAACACAATTAACTTTTTAAACATATACATATGCTTAGTACACGATACTTCCGGTTTTTCTACCGGATGACTTATACATTTAGAGGGTAAACACCTTATCGTAGAAAAAGCTTTATTTTCAAAAAGTGCAAGTAATTATTAAAAATCATACATAATATTTATATATTGGAGTTAATTTTCCTTCGAAAGTCATTTGTTTCAAGTGGCAGACAATGTCAGTTGGAGAGTTACATGTACGTAAAGTGTATAACTGTTGTCTGTGATTAGTGCATTGTGTACACATTGGCACCATTTGATCCTAAATGCTAAACGATGTCGTGATCATACCACAGTTTTAGGATAATTTACATCGCATCGATTACTAAATTGATGGTAGAATTTCACTGATAAATTCTATTTCCGGTAGCGTCAGTGCCGTTATCTGAGATAGTAACGTTTTACATGGTTTCACGTTCAGTGGTGAACGTAACGTGTGGTTTAACAAAATTACTTGCACATACAATAGTGAAGTCTGTCTGTGTGTCTTTGTTTGTGTGTTTGTCTATGTCTGTCTGTGTGTTCGTCTGTGTGTCTCTCCCTCTGTCTGTCTATCTCTTTCTCTCTGTGTCTTCGTCTGTCTGTCTGTGTGTGTGTGTCTCTCTCTCTCTCTCTCTCTCTCTCTCTCTCTCTCTCTCTCTCTCTCTCTCTCTCTCTCTCTCTCTCTCTCTCTCTCTCTCTGCGAGGTAGGTGCACTTAAAGAGAAAGCAATACAGAAAGAAATGCCTTTCTCTACCAAGAATGAAGTTTGTCTGTCTGTGTGTTTGTGTGCGTGTTTTTTTGGTTGCGTAAGTGTTTCTCTATAAGCATCTCTACGTCTTTGTTTGCGTACATAAGTGCGTGAGTGCATGTGTGGGGGTTTCTGTGTCGGTTTGTCTCACTGTGTGTATGTCTGTCATTTTGTCGGTATGTTTGTGTATGTCTTTGTGTGTGTGTGTGTGTGTGTGTGTGTGTGTGTGTGTGTGTGTGTGTGTGTGTGCGTGCGCGCGTGCGTGCGTGCGCGCGCGCGCGCGTGTGTGTATGAGTGCGTGCGTGTGTGTGTGCGTGTATGTGTGTGTGTGATTGCAATTATTCCTCCTTTTTACATTTAGTCAAGTTTTGACTAAATGTTTTAACGTAGAGCGGGGAATCGAGACGAGGGTCGTGGTGTATGTGCGTGTGTGTGTCTGTGTGTGTGTGTGTGTGTGTGTGTGTAGAGCGATTTAGACTAAACTACTGGACCGATCTTTATGAAATTTGACATGAGAGTTTCTGGGTATGATATCCCCAGACGTTTTTTTCAGTTTTTTGATAAATGTATTTGATGACGTCATATCCGGCTTTTCGTGAAAGTTGAGGCGGCACTGTCACGCTCTCATTTTTCAACCAAATTGGTTGAAATTTTGGTCAAGTAATTTTCGACAAAGCCCAGACTTCGGTATTGCATTTCAGTTTGGTGGCTTAAAAATTAATTGATGACTTTGGTCATTAAAAATCTGAAAATTGTAAAATAAATATTTTTTTTATAAAACGATCCAAATTTACGTTCATCGTATTGTCCATCATTTTCTGATTCCAAAAATATATAAATATGGTATATTTGGGTTAAAAACAAGCTCTAAAAATTAAAAATTTAAAAATTATTATCAAAATTAAATTTTCGAAATCAATTTAAAAACACCTTGATCTTATTCCTTGTCGGTTCCTGATTCCAAAAACATATCGATATGATATGTTTGGATTAAAAACACGCTCAGAAAGTTAAAACGAAGAGAGGTACAGAAAAGCGTGCTATCCTTCTCAGCGCAACTACTACCCCGCTCTTCTTGTCAATTTCACAAAAACAAACAGATAATGACGTCATTTTAAGTGGCACAAACGTGTACATGAATGCCTTCCCTTTCGAATGATTTACAGTTATATAATTTCTGTCAAGCGGTTTAAGTTTTATGTCCGTTTTATGAACCCAACCCTCAAAACAAGAATAGTAACGCCAAAGAAGGAAAACATACACACAAACCAACGTTTTTCTCACCGGTGGTTTGGAATATTGCCCCAAAACTTTCGATTTAGTGTTGTGGTGTTAAAATCTATCAGAAAAAAGTGTTTGCTAACGTGACGCCAAAAAGTAACCAAAACGGTCCTTAGCCGACTGACTACCAGTGGCAAATCACGGTCACGGTAAAAGTTGCATGTACAGAAAGCACGTGTCAAAGCAAACACAACCACACAGTAATTCGCTCCTCTGGATCTATTGTTTATTCAACACAAAGTGAGAACTGTTGCACTTTATTATTATTATTTTTTTAATTCTCTTTCATACACACATAGAAATACATATCATGATTTGTAATCAGTAACAAGAATGTTGTTTTCATTGTTCTCTCTCTCTCTCTCTCTCTCTCTCTCTCTCTCTCTCTCTCTCTCTCTCTCTCTCTCTCTCTCTCTCTCTCTCTCTCTCTCTCTCTCTCTCTCTCTCTCTCTCTTTTGGGTGCAGCAACACCCAAAACCAAAATGGCTTACATACGACATGCATTGTACGATTAATCACCGCGATTTTCTTAAACGTAATGGCAGAGAAGAAGAGTACAGAAAGCAGAGAAACGAAGTAACGTCCATGAAACGTGCTGCTCGCAAAAAATATTACCGTGAGCTCGCTGCATCAAATACGAAACAAAACTCAAAAGCCATCTGGAAAGTGATCAACCGTAAAGAAACCGTAAAATCTTCTGTCATTGATGTACCTGCGGATGATCTTAACATTCATTTCACTTCTATTGTTGAAAAAATAATCACAAATGATAGATCAAAACAGAATAATCTGGACAAGTTGAAACAGTTTTGTGTTTCAAAAAATATTACACATAATTTAGACATCCCCCTGTTATCTGTGAGCGAAGTCTTCCATTATCTGATATGCTTAAAACAAACTGGTACTCATGGTCTAGATAATCTTGATGGGAAAATTTTGAAGTTGTCTGCCCCTTTTATTGCAGAATGTCTGACATACGTTTACAACTTGTGCCTGGACAAATCTGACTTTCCCGCCAAATTAAAGGAGGCAAAAGTAATCCCGCTATTCAAATCAGGTAATTCTTCTGACCCCGCCAATTACAGACCAATCTCGATTCTTCCTGTTTTATCCAAACCACTTGAAAAACACATATATACACACTTGGCCGCACATTTGAAGAAATACGACCTTATTCATTCAAATCAGTCAGGCTTCAGAGTAAATCATTCGTGCCACACAGCATTAATAAACCTTCTTGAAAACTTGCTTAGCAACATTAATAATAATGAACTCTGTGGTGTCCTATTCGTCGATTTTGCAAAAGCATTCGACGTCATTAATCATGAGTTACTTTTAAGAAAATTAGCTGAGTATAGATTGTCACCCCAAACCCTATGCCTCCTCTCATCTTTCTTAGCCGGACGAGAGCAATCCGTCTGCGTGAATTCCACTATGTCAAGTAAAAGACCGGTGTTATATGGAGTCCCCCAGGGTTCTGTCCTTGGGCCACTTCTTTTCTCTCTGTATATTAACGATCTTCCTTTTAGTGTTAATGATGATTGTGAACTATTTGCTGATGATACGACCATACACACTTCTGATAAAAAATTAGACAAAGTTTATTTATCATTGCAGAACAGTGTAGATGATCTCATTAATTGGACGAAATATAACCACATGAGTCTTCACCCCCAAAAGACCAAATACATGTTAATTACAACAAGGCAAAAAAGACAAAACATCAAGAATAATCCTCATTCCATATTAATTGGCAACAATGCAATAGCGGAAGTAGGAGATCACAAAGTTTTGGGAGTAAATATCGATAATAATTTATCTTGGACCCATCATGTTAGATCGTTGTGTAAAACCGTGTCGAGGAAAATATATTTGTTGAACAGAATAAAGCACTTTCTTGATCCACACTCAAGGTTATTATTTTATAATGCATACATACAAACCATCACGGATTATTGTTCGACCATCTGGGACTCTGCCAGTGCAAACATTTTAAAACCACTGTACAGTCTACACAGACGAGCACTAAAATCAGTTCTATTAAAACAATCCAGTCTTGTTTTCGACGATTATAAAAAACTTAAGATTTTGCCTTTAAAAGAAAGATTTAAATCAAATAAAGGCGTGCTCCTTCACAAAATCCTTTCCGGCCATGCACCGAGTGCTTTCATTACAAAATTTAAAGCCAAACCAAGCCGAAAATTCAACGTCCCCATTCCGCGGATAGATCTCTTTAAATCAAGTTTAGCTTATTCTGGCAGCGTTTTGTGGAATTCTCTCCCGGAATCAGTTCGAGTCCCAACAAGTCTCAATACTTTCAAAAAACACCTCTCATTACATTTAATGTCAAATTACGAAAAGTCACAGTGATGGAAGACTTCGTTCTGATTATTTTCATATTGATCATATCTGTCCATAAAGCATCAGTGTTTCATAACGCAAGAATGTATGTATAGCCTACAACGTGTATATAGTCATGTGAATAGTTTTTCTGCCTTGCTTATCTTTTGTAATTGTTTTACATATGTATATATATATATATATATATATATATATATATGTATTCAAGATTAGAATAGTCCCTCTCTGGGCGAGGGCTGGTTGAAAAGAAGCTCGTTTATATTGCTTATGCCACAACCCTCGTAAAATAAAATTTGATTTGATTTGATTTGATCTCTCTCTCTCTCTCTCTCTCTCTCTCTCTCTCTCTCTCTCTCTCTCTCTCTCCACTCATACACATTCAACTCCCACACCCTGACTCACAAAGATGAATATATACTTGCACAATTTCACATTTCCAGAGCTAAATCTTGTAAACCCATTTTCTCAAAAACTATTGCGTGGATTGAAATTAAAGTACATGTATGTGTGATGGGTTCTTTATTTTCAACCTTGCCATTCAATTTGAGGTACACCATCGCCTGGTTTTATGGCCTTGAAACACAAACAGGAATGCTACAGGCCAAAAATGGTTTTACCTGAAAGAAGCGCGCAGTGCCAGTGGCAAAGCCACAAGCCTGAGCCTGCGAAGCAGGCGAGCCAACTAGGGGGGTCCGGGGGCATGCCCCCCCGAATTTTTTTTCAAAAAACGGTTAAAATCGGTGCAATCTGGTGCATTCTGGGCATCATTTTCAGGGCTGTAATAGTGTTGTGATCTTGTTAAAAATCCCATTTTAGCCTCCCCCCACCACCATTCAACACACCTCAAAACTGGTGAAAACAACACTACTGTGCGCTGGCTTCATTGAGACCGGCGCCCGGTCGCGTTGCGCGATATTCACACGGATCGTTTTTGCGGAAATTTTTCAACTTCACCGGAATAAATTTGACTTTACCGGATTTTGAAACGGCTTTATCGGATTTCCGGCAATTACCGGAAAAGTAGCATGCCTGACAAAATCCCCAACGAACATGACTTTGATCGTCTTTGAGTTTGACATGACTCATGAGGATCAAGTGACCCAAACTGGCACGTCTCCCTGCCATTGTTTCTGAAGTTAACCCATTGTTGATATTAAAGTTTACAGGCGCTAAAATAAATCCAAGCTTAATGCAAAGAAGCGACAATTACTAGAATTAGAATATATGCCAAGCGTGTCCACGTTGCTGGGATGAAAAACACATTTCTAGTTTCGGTTTTGGCGACACGCAGACTCTCGATATCGAGCCAGTCGAGGTCACACTGAGCGAGTGACAGCCGGACGTGGCAATGTCAACAATGTCAATGATCTCACTCAAACTCAAAGATCTTGAACAAATTTCAAGATCTTTGCCTACATTCAGAACAGTCATAGAGCAACATAGATCAACATACCTTGATATTTCGTCTTCGGAAAGACCGACCCGTAGCCTGACCTTTCCACCAAGGAAGGCATTCTCGCCGCCTGCTTTGGTCTGGCTTGAATCCACAAAATATAACAGAAGTTCGATGACAGTACCGCTGCACGCTATTTTTGATCTTCGAATTCGAATTTGACTGAATACACTCAAAACTTTTGCACGAAGCCCTTCCATTGGATGAAGTTTGGCAGACTTTTGCAATTTGCCTTCTGATTGGATCTCTTTTTTTGTGTGATTGGTTCTCGTAAAGGGAAGCAATCGCTGTCAAAATGATATTTCTGAATGTGTTGTTGCTTCCCTTCAATCGGGATTGGCTCCTTGACGAATAGAGGATCATAGAGTGATACAGCTGTGAAAAATGTACGTTGAAAATAAAATGCTTTGCAATAATGCCCATCACGATCACGAAAACAAATGACGATCACGATCACGAGACTTGATTTTTTGTCATCACGGATCACGGGCAAAGTCCCATCACGATCACAGAAATGGAAATTTCGGCAATCACGGTCACAGAAAGGTCAAAAAACGCCAATCACGATCACGATTTTAAACCCTTTGGGGCCCTCAGTAACGTCGGCAGCAGTAACTATGTTAGTGAGAACCAAACGTTAAATTTGTTTATATTATTTCCACAAATTGGAGATTTGTTGCTGCACCATTGAATACCACAAAAAAAGGTAAAATGCTATTTGTTTGTTTGTTTGTTTGTGTGTTTTTGTGTGTGTGTTTTATTTTTACATCTGTTTGGTTTAAACAAAATTGAATTCAAAATACAAGATATGAAACAGAATACAACGAGGACACGAACTCAAGCAAAAACGTTTATACTACGTGACCAAAACAATACAATATTACACAAATCTTCATGATGGTGGACAAATTGTGGGGGTGGGGTAGGGAACTAAAGCAAAACAGAGGAATCTACAGGGAATAAGGTGGGGGGGGGGGAGAACATACAGGCAACCATCAGGAAAGACTGGGACAAAAGCGCGAAGAAAAGAAATGAGCAATTTTTAGGATTGCAACACAATTATTCTAAACAGATGTAAATTTGTTCATGTTAAGGCAGTACTTCGTTACGATTATAACTAATACAGAAAATAATGTTGATCAGTATTTGTGCTACTCGTATAATTAAATACAATCACACAGAGAGGCAGTGTGGAGGCCTACGTACCACCACCAGTACGTTAAGACAAATCAATCGGCCAGATTCAGCAATAAACGACTGAACAGACACAAATGTTAATGTGTTAATAGGTAGGAAACAACGTAACTGTGTACTTGATTTTAGTCTAAAACAGGGAGAAAGAGAACAAATTGTGTGTGTGTGGGGGGGGGGGGATCAACAACATAATGTATGTGCACTGGTGTGATAAGTGTCCGAACACACAGTACGTGGGAGAAACTAAAACTCCACTGAAACAACGCTTTTACAAGCACTTTGCAGATATTAGCCAAAGCACTGGCACTCATGTGACACAACATTTCAATCTGCCGTTCATTCGCTCGGCTTCCTGACGAGTGGAGGTAAACTGATTCTATCAAGATAACGTTTGTCTGTTCACTTAAAATGGGTCGAAATATCTGTGAATGTATTGTTTTGTCAATAACAAACGTTCCAACAACCTACCTTTCTTGTTTTTTGATGCTGTACATCTAACACAAACACACGCGCGCATTAACTGAATGTCAAGCGAGCAGATCCGGAAATGGCGGCTGTCTTGCTAATATCTTAAGGCCGTACCCGCACGAAATGCCCCCCTTCATTCTTGAAACCCTGGTGAACAGACAGCCTGTTGATCCTCTCCACGAGCTAGTGGAGCCAGTCTTCCTTGCCCATCTACCCAAATGCATACACTCTTCAAAAAAAGTTAAGGATCGGTTGAAAAAACGGATCTAGTTATAAGAAATTGCCAAAAAATTAAACATCGACATAATAATTAAAAGATTAATGTGTTTGAATTAACAATTGTGACCCTCCACCACGAAATGAGTCGCATGTCATCTCGCGCGGTTCTGCGCTAGGCTTAATATAAGTCCGGGGGGTGTCTGGTAACAGTGTGAGGGTCACCTTAGTCACAGGCTTATAACTCAAACAGTTTTCGCTCTTTTCTAAAAGGGTTTTTCCCACTGGATAGAGCATAAAAACACTCGTTAGGAAAATTTAAAAATATGGAAATCATGCAAAGGTGACATGCGACTCATTCCGTGGTGGAGGGTCACAATTGAACAATGAGTCTTGACCTAGAATTTTGTTTGGCAGGCAGAGTTATTTCCCTTTGTGGGACTTCTCAAAAGCTTCTGCATTTTGGAAGAAAAGGGGTGTTTTTTATAGCCCCATGAAATTTGCGGAACGCATACCAGGGCAAAAGGTTGTGATGCACGTGCTACAACAGGGTCCTGGCTATGAACATCGCTCACCAGCTTGTGTTTAAAGGTTGACACGCTGACACAATTATGCACAGTAGCAACATGCCCCCACGAAGAAAACTGAGCGATTTGGATAGAGGAAGGGCAATAGGATGGCTACAAGACGGTGTTGCTGCCAGGCAAGTGGCCCAGAGGCTTGCAGTGGCTCCCTCTGTCATAATCAGACTAAAACAGAGATTCCACGCAACTGGAAGAGTGCAGGAGCGACAACGTTCTGGTCGGCCCAGATTCACCACACAAACAGAGGATCGCTTCATTCAGAGGCAGGCCATGCAACAAAGAATGGCGACGGCAAACAACATTAGGTAACGCCTTCAAGCTACCACCAACACTGTTGTTCGTGGTCAGACGATCCGAAACCGCTTACACAACTTTGGCTTGCGTGAGGAACAACCCTGACTGCTAATCACCGAGCAGCTCGCCGAGCCTGGTGCACTCAACATGTGAGGTGGCAACAACGTCAGCAGTGGGCTCAGGTGTTGTTTACAGATGAGTCCCGCTTTTGCTTGGAACCTGCTGATGGTCGCATCCGAGTGTGGAGGCGTCGCGGAGAGCGCTTCGCAGAAGGCGCTGTTCTGGAACGACAGCGTTTTGGCGGAGGCTCTGTGATGGTCTGGGGAGGGATCAGCACACGTCTAAGGACACCTCTGTACCATGTAGTGGGCAACTTGACCGGTGTCCGCTACCAGAATGAGATCCTGCAACCCCTGGTCGTTCCAGCCCTCCAAGCGATCGGCCCTCGTGCGATTCTTCAGGATGACAACGCACCTCCCCATCGCTCTGCAGCTGTAAACACCTTCATCCAGCAGGCCAGGGTCAACAGGATGCTGTGGCCAGCCAACAGCCCGGACCTGAACCCCATAGAGCACATGTGGGACGAGCTTTGTCGTCGGGTACAGCAACATCACCCTCCTCCTGCCAATCTGGGTCAACTGCTGCAATGGCTCCAGCAGGAGTGGAATGGAGTTCCCAGAGCATTCATATGCAACCTGATCCACTCCATGCGCCAACGATGTGTTGAATGCCTGGCACACAACGGAGCGTTATTGACACTGATTCACATTGTTGTGAATTCCATTTTCGAGGGTTGTCACGTTTGACACACTCTAGCTAAATTGTCGCTGCCGCGTTCGATCTTTGCTTTGTTTGTCATTACTCCTTGGTTGTTCAATTATATAATTTTAAAAAAAATGAAAGAATTCGGTCTTGTCTGTTTTGTGTGGCGTGCTTGTAAAAAAGTGATCCTTAACTTTTTTTGAAGAGTGTATGTACGTTTATTCTTCTCTTTTTCTCCAGAAAAAAAGAGAAATAAAAGGAAAGTGAACGAAACCTGATTTTTACGGATGTTAGCTCGCGCACTGGTTGTTCTGATTGAGGGAGAAGCTGACACATGTTCTTTTAATTTGTATTGTATAAATAGCTTGAGTGCGAAAAATGAAACCAAAAACCAAATGAACGAGCGTATGACACCATACTTTTTTGTAAGTGAACAAAAAAACAACTAACAACCAAAAAAAAAACTTATGAGAGCGTGTCATTGTCAGTGCTTATTTCACAGCACTACCCTGTTTATTCGATCAAAATGCTTGGCCAAAGAGTCTTTCATTTTTCTTGAACAATTACACATTTTGGTTTCGATTTGGACTCAAAAACGGCTTAAAAACTAGAAGTTAAGATAAAGGAATTCCAGAGAACGTACAAGGTTATGTCGAAAAAATAAAAGGGATTTCAAAGTTTCCCACGATCAGTGAACCGAACATGCAACGAAGAATATTGACTTATAATACCACTACTTGGGTGAGTCAACGTCTGCGTCTGCGCATTGTAGCATACTACCAGATAAATAACAGCTAGACATGCATTAAAACTAATGATATTTAGTTTTTACAGCAGCTTTAAAATATTTTCAGAAAGAGGTTACATGGCATTGTTTTATCGACATGCATGTACCGTAAACTACCTTGTAAACGCCCAGTATAGAGTAAACACTAACCCCCTACTTAATAATAAATAATAATAATAATACGAATATTTATAACGCGCACATATCTCACCAACAGGCGACTCAAGGCCAAATAAGGCACAATACCTAGTAAACGCCCACCCCCACATTTGGATCAATGGTGTCAGGAAATTTGTTTTTATGTTTAATAAAGTTCGTCACTCGGCAGAGACAATTCATCCCAGTGTATAATGACGAGAGGCTGTTCAACAAAATCATACTGTTGAGGTCGCAATCTCTCTCCAGCTGGACAGCAGTGAGAAAAGAGGATGGAGATTTTGGAAGCTCTTCGGGGTTGAGGAAGTCGGCTCTGCTACTGGAAAGATCAGTTGTGTCTTGCAAGAGGTTGTCCCTCGAACAAATCTTTTCTCTATAGGTTTCACTCTGTCTGTTTGTTTGTTTGTTTGTTTGTCTGTTTGTTTGTTTTTCTGTTTGTCAAAAAACACCTCTCATTACATTTAATGTCAAATTACGAAAAGTCACAGTGATGGAAGACTTCGTTCTGATTATTTTCATATTGATCATATCTGTCCATATAGCATCATTGTTTTATTAAACATGTTCTGGCAATTTCCCAATTTTGATCAAAACGCAAGAATTTGTGTATAGCCTGCAACGTGTATATAGTCCTGTGAATAGTGTTTCTGTATTTTTATTTTTTATTAATTTACTTTTATGCTTATCCTTTGTAATTGTTTTACGTTTGTATATATATGTATATAAGATTAGAGTAGTCCCTCTCTGGGCGAGGGCTGGTTGAAAAGAAGCTCGTTTATATTGCTTATGCCACAACCCTCGTAAAATAAAATTTGATTTGATTTGATTTGATTTGATTTGATCTCTCTCTCTCTCTCTCTCTCTCTCTCTCTCTCTCTCTCTCTCTCTCTCTCTCTCTCTCTCTCTCTCTCTCTCTCTCTCTCTCAGTATGGTTTGAAACAGTTTTGCGTGACTTAAGGTCGCGGATTAGAATCAAGCCCGATTTGGGCACGGGTCAACTGTTTGTGCAGACCTAGAGACGGTATCCATGTCCCACCCCCGTGTCATCACGGCCACGGGGCGTTTTTCTTGACCCCGTTAAGGTCAATGCTTTTGATAGAAGTCATACCCCTCCTGATCTAAGGTTTCAATACCTTGAAAAAGTGCTTTTCTTAGTTGGCGCAAAGGAAGATTTGGCGAAGTGTACTTTGGAGGGAGGGTTAATGACAACATAAAGGTTTTCCGTTCTTTATAACTTTAAACATACACGTGTGAGCGATCATGTCAGCCATTACACTGTCCTGGTGTTTACACGCTATGCGGGTATTCTTCTTGAAAGACATTCTTTCGAAGTCATTCTTCTATTATCCTCTTCTCCTAAGCGATTGACTGCGTGCTTGCCAACCGGAAAATCTGATTTATTTCTTCTTCATATTTAGAATTAAATATGTTGTCACTGTCAATTCACTCCCATACAAAGAATTAATAAGAACAACGACGAAAGAGACGACGACAAGATAACTAGTCCTGTGTGATGAAGAACAACTTGGTGAGCAAGGATGATCGGAAAGTTGATCTGATGGACAGCTGAGCCCGGTTTTGTAACTGCTAAATGAAGACCAGCCCGTGGCACGGCGCTTCATCAGACTCCCTGTCCGCTTGACTGGCTTTTATGAGTGGGCGATCAAGTGACCAGACGGGGGAGAGGGGGACTTGTATTGCGGGGAATTGCATGAACCCCGCTGCATGAACCTCGCCTCAGATTTGCTCTCTGTTGGGGGACCGACTGCGGGCTTCGATCGCAAGTTGTGTGTGCATTGGTGGATTGCGATGGCAGGAGAAGGAGAAGAAAGAGGGAACGTGTGTGTGTGTGTGTGTGTGTTTGTGTGTGTGTGTGTGTGTGTGTGTGTGTGTGTGTGTCTGTGTGTGTGTCTGTGTCTGTGTGTCTGTGTGTCTGTGGTGTGTGTGTGCTAATTAAGAGACAAAAACGGAGAGAGACAGAGCACGACAAAGAGAGACAATGCAGAGACAGACAGACATACAGGCGAAGACAGAGACAAGGATAGGACCCATATAAAAGGAAGAGAATGGTATTATAGGAATTAATGATAAGTACAGCTGCCTACGCGTTCAAGTTATTACATAATAATCACGTAAGCATTTGTGGCTGTGCGGTATCGCGTTTTATCGCATATCTGTATACATTGTATATCTTCTTGTGTGCAGGACGAGAAAAATCAGATCATGACGACTAATGTGTGGCTCAGACAGGTAAGCATGCTAAATATTTCCGCGGATGATGGGACACTATTATTTTCTTTTTAACAGTAATACTCTTGTTTCTGTTAGGAAGGAGAGGGTGTTACGATTGTTGCTTTTGTAATTG
The DNA here is from genome assembly GCF_037325665.1 of Littorina saxatilis. Lineage (NCBI taxonomy): Eukaryota > Metazoa > Mollusca > Gastropoda > Littorinimorpha > Littorinidae > Littorina > Littorina saxatilis. The sequence continues at coordinate 62,496,424 of NC_090245.1, forward strand.
TAAGTGCGGACACAAATAAAAGTATCACAATTCAAAGACAAGTGGAGTGTTTTTTCTTTCCACTTACTCATGAATATTATCAGGTTGAAACATTTATTACCTGCTGTTGTTTGTTTCTTTTTTTGATTGCTTGCTTGTTTGGTTGGTTGTATTTTTGCTTGAGTCTTTGTATTTATGGTATCTTCATTTGCTTACGCAACTTACCGTACAAAAAGCCACTGCTTGTTTAGTCTCCTTTTGACGCGGGCGGGTCGGGCTATTTCCAAAACCTTGCATGGAAGTGGTAGCCCTTTCAATTTCATCTCAATCAAAGCAGGCAGTGACCGATCAGCTCAATTCAGTTAACACAAGCTCATTTATCTGTGATTGGCTGTTTAAGCAAGACAGCTGTCAATTTTTCGACCGTGCCTTTGATTTTGAAACATGACATGTTATCCGACTTCGAAAAAGTTTTAAACGTAGCTTTCACGGTGATAACGACTCGATTCAAAAACGTAGTGTGTATATGAACAAGACTGTTTGGTGTTGTAAATACAAAACAATGAACAAGAAATATTACAAAAAGTAACACAAACAAATATTAAAGCAAAACATTGGAATAACACATTTCATCGTTTCATCACTTTCATGCAAGGAGCTTCCTCACAACAAGCAATACTT
>NC_090245.1:62502083-62562083 GCF_037325665.1 Littorina saxatilis
TCCAAGCAAAGTGGCACGCGTCCACGTGGCCCTGTCGAGCGAACCAATGCCATGACGCGAGGCTTTTCAGGAAATTAATCATTCCAATTTGACGCTACTTTAAGTTGAACAAGTTTTTGGGATGTCAAACACTTTATTTCTTTGTGGTGGACTGGGCGTTAAGCAAACAAATAAAAAAATAAAAAAATAGAAAGGCGATAGGAGTGCTTGTTCCAACTACCGTCCAATTTCTTTGTTGAGTTGTATTGGGAAAGTGCTCGAAAAATGTATACAGATCCGTGTTTGGTTACTTGCACAATTATAATTTGATTACACACTGTCAATCTGGTTTTATTGCTGGTGATTCGACTGTTAATCAATTACTGAGTATATATGATGATTTTTGTGTTGCACTTGATAAAAACATGATGTCACAGGCAATATTTTTTTTATGTATCTAAAGCTTTTGATAAAGTTTGGCATTGTGGCCTGCTCCACAAGCTTGAGGCGATTGGTATAAGAGGTCCCCTGCTTGTTTGGTTCGAACATTACTTGAGCGATCGCAGGCAAGCAGTAGTACTGAAAGGAACCAAATCAAGTTATGTTACCCCTTCTGCTGGTGTCCCTCAGGGTTCTGTCTTAGGACCTCTATTATTCCTTATTTACATTAACGGTGTTGGTCTTGAATCAGTGTTGAAACTCTTTGCAGACGACACGAGTATGTATTTATGTTTAGATAACGATGACATACGAGCAGAGATTTTGAATTCTGATTTGGATAAAATTCGCGCATGGGGTTTTAAATGGAAAGTCACTTTTAACTGTCAAAAGAAAGAATTGTTGGACATTTGTAGGCGAAAAAATGTGTTATTTCCACCATTGTATTTCGAAGATGCACTCTTAATTGATGTTGAAAATCGCAAGCACCTTGGCGTCATTCTACAAGGTAATTGTAAATGGGATTCCCACATAAAAAAAAACCTCATTGCTAAATGCAGACAGTCAATTGCGTGTTTTGGTTTATTCAAGTATCGTTTAAACAGAAAATCGCTTGAAGTTACATATCAATCCTTTATATTACCTTTGTTTGATTATGCAGACGTTATTTGGGATAATTGTACAAAGTGTTTAGCAGGCGAGTCGGAGGCCTTGCATCTCGATGCAATCCGAATTATTGTGGGTGCAGTCCGCGGCACAAGCCATCAAAAACTTTACAATGAATCCGGTGTTGTGCCCTTGAAAGAAAGGCGACGTCGTCATAAACTTTTGCTGTATTATAAAATTATAAATCGTTTAACCCCAGAATATTTATTTTCCAAACTGCCGGTCCTGGTTTCCGATGTAAATCTATACCATACTCATAGACGACGCCCTCTTGAACGTAAGGTTCCATTATGCAGAAGTGAGTTATACAAATCTTTATTTTTTCCTTCAACTACAGTTTTGTTGAATAATCTTCCAGAAAAAATAGTGAATTCAAAAGGTATTTTACCGATGGAGATGTTGTCCCACAGTATTATTATTTAGGTAACCGCCAGGCACAGGTATTCCACAGCAGATTGAGATTAAAAATGAGTGATCTGCAACAAGACTTAGTAAACCGACACCTCTCTGATAATTTAGAATGCACGTGTGGAGTATGCCCGGAAGATGCTGAACATTTCTTGTTACATTGTCCAAAATTTAAAGAACATAGAACTATTTTATCCAATAGTCTGCCAATGCACGCTCTAGACTGAAAAACACTCTTGTTTTGAAATACTGATTTAATTATATCTTTGAACACGAAAATGTTTTCTGTTGTACAAGATTATGTTATGTATATGTCAACTGATCGCTTTCGGCTGAAATTATATTAACAGTGACTGCAATCGATGTAGCAAAGCATTCTCTCTCTCTCTCTCTCTCTCTCTCTCTCTCTCTCTCTCTCTCTCTCTCTCTCTCTCTCTCTCTCTCTCTCTCTTCATTTTATTTATATAAAATAAAAATGAAATATTATGAAACTAGGTGTTGAAGTTACCACTTGTTCGCCATTTTCTGTTATCTGAATGTGTATTGATTATCATTTTAGAACATGTACATAAGCAGTCTTCCCGCAGTGGGGCACTGCGGTTATGAAATTAAAGGCCCCTCCTGTTTTTGGAACCGCAGGAGCTTTCTAGTTTGCTGTTAGGTAGATTTTTGGTTCCTCTTTCCTGTCATGCTCTCTTTTTCTTCATGAATTCTTTTCTTTTTTCTGCCTTCTTGCTCATTCACCTGTATTTTTTCCAAAAATCTCTTCTCTTGCCGCTTGTCTCGCGATTCATGTATAGTTTAATCTGTTAGTGTTCTGATGTAAGTCCAGCAGTAGATAGGTTAAGCCTATTTTAACATACTGGAAACTGGTAATCTTCCAGTAGGTATTAATTTAGTGTTACTAAAGCCTGCTGGGACACAAGTAATGGGTTAGTGCATTTGTAAACAGGAATCGCTTGACAAGTGGCCCCCTTCATCCCCCCCTTCCTCGTCCTGATATGGCTCTGTGTAGTCGGCTGGACGTTAAGCAACAAATAAACAAACAAATAAGCAGTCTGCTTGTTAACGTTCTTAATGTTGTTATTGTTTGTTGTTGTATCAAAGAAAATGAATAAAACACGCTTAAAACAAACACGAGGGCGTAACAATGCCGCCTCAACTATCACTAAATGCCGGATATAACGTCATCAAATAGATATATCGGTAAGAAAAATAAATTGTCTGTGGATATCATACCCAGGAACTATCAAGTGAAGTTTATGAAGATTGGTCATGTCGTTTTCTCGGCATCGATCTACACACAGACACACACACATATATATATATCTATATATATATCTATATATATATATATATATATATACGACTTGTGTCTGTCTGTCCGTCTCTGTGTGTGTGTGTGTGTGTGTGTGCGCGCGATGCACGGCCAAAGTTCTCGATGGATCTGCTTCAAATTTGGTGGGCATATTCAGGTACACCCGGGACAGGACACAACCTGGTCGATATTTCAACACGTGCTCTCAGCGCGCAGCGCTGAACCGATTTTGGTTCCACCTCAGCTACCCGGGCCCCCATACCGACACACCAAAGCCAAAGTTCTCGGTGGATCTTTTTCAAATTTGGACACCGTATTCAGCTACACCCCGGACACAATATCATCGATGAGATATTTCAACACGTGGTCTCAGCGCGCAGCGCTGAACCGATTTTGGTGGTTCTGTTCATTTCACCATTCCCAGTAACTCTTCCTTATCTTCTCCATGTTTTCAGCGTTTACCTCCCTTCCTTCGTATGGTGCACTATAGTATGAGGGGGCATCTTCGGATATTCCCGGCGTTCTGTTACTATTTTTAGAAGGTCACCGCAGTGTCCAGAACGTAAATTGGACCCGTAAATTATCCTTACTGTAAAAGTGCAAAGGTCGAATCAATTTATAGCCACGCGAAAAATACACTGTCATCTATCTCTCTATATATACGGCTTCTCTGTGTTTGTGTGTGTGTGTGTGTGTGTGTGTGTGTGTGTGTGTGTGTCTCTCTCTATGTGGGCAACACCTGTGGATTGTTCAGTTCTGTTTGTGATGTGGTCTGGCGGCTTTTGTGTATTTGTATGTACTGGCCTTCCTTTGAGAAGCCATAACAGTTCAAAAGGGCTTAGAGATAAGCTCTAAATTGCTCAATCCTGTTTGAGTGGAGTTCGCCTCCAAAGGTGATTAACACGGTTACATTCGTCGACAAGGATGGGACTCGATATGGTCAGGAATGGCATTATGGCCACTGAATCATTTTCGTGCTGTTCCCATTCCACGAATGCTTGGCGGGTCCATTGTTCGGACCCGGCGAAGCCGGCGTACGGCTCTAAGTACTTCTTCCCGGCGAAGCCGGCTACCCGGCTCCCGTCCTTCGTGTGGCGTCAATCCATATTCCCGTTACCACGTTACTATTTTTAGAATGTCACTGCACTGTCCAGAACGCTTTCCTTGCACCCGTAAGTTGTCCTCACTGTAAAAGTGCAAAGGTCGAATCAATTTATAGCCACGCGAAAAATACACTGTCATCTATCTCTATATATTTATAGATATAGATATACATCTATATATATATATACGACTTGTGTCTGTCTGTCTGTCTGTCTGTCTGTCTGTCTGTCTGTCTGTGTGTGTGTGTGTGGAGGCAACACCTGTGGATTGTACAGTTCTGTTTGTGATGGGGTCTGGCGGCTTTTGTCTGTGTGTATGTTCTGGCCTTTGAGAAGCCATAACAGTTAATATAGGGCTTTGAAATAAGCTCTAAAATTCTCAATCCTGTTTGAGAGGACTTCGCCTTCAAAGGTGATTGTGGTGTTTCGGCACTCGGTTACATTTGACGTCGTCGACAGGGATGGGACTCGACATGATATGTTCAGGAATGGCATTATGGCCACTGAATCATGTTCGTGCTCTTCCCATTCCACCAACCTGGGAGGAACCTAAGCTTGGCGGGTCCATGGTTAGGAACTTTGGGGACAAAGTTCATTCAAAGGGGGTCGAGTGTGACAGGGAGACTACCGTCGCCCTTCACAGCAGACTCTGCAGAGTTGTTCGCCTTAGAAGTTGTGGGCTTTCCTTGCATGTACCCGTAAGTTGTCCTCACTGTACAAGTGCAAAGGTCGAATCTATTTATCGAAAAATCCACTGTCATCTATCTCTATATATTTATATATACTCACGGAATAAAATAACTTAACATGTTTTAAAATTTAATATCTCAAAATCGGAAAAAGTTGCAGGAGAGCGGGGTGGTACGATCATAGAACCATCAATTCCTGAGAAGAGGAAAAAAACCGGAATGTTCTCGGTTGCTTATTTTTTTCACAATTGGTCCTCAAAGACGCATGGTGTCATTTTGGAGTTTACTAGACTGACGCCTAAGCTTGCCGACGCTGCCGACAGCCAGTGCACGCTGTGTGTGCTGTAAACAGGTAGGCATGCACTCTTTGACTCTCGGGGCACGTCTACCCGTACTTGAAACCTGCAAAAGATCTGCTGCTGATCCACGAATATTGCATGAAAGTACTGCCTTTGGTTTGTCCGTTTGTTTGTGAGTGAGAACAACTCACTAAAATGTTTCTTTCTCTTTGCCCAAAACTGTCCACTCTGTCTTTCTCTTTCACCATGCCACGAACGTGTGTGAACGATAGACTCGTCGCAATAGGGATGTTGAGAGGAGGGATGACTTATACTGATGTTGCTAGGAGATTCGGAGTGACCAGGCAATCAGTTGCCTTGTGGCGAAGAAGGTACCAGCAAAACAACGGTAACGTTCGAGACCTGCCTCGCCAAGGACGGCCCCGTGTCACCAATCCTCAGCAAGACCGCTTCATTAGGGTGCAGCATCTGCGTAATCGATTCCACCCGGCTACTGTTACTGCCAGAACCATCCCAGGACTTCGCCGCATCTGCCCCCGTGTCGTCAGGAACCGTCTGAAGGAACATGGCATTCGACCCAGGCGTCCTGCTGTCCGGCCCGTCCTGCAACCCAGGCACCGCGCTGCCCGCCTGGCCTGGTGCAGACAGCAGCTTCGTCAGCGTAATCTGCGACAATGGGGCCAAGTTCTCTTCTCTGATGAAAGCAGGTGTCAACTCTTCCATCATGATGGCAGGCGACGTGTCTACCGACGTGTGGGAGAACGATTCGCTGACCCTTGCGTGGCCCAGAGAAATCATTTTCCTCAGGTAAGTTATCATTTCACAATATCAGACTGATGAATTCCACAATTAACCAAATCAAAAGCACTTTTTGTTGCCCTTTCACTGCCATTGAATTAACAAAAATGTTGACTTTTAAAAGACCAGTGTGGGAGAAAAAAAACTGACGTTTGTGTCTGTGGGTTGTGAATAAAGTGCAGCTGTAAGCAACCTACTGTACACATTTGTCTCACACTTTTTTCCCACTGTCTACAGGGGGGAAGTGATGGTGTGGGGTGGCATCACTGCCACAGGCCGCACCGACCTGGTGATTATCAACGGTAACCTGAACGCTGTCGGGTACCGGGACAACATTGTCCGCCAACATGTCTTGCCATTTCTGCAGCAGCACCGCGGCGTGACATTTCAGCAGGACAACGCTCGTCCACACGTTGCCAGAGTTGTTACTGCATTCTTCAATCAGCACAACGTCCCCGTCCTGCCATGGCCATCCTGCTCCCCAGACCTGAACCCGATAGAACATTTATGGGACGAGATGAGGAGAAGGCTTGGAGCGATGCAAAACCCTCCAAGAAATCGCAACCAACTCCAGCAAGCTTTGACCAACATCTGGAATGCCATCCCCCAGGCCTTCATTGCCACTCTCGTCCGTTCAATGAGGAGGAGACTCACTGCTTGCGTTGCCGCTCAAGGAGGTCATACCCGATATTGATTGAACATTCAAAAGACAGCATCATTTCAGACAATAACAGCGCACTTTATGAAATGTCCAAGTCGCGATTTTTTTTTGCCACTTGTTGGTTATTGGTGATCGAATTTCGACTTCAGAATGAAATTTGTTTTGTTAGTAAACGTATTGAGGCTAACCTTCGCACTTTATGAAATGTCCAAGTCGCGATTTTTTTTGGCCACTTGTTGGTTATTGTTGATCGAATTTCGACTTCACAATGAAATTTGTTTTGTTAGTAAACGTATTGAGGCTAACCTTCACTGCTCCTGTGTAATTTAATTGCGGCTGCGATCAACCAGTGCACGCACAGCGCTGTCAAACACACAGTGCTAAGTTTGTAAACTCCAAAATGACACCATGCGTCTTTGAGCTCAAATTGCAAAAAAACGGAACAAGCCAGACTATTCCGGTTTTTTTTGCCCATAATGAGCAATTGAACAAGCTTTACGTTGGTACAAAAATCACTCCTGTAACTTTTTCCGATTTTGAGATATTAAATTTTAAACAATGGTTTGTGGGTGTGTGGAGGCAACACCTGTGGATTGTAGAGTTCTGTTTGTGATGGGGTCTGGCGGCTTTTGTCTGTCTATATGTTCTTGCCTTCCTTTGAGTGGGCACAAACTGGTGGATGAAAATGTTCACACGTGCTCTAAGACGGCGAACCGCCACGCTGTCTGTCTCTGTCTCGCGATTCACCCGGCGAAGCCGGGTATTCCTCTAGTATATATATATATATATATATATATATATATATATATATATATAAAATATCAGAAGTTGTGAAGGAAACAATTGAAAGTCAGAAGAGACTTTCTTCTGAGATTTGTTAAAATCTCTTAGCAGAGCAAAAGAGAGAGAGGAAGTAAAAAAAATGTGTCCCTTCACAGACAGCCATATTGGGGAAATCAGACCCTCCTCGGACGGGACCGAGTTTCACAAAGAGAATCTGTCCCGAGGGGAGAGTATCAACAGAGGAAACTAGTCCAGAGGAGAACCATTGTTTTACTACCGTGACCAGACACGTGTTTCGACACTCATGTGTCTCATCAGTGGTCTGATGGTAGATATGGCGAAAGGTGTCAACCCATGGTATCCAACCAAGAATCAAACCACTCTCTGAGTGGTAGATTCTGTTGGCATGGGAGACTAACTACCCTCATCTGACAATCCCAAGAGGACATCTGTGAAGGGAAACTCTTTGATTTAAGGTCAAAGAGTGGAAACTAAATTTATCAAGAAAGAATTTAGAAATTTAGACAAGTTTTAACCAAGAAATTAGGTTAAAACAAGCAAAATTTGAAAAAGCCTAAAGGGAGGTAATGCTCTGTACCAGCCTGTAGATCCAGTAAAGGATACACGAACGAGGAGATCTAATTTTTTAAGTAGTGAAACAGGAAAAGTGATCAACTTTTCGCTGCGTTCAACACAGGGCTATGGTAGAGAAGAAGTTTTTTTCCAGACTTTTTCAATTGGATCACTTTAAAGGCGGTGCAACTTTCACGGAGACCAATTAATAAAATATCAGAAGTTGTGAAAGAAACAATTGAAAGTCAGAAGAGACTTTCTTCTAATATTTGTTAAAATCTCTTAGCAGAGCAAAAGAGAGAGGAAATACAAAAAATGTGTCCCTTCACAGACAGCCATATTGAGGAAATCAGACCCTCCTCGGACGGGACCGAGTTTCACAAAGAGAATCTGCCCCGAGGGGAGAGTATCAACAGAGGAAACTAGTCCAGAGGAGAACCATTGTTTTACTACCGTGACCAGACACGTGTTTCGACACTCATGTGTCTCATCAGCGGTCTGATGGTAGATATGGCGAAAGGTGTCCACCTTTTTTTCAACCTATATATATACACATACGCACGCACGCACACACACACCACCACCACCCTCGTCTCGATTCCCCGTCTATGTTAAAACATTTAGTCAAAACTTGACTTCATGTAAAAAAAAAGATGGAAACAACTGAGCAAAGACAAATAGAAATCACCGAAAGAGACAGTTGGGGAAATCAGAACGAGGGTTAAAGTGTAGGCTTTGAACGGTTGTTAATATAATGGAAGGACCAAAGAAAACGGAAAATAGGTTATTTAGATAATATTGAAATCCATATCTGCAAACCACTGCGTTTAAAGGGGGGGAGGGGTGAGGGGTGAGATGGAAGGGGTGATGTGTATGACCACCCGTGAGTAAGACAAGCAAAATTTCCCAGGCAGAATTGTCTAAGATGGAGAAAATCTGCGTATCACGCTGCACGCGAAGGACACGGACAACATAACGCACGAATGTGTCAACTATATTTTTTCAAGTAAAAACGAACGTGGCTAGTTTAAAAAAAGACAAACAAACAAAATCTAAAATCACCATGCATCACCCTGTTCCGGCCCATCGGATTACATGGCTCTGAACGACGGGAAAGTAGCACCGTCACCACACAACACACTATAACATTCTGTATTTGTCCAGCTTCATTTCGGTAACTTCCAGGCCTTGTTCAAAGTTTTGATTGTGTGACGTGTGGCAGCGCTGACGGTAACTACCAGGTGACGCTGATGACGAAGGCCACCCTGCACCCAAATGGCCTGGTCATCTGGGAACCACCCGCCATCTACAAGTCATCCTGCATCATGAATGTCGAGTTCTTCCCCTTTGATATCCAGAGATGCAAGATGAAATTCGGCTCCTGGACCTACGATGGCGACCAGGTAACGTATTGCGCTCGATTTCTTGCGTTGATTTCGTTCTCTTTGTAGTGACTTTTTTTTATACGTTCTCTGTTATCTTTTAAATTGATTCACGAAAAGGAATAATTAATGTTCAAAGATATCAAACGATGATTTCTTCCGGTCCTTTTTGCTTACTCATTGTGTTTTATCTGGTTTAAAAATATATAACTGTACACCAAAATTGCAGGGCAAAACACTAGCACTGAGCTCGACGACACTATACGTTATTTGCGTGTTTGACCAAAATATGACATTTTACACAGATCGAGACAGTCATTGTTCTCCGAGACCGCGCTAGCGGTCGAGGTGAACAATGACTGTCGAGATCTGTGTAAAATGTCATATTTTGGTCAAACACGCAAATAACATTTATGTATCGATCGAATTCCTTTCAGGTACTTATGACTTTGTTGTTGTTTTGACGATTGAACGAGCACACACACACACACATGCATGCAATCCACATGTATGCAATCAAACACATAAGCTTCATATTTGGGCGTTTCAGGTTGACCGAAACTTCAAAGGAACTACAAAACACACGTCATGTACTCACTTTGTTGTTGTTTTGACATTGAACAGCACACACACATGCAATCAAACACATGACGGTTTTTTTTGAGTTCCTTTGAAGTTTTGGTCAACCTGAAAAGCCAAATTATAAAGTTTTGTCGGCCTCTGACGTCACATGACTCAAAGAAGGGAAATCCAATCTCCAATCGATACATAACAACATATTCATACCACAATATGTGTGTTACAAACAACTTGCACAGTTAATCGGACCTCGTTAGAATATTTATTCCTTGCTTCGTGCAAAAGTCTGCCTTCTCCCAACCATGATCAATCGATGGTACAGAAGAACGCTCTACAAAAAGCCAATCACTCGGAGGAACCGAATCATTGTGACACAAGACTCGTCTAGGCTTTCCTGGGATCAGCTTCAATATATATGAACGCCCTGCTCTGGCGATGGCTGGGCCTTGGTTGTACAATCACTGATGAGTAATATCATCACAGCTTTGATTGCACATGCTTTCTGCATAACAATACTCATCGTGTCTCTCTCTCTCTCTCTCTCTCTCTCTCTCTCTCTCTCTCTCTCTCTCTCTCTCTCTCTCTCTCTCTCTCTCTCTCTCTCTCTCTCTCTCTCTCTCTCTCTCTCTCTCTCTTTCTTAATTTAAATCTTTCTCTGGAATCACAACCTGTTCAGCAGGTAACGAAACATCGTGTTTTGGGTGTGATAGTCGATCAAGAATTAAAATGGCAATCTCATGTACATTATATTTGTCAAAAAGTATCCTTCTTCTTCTTCGTCGTTCACTGTCAAAAAGTATCCAAGAATTTGTTTCTGCTATCAAAGTTAATGCAATATGTCGATATCGCAACACTAAAACTATTTTATCATGCCCACATCTTATCCCATATTAATTACGCATCAACTCTTTGGGATGGCGTCTCTGATATTCATATGAAAAAATTAAACTCTCTACATCGTCGGGCAGCTAAAATCATGTTAAATGGTCCACAATTATCAGCTGATTTGAAGTTAAAGAATCTAAACTACCTGCCGCTAGTTAAACAGTTACAGTTTAATAAGACTGTAATGATGTATAAAGTATATCATGGCGAAGTGCCCAACTATATTTAGGACCTATTTCACAGTCACCGAAAGGTACGGGTCTATCAATTTTCTACCACCAATACCCAGGATTGATCTGTTCAAAACTAGTCAAGCCTTCTCTGGCTCTATGGTGTGGAACTCCATTCCGTCTGTAATAAGATCATTAACCTCACTAAAGAGTTTTAAACAAGCTCTGCATAATCATTATATGTCTACCTAGATGGCTACTAGTCTTAACATGTGCAAGTAGCTGTCAACAATTGGCAAAGCTTTATGAATTACAAAAATATGTTCTTTATTACATGTATTATGTGGAATTTATGTTGCGATTTTCCATCATCATCATCAACATCATCATCATCATTATCATCATCAATCATCATCATCATCATCATCATCATCATCTTCATCTTCATCATCTTCATCATTTACACCATATAATCATTGTAAGCATTAGTGTAAACGTTGCTATTGTGTGAATTTTACCGTCGATCACTTTACATGTGTAACCTCAATTAACATGTTGCATGTTTCGCTTTTGATTTGTATGTTGCTTACTTTGTCATTTTGTTGTTTGTGTTTATTTGCTTGTTTGCTTACTTGTCGATTGTTTGCTGGGTCGTTCGTTTAATTTGTTTATTTGTCATGTTGCTTTACTTGTTTATCATTTATTAGACATTTGTATTAGAAGTAAGGACCGGTTGTAAGAAAAGGCGTCGCCGTAAACCTCTATCCTTGAAAAAGTTCCATCATCATCATCATCATCATCATCTCTCTCTCTCTCTCTCTCTCTCTCTCTCTCTCTCTCTCTCTCTCTCTCTCTCTCTCTCTCTCTCTCTCTCTCTCTGTTTTTTTTTTTTAGAAAGGGCAGGCACATTCACAGAAAGAGAAGTGGTTGTACGGAGGGGATCGTCTTGAGATTGTGAACTCGTTTAAATATCTCGGTGTAACCCTGTCCACCCAACTAAGTTGGAACATTGCAGTGGAAACAAAGACAACCATTGCATAAAAGGGAGTGATAGAAATCGTTAGATTATTGAACAGAATAGGCTGCCATTCGGCAAAGGTGTTTTTCAAACTGTTTGACGCACGGATCGCCCCTATGCTCTTGTGTAGTTCAGAGCTATGGGGATATGGAAAGTATGACTCTGTGGAAAGGGTCCACCTGTTTGCGTGTAAAACGTTTCTGAAAGTGACAGTTCGAACTCCAGACAACATTGTGTACGGTGAATTGGGAAGACATCCGCTGTATATTAACTCTGCAGTCAAATGTGTCAAATACTGGTTTACACTGCTGAAGCAACCTGATTCAAGATATTCCAATATTGCATATAAAGCTCTATGTAATTTGGCATCGAACGGCCACACAAATTGGGTCTCACATGTGCAGAGTCGTTTATGTTGTAATGGTTTTGCTGCTGTGTGGATGTACGGAATGGTTGAGAATAAGAAGTGTTTCTTACGAGAGTTTAAAAGACGATTATAAGATTGTTTTTGTCAAGAATGGTTTTCTTATTTAGAATGCAGTGAACGTTTCGAAATGTATAATTGTTACAAGACATGCTTGGAGAAAGAGAAATACATTGAATTAATCGAATATATTAAGTGCAAAATGGCTCTTACTCGTTTCTGCGCAGGAGTATCCGAAATCAACGCTCACAAGTTTCGGTACGCACAAAACCAAACGACAAGAAACTGTCCTCTCTGTACAGCTGATAAAAAAGATGAACACTGTTGTGGAGATCGCTAGATACCACTGGAATCGAATGGAAGGATAAAGAACATTATGGAACTTACTTTGATTTAGTGCGCAGTCACTCATGACGTAAGCGTAGACGCTCATCGGACAGACGGAACTGTGTAGATCTAACCAGATTAGTGTCGATGTTTCCCGAATATTCTCGTATGTCCATTAACTATATAAGTAGGGCTGCGCACACGTATTGTTGTTCTTTACCAGTCTTGCACTCTTGTTCTTTCTTACACTGTGCTGAGAGATATTGTCACCGTTGTTCCAGCTGTTAATAAATCTACAGAACCTACACAACTCGTTGTGTCTCCTTTGCGACTGAGAGTGGCGAAAGGAAAAACACGACAACACCATGTTGTATATTTATGTCTTTTTATCAAGACCTTCGAACAAAGTATTTGAAAATCTCGAACTCTAAGATGCTGCAACAACAACTTGTGTATGTATGTGGCAGTAATGAGAATAATGTAATGAACATCTTCAGCAGATTTGTGTTCTTCGTGTTACAAAAGAGACGAACCCTTATTAAACAGGTTCAGTGACATGTCATCAATGACACGGGTTTGAAAGTATTTGTTGAATTTTATGCGTGACTATAGTTTATAACTGTGCAGATACTATTGCTGTTATTTTAACTACTATTGTAAGGGGCTGTGGCCTTAGACAATTAAAGATTTGTTGTTGTTGTTGTTCTCTGTCTCTTCTGTCTCTGTCTCTCTCTCTCTCTCTCTCTCTCTCTCTCTCTCTCTCTCTCTCTCTCTCTCTCTCTCTCTCTCTCTCTCTCTCTCTCTCTTGATGCAGGGTGGGGTTTGTCATCAGCGTTACCTGGCAATTACCATCAGCATGACCTCGGTGTGGCGGGATGGCCAAATGAAGTGCCTTTGTTGCTAAGTTAATTAAGGATAGGTTGTGCCTAACATCTCTATCCTGATGTATTAGAGATCAATCAGTGATTCAAATAATCAACCAATCAACCAATCAATCAATCAATTAATCAATCTCTCTTTCTCTCTCTCTCTCTCTCTCTCTCTCTCTCTCTCTCTCTCTCTCTCTCTCTCTCTCTCTCTTTTTTTTTTTTTTAGGACGAGGGCCAGATGTAAAAAGGCAGATCACTGCTTACTATATTACTCTCGTTAAATAAAGAATTGTCCTTGTTTAAGTTATCTCTCTCTCTCTCTCTCTCTCTCTCTCTCTCTCTCTCTCTCTCTCTCTCTCTCTCTCTCTCTCTCTCTCTCTCTCTCTCTTTTCACCGTCGCGCAGCTAAACTTATCATGCCGGGTCCGCAAACATTAACAGATCAAAAGCTTAGCAGCCTTGATTTTTTTATCACTTAAAGATCAGTTATCATTTAATAAGGCGCTTTTAATGTTTAAGGTTCAAATAAACGAGACCCCACAGTACATGCGATCATTATTTCAGAAAGCAACAGACAGATATGGCTCAAACAAATTAATTTCCCCGCTACCCCGTATTGATTTATATAAAACCAGTTTAGCGTTTTCGGGCTCAACAATTTGGAATTCGCTACCATGTGAGATAAAGGGGTCAAGCACGATTAAACACTTCAAAGCGCAGCTTCGCAAATATCTGTTGTCACGAACAGTTACATTCTGAAGCTGTTTCTAGCAAGAATGCATTGCTATCACTAACCTCTATATATTTTGTTGATGATGATAATGATGTCGACGATGATCATGATGATGATGATGATGAGGTTGTTGTTGTGTGTGTGTGTGTGTGTGTGTGTGTGTGTGTGTGTGTGTGTGTGTGTGTGTCTGCGTGTGTATGTGTGTGCGTATAATGTATGTGTGTGTGTGTGTGCGCATATGTGAATGTGTGTGTGTGTGTGTGTGTGTGTGTGTGAGTGTGTGTATGTGTGTGTGTGTGTGTGTATGTGTGTATGTGTGTATGTGTGTGTGTGAGTGTGTGTGTATTGAGTGCGAACGTGATTGCAAGCATGCGGCGCGCGTGTGTGTGCGAGTCGACTTTTCTTTTCCTTTGTATTATATTGACATACATGTACATTTCAGTGTTTTATCATGGATTATGTATTCGTATAGGTAATGTTGTAATTAGTAATACTGTATGATTGCGATTGACAATTGTCCTTTTATTGTCTTTATTTTTATGTCTTAGTTTAGCAGGGACAAATTGTAAGACTAGGCGTGAGCCTAAAATCTCCATCCTTGAGTAATAAAGTTCGATCGTTCGTTCGTTCGTTTGTTCTCTCTCTCTCTCTCTCTCTCTCTCTCTCTCTCTCTCTCTCTCTCTCTCTCTCTCTCTCTCTCTCTCTCTCTCTCTCTCTCTCTCTCTCTCTCTCTCTCTCTCTTTTTTTTTTTTTTTAGTCTGTTAATCGTTTGCTTGTTCATCGATTGTTGTTATTACTTCTTTAATTGATATTCCTACATTTTTAAAACGTATTATCATTAGATTAAACCCTCCCATGGGCGAGGGCTGGATGTAAAAAAGCACCTGTTTGCTTATGCCACTACCCAAGTAAATAAAGAATTTGTCATTGTCATTTGTCATTGTCATTGCTTTTAGATTTAGAGTTATCCCTTTTATTGAGGACAAGAGCTGCATACACAACTGTACACGTGTTCTTTCTATCATCCTCTATACGGAACGATGTGTCGTATCTCTCTGTTGGTTATTAGTTCGTTGTTTTTTCGGCTCTCGATTGACTGGCTCGTTATTTTGTTCAGGTGGACCTGGTACACATATGTGAGCCTCTTGCTAAAACAGGCATCCCCATTGAAAAAGGCATAGACCTACGAGGCTTTTACCCCAGTGTGGAATGGGATCTTCTGGAGGTTGAGGCCATGAAAAACACGCGTTCCTATCCGTGTTGTAAGGAAACATACCCGGACATCACCTTCGAGGTAAGAACAGCTAGTCGTTAGGATATGTTAGGCAAAGCTGTAGTTTCATGGTTTTTACTTTTTGTTTCTGTTTGTTTTGTTTGTGTATGTGTGTGTGTGTGTGTGTGTGTGTGTGTGTGTGTGTGTGTGTGTGTGTGTTTGTGTGTGTGTGTGTGTGTGTGTGAGTGTGTGTGTGTGTGTGTGTGTGAATAGAATAGAATAGAATAGAATAGAATAATGTTTATTGTCATGAACCAGTAAAGTTATTGACACAACAAACAACAAATAATGCATTATACAATGCTAAAACAATCCGTAACAAATTTGCCAAGACGAACTTGAACTTCGTCTTCTAAAAATAAGTTACTTGGATTTTTGTTAGCATATTTTCATATTGATATGTGAAGCATCTTCTTTAAATTCATCCCTTAATTTAACATATTTAACATATATGTGTGTGTGTGTGTGTGTGTGAGTGTGTGTGTGTATGTGTGTGTTTGTGTGTGTGTGTGTGTGTGTGTGTGTGTGTGTGTGTGTGTGTGTGTGTGTGTGTGTGTGTGTGTGTGTGTGAAAGAACGACAGAGTGAAAGGGTTTTGTTTTGACGATGTTAAAATGTTGGCCTTTTTGAATTTGCATGTTATCATCGCAGCATCATTAATGTTCAATTCAACTGTTACGAAGTTTGCAACATTCGTGCGTGCCCACGGGTAAATCACAAGGTATATTTGGAAAATGGTAGGGGATACTTGCAGTTGACAATGGCCATGAGGCATATGCCACATAAAACACAAACGTTATCCCTCTCTCTTTGATGAAACGTGATCACTTGTGTGTGGTGACTGTGTGTTCAGGTTCAGATGAGGAGAAAGACACTGTTCCACACTGTGAACCTTATAATCCCCTGTGTGGCCATCTCCTTCCTCACCGTGCTCGTTTTCTATTTGCCCTCTGACAGCGGGGAGAAGGTAATTCATTCGATCAACTCACAATCACATCTTATTGCTCTTTGCTTTAACTCCACGGCGTGGTGACACGCCTATGTTTGCAAGTATGTTATACTGATACATACGTAGTTATTTAGCCTATAGGCCTAGACAGTTGCCTCTATGAAATGAGATAGCTGCGACGTTGTGGTCGCTCAGCATTAAGATGCCCAAGGTCAGCATTCTTGGCCAAAGGCAAGAAATGTGAGGCACGGGGGACACCAAACCAGGGAGCGGAGATTGCTTTGTTCTTGCTCTGTGTACACACTCAAAACGTCGCACTATCACTTGCCACTTTTCTGCCATTTGCCCGGCGACCGTTTATAGAGCGTGCACGGAGAAGGTGTGAGTTCAGTTCACTTGTGCTGGTTCAGTTGCTGTCTCGAGCAAGCGTGGTTGCCTCACCATTTGCAGTCACCCTATTGAGGGTCGCACAGACTTCTGTAACGATGCAAATTAAATAATGAGTAAACAACAAGGGTGAATATAGCATGATCATGATTGCAGATCAGGTCGCTTGAGCTGAACACAAGCGTCAGTGTGACATTTCACAGGCATTTTAAGAACGGTCAAAAGACCGCTTATACCAGCAAATGAAAGCGACAAGGTAAATGAAGTAACTTCGAAGAAAGCAGGGTATTTGTATATATAGATAAAACAAATCAAGCTTACGCAGCAAGGGTAAGCAGGTACAAAGATACTATCTCAGCTTTACAGTCACAACAAGCATCAAAGTAAGGTGAAATGTCAGCTAGGCTGCCCCGACATTCACCGTTTCCCTTTACTTCAACTCCAACAGAAATCAAAAGATTGCTTTTGGCACTGGACCACTACACAATGTAAAACAATGAATAGGCTAATAATGTATATGATTCGTTATAAATTAAGTAAATAGTGGGAACCAGAGGCCGCACAAAAAGTAACTGATCAACAACAAAATAAATGGTCAGTTAAAACATCTTGGAGGATGGTTACGAAGCTTTGGTACTGTTGATCTGTAACTGTTATGATGAAATGTGAGTTTTTGATTCACTGCTTGTGAGGGTGGCTGATGCACAAAATCAAAGAATGATTACTACCCCAAATCAGACAAGGCCTGCATCATAAACCAGTAATAGGGCCGACCTTTAACTATTGCTTTTTCGCGAGGAACTCAGTATTGCATTTCTTTGAGCACCGTTTTCAAAGGATAATGACGAATACCAATACCAATACCAATTCGCAGGTAACATAATTTTATATCCTGCTTCCACTCACCTTTAACTATTCATGCGGGTGACACCTGATGCATGTAGAAATGTGTACTATATCTTCCCGTCATTAATGCTTATTATTAATCTTTTGCATGTGCTTGAGAGCTCGCCTTGGCATTTCGTTTTTGTCTGCGTACTCCGTTTGGCAACCGGTGTGTTCCTCTGAGTGAGTATGTGGTTCGTGGCGTCTCGTATCTCTGTTCTTGCTGCTCGCTGGCTGCCCATGATCTGTGTTACTACTGTGGTTTTCTCAGCAATAAGTGTGTTTCAGATGACGCTGCCTGCACTGCCTGCACTGCCTGGCACCACAGTGGCTGTGTCTTGCTACTGGTTGAGTTCATGCATGTTATCCTGCAATCGCGTCACATCGTCTGTGTCATTATCTCTGAATCATAGACACCTGTAAACTAAGTGTATTTCATTAATTGTTTAACATGATCACTGTTAACTGTAATATGTTCCTGCCTCCAAAACCACTGCAACTTAGTCTATGCGTCGTGAGGCTACCTCATTTGTCTATGCACCATATAGCTTCCTTGCTTATCTGTATCGTAAAGTCTCCTCTTTTTCCTGATATATGTCAACCTCCTTACCCCCAAGTCTCTTTCAGATGACGTTGTGCCCGCTCTGCTGTCCAATACGGTGTTGTGTCCACTGCCCGTGCTTACCGTGTGGCCCTGTGTTTGTGCCGTAGGTCCGTCCAGCAAGTGTGTGAGAGTGTCCTCTTGTCCAACTGCACGGACATAGAACCAGAGCAGCGATACCAGTATGGAGAGATACAGCGACACCTGGATGCTATGCTCACTCGTGAGGCACACACTGTACAAAGGCAGAAATTGTGGTAGTGACACAGGTAGAGACAGGGGTAGCCATAGACACTAGATCTAACCAAATAGCTCTATGGAAGTCCCAGCGGCTTTCTGACTTGCTGAAGTAGAGATCAATGCATAGTGAACGCAGAGGACGATAGACTGTACCTTAACGGTCCACTCCGCCTCGTGAAAACAGATAGCTCAGACCTGGCCAGGCTTAACATTGGAAAAGACCATCCCTCCACTTGATCACACATACCAAAAATCCAAAAACAAATAGACTGCCAACGTTCCAAAATGCAGAATAAAAAAGCAAGAAAGGTATGTTGTTGGAACGTTTAATTATTGACAAAACAAAACGTTACGTTCACAAATATATCGACCCAGCGGTCGTTTAAGTGCACAGAGAAACAAACATACGAGCGTCTTCCTTGCAAGCAGCTGAATATTTTGTCAGATAAATTTTCCGTATAATTAGTGGTTTTTTTGTCTGTGCACTTAAAAAGTGACCAAATGAAGGGATGGTTTTATCCCAGATCTGAGAGAGTGAAGCGAACTGTTTTCACGAGCCGGAGTGGGCCTGTAATGCGATATAGACTGCTTTAGGATCCAGTAGACCAGAACAGATTTATTTTCTTCCTTTTTTGTCATTTCTTTTGTCTTTTTAGTTGATATTGAAAATCTAGACAAAAGCATGCTCGGTGAAAATCACGCTGATTCAGTGCGCTAGAGTCGGAACATAATAGGCGTAAACGTAGTCTGGTAGTCGCTGACGTGCTGATTTGCTTCTGTCCATGTCGGAAAATGAACATGTAAGGGATGGGGGGGGGGGGGGGGGGGGGGGGCTATATTGGGCCTGTTCTTATATTGTGCCATTTTCTCCTAACACTCTTCTTAGGAACGGTTATTCCTGTGTTCACTTTGATTTAAATGCGGGAAATACATTGGTTTTTTTTAGCTGCTTTGGGCAAAATAATTCTAGTGTTCTGATCTGCCTTGACACTAGGATTCACTAGTTATTCCCTTTGGTTATTTGAACTAGGCATTTAGCAAAGGAGTTCTTAAGAAATTACATAAACAAGTAGATTTTAACCAAGCATTAATGCAGCCAGTTTATCTGCAATATGGACGTTTTCAATCTGTTGAGCTCTATCGGTTAATTTACGGTTGACGATTTTTTGCAGGTTCCTGATTGCTCCTATATTGGGACACCAAATCGTCCCTGTGTTATTAAGCATAAGTCTGTGTAGTTATTTACGCGTCTCTGGGTCCTATACGCACTAGAAGCCGAAAACACGTACTAGAAATATATGGAGGGGGTCCCTGGACGCACTAGATTTGAAAAGAGCGGGTCCTAGGACGCACTAATTTTCTGTATCGTGCGTACCGTAGATACCATTTTCAGACTGCAATCGACACTTCGCAGTACACTATACGTGACCACACTGGGATTTTTCGGCTTTTGGACCCTTGGGAACCTCTAAAATTCTGCAGTGGGGGTCCATGGACCCTCTAAAATTTAAAAGTGGGGGTCCCGGGACGCACTAGGAGGGGCGTCCGTGGGGAGCCCTGGGTAGGACTTTCCTAGTTCAGATGTTTTTGCAAGAAACGATCATAACTGGCGTAGTACAAGATCTTAATACATACATTCTAACATCGATTTTCTGGCACTTGATTACAACCTTCAATTTCTCGACGTTTTATTTCTGGTCTTATGCTAGCTGTACAATGTAACAGTTTCATCAATCAACATTAGCTTTCTGTGATATTTCAGCTTCGGTTTTATTTTTAACTCTAAAGTCGGTTAATGTCCTCGTATATTATTCCTATGCTCAAATATGGTATGATTTGTGTTAGGAATATTTGCGCAGATCGGTCTCAGTATAGGAACACTGCGCTATTGTATGTTTTGAACGTTTGAAATTGTTTGGCCTAAATTCAACAAACAGCTTTGTGTAATCAATGAGTGTAGACTGATTATCGTGTTTCTCCATTAGTGTCGTCTCACGTTTGCATTAGAGTCTGGAGGAAAATGACCAATATTGGGCCACCTTATTTGTGTAGACCGAATGGGCTCTTATATTGAGGGAAACTGGGTTCCTTCATTTTTCTGAAACCTTTTTGTTGTACATCAATGTTCGTAAACAAACATTCACATGCACTTAAGTCCTTGTATCGTCATACGACATACCTTTGCTATGTGTTGATCTGCCCTATGCAACTGACATGCTGAGATGATTTTCAGTATAGGTGATGTGGTCGAATTCGTGTACTTTAAAAAAAAAGGGGGGAATCTAGAAATAAGGCTGTTGTAAACGGGGCGAAAGGAGACTACTGCTCAAAAAAGGTTACGCTGTTCTAATCCCATGCCATCAGCTCATGATTTCTATGAGAATTCTGTCCAGAAAAGCGGATTTTATTTAATTCCTTGTACCAAATTTAAACAAAGGCAGAGAAACGAATCGAAACACTTCAGTAAATTGCTTTTGCTTAGTTGGTAAAAAAAAAAAAGAAGCTGTGAGCATCCTCTGCAGTGGAGCAGTGGTTTTCAAGCGTCCTCGTCACGTGTGCCTATTCTTCAGGGTTCGGGGTCTCGTGAGACAAAGTGTGCGAATTCGGCCCCATCGGTGTCAGTCGAGCTGTTTGGTCGGTTCTGGTGTCTTGTACCTCTTGAGCGATACACTCATCGTGTGCGTATCACAAACTTGACAGTGTTTTCTGACTCCAGCCGTTGGGAGAATGACCACCAGCATCCTCTCACGGTCATGTGTTCACTGTGCCGTGTTGTGCCGCGCTCTCTGTATGGTAGGTGCCTCAAGAGTGAGTGTGTTTCAGGTAACGTTGTGTATCTCCATCCTGCTGTCGCTGACAGTGTTCTTCCTGCTACTGGCTGAGATAATCCCGCCCACAAGCAACGTGGTGCCGCTGATCGGCAAGTACCTGCTCTTCACCATGATCCTCGTCACGCTCTCTATCATCGTCACAGTCGTCGTGCTCAACGTCCACTTCAGGTGAGGTCCTGCATGCCTCTTCCGTTTGCTCCTCTCTCTCTCTCTCTCTCTCTCTCTCTCTCTCTCTCTCTCTCTCTCTCTCTCTCTCTCTCTCTCTCTTTCTTTCTCTCTCTCTCTCTCTTTGTTTCTCTATGTCTCTCTCTCTTTCTCTCTCTCTAACTCTTTCTCTCTCTCTCTCTCTCTCTCTCTCTCTCTCTCTCTCTCTCTCAATCTGGTTTTCGAACAAATCACTCTTGTCACAGCGCCCTTACCACGCTATGCGACACCTGGTTGTCTGCAACAAACCGATCTGAAATCAGTGGTGCTGTGTTTCTTGACTTTAAAAAAGCGTTTGTTGATCATTCAATTTTATTGAAGAAATTACAGTTGTATATCAGAAACAGTTCAGTGTGTAACTTTTTTGCTTCCTATTTACAGGACAGATCTCAATATACTGCCCTAAACTGTAAAATATCTACTGAGGAGACTGTCAAATGCGGGGTGCCTCAAGGGTCAGTGCTTGGGCCGATCTTGTTCTGTCTGTATATCAATGATCTGCCACTGCACATTTCTGATAGTAATGTAAGAAGTGATTTTTTTGCTGACGATTCTTCTCTTCATTCAAGTGGAAAGTCTGTTCCAGTAATAGAGTCCTCCCTTCAAACAGCTTTAAACGATGTAAATAACTGGTGTAGTGCCAATGTTTGCTTGTCCATCCAATAAAAACTAAAAGTATGGTAATTTCAACCAGACAAAAACACCAGATTTCTCCACTCAAACTAAATCTTACTATTGGTACGCAATCAATTGAACAAGTTCAACAGCATCGCATTTTAGGGGTAATTATTGATTGTGAATTCAAATGGCAGGCACAATTACAGCATATTTGCAAGAAAGTAGCCAAGAACGTTTTCCTCCTATCCAAGTTAAAGCAATTTACGGACAGAAGGACTCTGAAAATGTTCCACTATGCTCATGTAATGCCTCACATCAATTATGTTTCGACGCTCTGGGATGGCAGCAGTGATGTCCACTTGAAAAAGTTAGACTCTCTCTATCGTCGCTCGGCTAAACTCATCGTAAAGGATAATGCCCCAACAGATATGAAATTAAAAATGCTTAACTTTCTTCCACTGGAAAAGCATCTCAAGTTAAACAAAGCCATTTTCATGCACAAATTGTATTACGGTAAAGTGCCGATTTACATTACATCATTATTTAATAAAGCTACCGACAGATATGGGTCGGTCAACTTGATCCCACCGATTCCACGAATTGACCTTTATAAGACCAGTCTTGCTTTTTCGGGTAGATCAGTTTGGAATTCACTTCCATCATCCCTTAAGCACTTAAAGTCATTAAAAAGTTTTAAAAAATGTGTCAAAAAACACTTAATGTCTGAGTAGTTTAACGCGTTTTGATTTACCACACTTAGTATTACGCCAAAGATATTCTGTGCATTGTATATTCTGAACATATTTTTGTTGTACTATTGCTACATGTTCGATTGCTACCAGCTTGTACTTATAATTACTTGCATAGTATGCATTTGATTTTATGAATAACCACATATGTATGCTCTTCATGCCTCATCTTCATCATCATCATCATCATCATCATCATCATCGTCATCTTTATCATCACGTGCTGAAGTTTTCTGACTTTTTAAATTTTTAATGTTTAATTTTTCAATTTTTTCATTGTGTGTCTGTGCGTCCCAAGGACAGATTGTAAGAAAAGCTTAATCCTTGTTAAATAAAGTTCAATTCAATTCAATTCAATTCAATTCAATTCAATTCAATTCAATTCAATTCTCTCTCTCTCTCTCTCTCTCTCTCTCTCTCTCTCTCTCTCTCTCTCTCTCTCTCTCTCTCTCTCTCTCTCTCTATTAAACTGAACACTGTGTATTCATTATTTATTCAGTTAGTTTTATTCTTAATGCAGAACGCTGTTTATTTAGTCATTCATTCAGAATTTACCTTTTACTTTAAAAGAACTCGGTTTGATCATTTGCGCTGGAGTGGCTTACTTTGTTCAACCTGGTATGAAACACAGGACAACTAATTCATGTGTGGCATCTCCTTTGTTGCATTTTTTTTTAACATTCAGTCAAGTTTTGACTAAATGTTTTAACATAGATGGGAATCGAAACGAGGGTCATGGTGTGTGTGTGTGTGTGTGTGTGTGTGTGTGTGTGTGTGTGTGTGTGTGTGTGTGTGTGTGTGTGTGTGTGTGTGTGTGTGTGTGTGTGTGTGTGTGTGGAGTGATTCAGAGAAAACTAATGGACCGATCTTCATGAAACTTAACATGAGAGTTCCTGAGTTTGATATCCCCAGACAATTATTTTTTATTTTTTCGAAATATGAATAGCAGTACTACCTAGCGAGGGGTGCATTTTTGTATGTTGGTGGTGGTATGTTGCCTGAATATCATTCAATTTCCATAAAATTTGGTCACAAGTCAGATCATACATTCAATATTAAGAAACAATAAATATATTTTCCAAGAATTAATTTATTGATGTATGAAAATTAAATAATAAGAAAATACCTTTAAGGGCACAGCTACTACAGTGTGTGTGGTTCTAGAAGGATTAACACACAATGAACAGTTACTGGACTTTGGTACTTAACAATATTAAACGGAACCGGTTTCTTGGGAAGCTAAATCTTCAAGAAAGTGTTTATGGTTAAATAATTATGTTCTACGCTTTTCTGAATTTTTATGAAATATTAGGGTACCATTTTCACTGTGCAACCACTGTAAGCAGAGCTATGATTTTTTTTTTAATCTTAGGTAGTACTGCCTCCTCAGGCTGCACTGTCACGCCCTCATTTTTCGATCAAATTGATTTAAATTTTGGTCAAGCAATTTTCGACGAAGGCCGGACTTTGGTATTGCATTTAAGCTTGGAGGCTTAAGAATTAATTAATGAGTTTGGTCATTAAAAATCTGAAAAATGTAATTACATTATTTTTTTATAAAACGATAAAAAATTAATTTCATCTTATTTTTCATCATTTTCTGATTCCAAAAACATATCAAGCTCTGAAAATTAAATATATGAAAATTATTATTAAAATTAAATTTCCGAAATCTATTTAGAAACAATTTCATCTTATTCCGTGTCAGTTCCCGGTTAAAAAAATATATAGATATGTTATGTTTGGATTAAAAACAAGCTCAGAAAGTTAAAAAGATTAGAGATTCAGAAAAGCGTGACTATCCTGCTCAGCACAACCACTACCGCGCTAAATTGGCTTGTCAATGTAACTGCCTTTTCCACGAGCGGGGGACTGACGATACCAGACGGTCTTGGTGACAAAATGCAGTGCGTTCAGTTTTATTCTGTGAGTTCGACAGCTTGACTAAATGTGTAGTGATGTCGCCTCACGCGACTTGTTCAACATTAGTTTACAAGGGTCAACTGAAAAGTACCGGGCCCGAGTAGGAATAAATTGACTTATGAGACTAGAGCACGTTTACATTTCAACACAGTCCCTCCGGACTTCTACACACTTTTTCACATCGTGCCTCAGAGCCTTGGTGCCGTTGCTGTGGAATGTTTTGTCTGGCAACCGAAGGAACTAGTCCTCAACGACAGTCATGACGTCATTGTGCGTTTCGTAGTGCTCACTCCCGAGATACTTCTTCATGTTTTCAAACAGCTGATAGTTTGAAGGTGCCAAATCTGTCGAATACTGCCGATGGTTATATAACGATCTCACAGCCACATTCATAATGTTTTACCATGGAAACCAAAAACTTTGGGACACGGGCGTTGTCTTGACGAAATAGTGACGTTGCGGGGAAGACGCCCGACAACTCAGCACGACGACAAGTGACAGTACCTTCTTTTTTCCCTCTCACACAGTCGGGACGGGGCCTTTGCGAGCCGTTCCCACTGGAAAATGGAGCAATTTGTCGTCGTCGCCAAAACGGAAGATAGAAATTGCTCTTTGCTGTTAAGTCGAGTTCACTTTAATCCAAGTATGTGTTATGGACATATAGATTGTTCATTTTGCAAATAGCTTTTGAAGAAAAACCAAAACAAATCTTTAATAGGCGTGGATTTACAGGTGTTTTTTTGGGGGGTACCATCTCAGATGCTCATAAGTCTTTGCAGAGAAGCCACGATAAACTGTGTACTCCGTCACGGCGGAGGGCTGACCGTGCACCCAAAAGCGGACTCTACCAAATGGGTATTTTTTGAAAGCTTGGGACCTGCCAAACATAAAAATCGATGTTAACAAGAAATATTCAAGGGCGCACTTTCTCTTCTCAGTCAAAATTCAACTATACCCTGAAGAGTGATGCACGAGCATTTCAGACGCTTGCCTCTGAAAAAAGAAGTTCTCAGCCAAATTACGAACTCAAACTGGTACGTTTTACATATAAATGTGTTAGTTGGTATCTTTTGATTATCACAAAACAATTTGCGACTGCTTTGGCCGAGGATGCTGGTGACAGCATCATTATTATGAACCCTACCCTAAATCCAGGAAAGACGTCGTCCAAAATGTAGGTAAGTTTTGATTAAAAATAAATTCACACAAGACTAGTATTGTTGTTTGGCTTCAATGGATATATTTTCGTCAAGTATGATGTCTTTACATAATATCTGTATAATATGAATGGATTTGAACCATATACTATGTCATTATGACCTTCCAATCTTCCTAACCCCCAGCCCAGTAAAGCGTGCGAGACGTTTCCTGAACAAATGTCGCTTTGTGGTGCGAGTTCAGTGTGACATGATTAGTTTCCAGAACCCCATTTCTGACTTTCAAAGATTATCTACATACATTTAGCAATGCACGAGCAAAATATGACAACTTAATGGTGCCTTTTGGTTTAATGCTATGGTAAAATTGCTAGTGATAGTGTTTACAGCTTGAAACAAAACATAACAGATGGGAATAGTCTTCCTCAATCTGGTTCAGAGCATAATGTATTTCTATTTTCAGAGGTAGCATTATTTCTGATAAGAGCTAGAGCCAATATAATGATGCTGAATATTTGAAAAATGAACTTTGTGACTCATCTGAGTAGCAAGAGAGCCTTCGTGATCGTCAGCGTAAGGCTGGCTGTCTTCAAGGCAATTCCTAGATGAACAACTTAACACTGCGTTCGATTATTCGCCCGTTTCTTAAGCTAGAGCTTTGAGACTTTACACGCGTCTAGGGCTACATGTACGCTTTACAATACGTAAAATATAGTTGACTCTCGCGTTATTTAAAGGTCACAACAAGGTCATTACCAGGCAAAAACGAGGGAAAACCGAGGGAAAGTACCATTTTCTGCAACTGTTTGCAAGAAAAAGATTTCAAATTCAATTGTTTCCTGAGATTAACGCATCTCTAGACATGACAATCATCCGATTATCAGACATCAATTGTGGAGGTCACGACAAGGTCATTACCGGGTAAAAACGAGGGAAACCCGAGGGAAAATACCATTTTCTGCAACTTGTGTGTAAGTAAAAGCTTTCAAACTCCATCTTCTTCTGGTATTGGCGCATCTCTAGGCATGACAATCATCTGATTAACAGTCCTCAATTTTCAAGGTCACAACAAGGTCATTACCAGATAGAACCGAGAGAAAACCGAGGGAAAATACCATTTACTATAACTTTTTTTTTATAAGTAAGAGCTTATAAACTCCATCTTCTTCTGGGATTAGCGCTGATTTCAATGACCCTGAAGTCCGAGGAAAGTTTTCTTGACCCATGCCTACTTTGAAGGTCATGACAAGGTCAAATTTACACGTTTTCTATTTGGGAATATCTTTTACGGTCAAATAAAATACTTTCTGGACGTCAGCTATTTTCGAAGCTAAAGCTTAATTACAACTTTACACACGTCTTGGGATTTATGAGACATAACGCAAATATTGTTGACTCTCGTAATATTTAAAGGTCACACAACAAGGTCATCACCAGGTAAAACCGAAGAAAAACCGAGGGAAAGTACCATTTTCTGCAACTGTTTGTAAGAATGAACTTTCAAATTCAATTGTTTCCTGGGATTAACGCATCTCTAGACATGACAATCATCGGATTAACAGTCATGAATTGTGGAGGTCACGACAAGGTCATTACCGGGGAAAACCGAGGGAAAATACCATTTTCTGCAACTTGTGTGTAAGTAAATGCTTTCAAACTTTATCTTCTTCTGGTATTGGCGCATCTCTAGACATGACAATCATCTGATTAACAGTCCTCAATTTTCAAGGTCACAACAAGGTCATTACCAGATAAAACCGATGGAAAACCGAGGGAAAATACCATTTTCTGCAACTTTTTTGTAAGTAAGAGCTTATAAACTCCATCTTCTTCTAGGATTAGCGCTAATTTCAATGACCCTGAAGTCTTTGGAAAGTTTTCTTGACCCATGCAATGTTTGAAGGTCATGACAAGGATGGGATTTTACACACGTCTAGGGCATTATAAGACATGAAACAAATATTGTTGACTCTCGTAATATTTAAAGGTCACACAACAAGGTCATTACTGGGTAAAACGACGGAAAATATATCAACTTTATGACTCGTCTGAGTGCCAGGACAGCCGGTGTGATCCTCAGAGTCAGGCTTGGCAATCGGTAGATGAACACCTTAACATTGACTTTTTCTTCTCTCTCCCCTTCTCTTCTACCCCTATTACATCCAGCCCCGCCCACCACCCTAGAGCCCTTGTGGGCGAAGGAAGATGTCATGAATCTGCCTTAACAGCTTTAGCTTAGAAAATAGCCGAACACAAATAGAAAACGTGTCAACTTGACCTTGTCATGACCTTCAAATTAGGCATGGGCCAAGAAAACTTTCCTCGGACTTCAGGGTCATATAAATCGGCGTTAATCCCAGAAGAAGATGGAGTTTATAAGCTCTTACTTACAAAAAAGTTATAGAAAATGGTATTTTTTCTCGGTTTTCTCTCGGTTCTATCTGGTAATGACCTGGTTGTGACCTTGACAATTGAGGACTGTTAATCAGATGATTGTCATGCCTGGAGATGCGCCAATACCAGAAGAAGATGGAGTTTGAAAGCTTTTACTTTCACACAAGTTGCAGAAAATGGTATTTTCCCTCGGTTTTCCCTAGTTTTTGCCTGGTAATGACCTTGTCGTGACCTCTACAATTGATGTCTGATAATCGGATGATTGTCATGTCTAGAGATGCGTTAATCCCCCAAAAATAATTGAATTTGAAAGCTTTTTCTAACAAACAGTTGCAGAAAATGGTACTTTCCGTCGGTTTTCTCTCGTTTTTGCCTGGTAATGACCTTGTTGTGACCTTTAAATAACGCGAGAGTCAACTATATTGTATGTACTGTAAAGCGTTCATGCAGCCCTAAACGCGTGTAAAGTTTCAAAGCTCTAGCTTAAGAAACGGGCGAATAATCGAACGCAGTGTTAAGTTGTTCATCTAGGAATTGCCTTGAAGACAGCCAGCCTTACGCTGACGATCACGAAGGCTCTTCTGCTACTCAGATGAGTCACAAAGTTCATTTTTCAAATATTCAGCATCATTATTATGGGGGCGAGGACGCCCCCATTCTATACGGATAGTTTAGAGGTTGACCATGGGCAGCGCCATTTTGTTGTGAAATACGTCATCAGTTTGTGTACACAGGAAGTTGTGACATCCGTCACCCTATGGGAGGGGTGAAGGCAACATTGTTCATCTGTAGAAAGTTGTGAAATCCGTCACCCTATGGGAGGGGTGACGTCAAAATTGGTCATCACAGAGTTTGTGTAACACAGGAAGTTGTGAAATACGTCACCCTATGGGAGGGGTGACGTCAAAATTGTTCAACAAAAACATGATATGTCGCATTGTGCAGGGTCAACTGCAACAAACTCAAACCGAGCCATTCATACCTAGCTGTATTTGAGTGACTTATATACCCGACATTTTTATTTCTTATTTTTAGCACAGGTGTAGGAAAAATCATGAACCAAAATGTTATTTATTTTCTAATTTAACATTTTTTTTACAAATATGACCATGGTCTTTTAAACATACAGTGACATTAAACATTGTTATGTTAAAAAAAAGAAAAAAGAAAAAAAGCTTTTGTGCACAAATCAGAAAATACATTGTACATTTTACCTACAGGCCAAACAGTGTCTGTTGGCGGCAAAGGGCCCAGCAAGTTGCTATTTTTAGATCGATTAAAAGTTGTCAAGAACAGGCGCTTACATTTGGATGTGTCCACTGATAGTAGGTTTGGTTGTGATCAATCAGAATGATGTAGGAATAAAAATGTATGACAGTTTGGTATGATGACATGTAATTCAAATATGCTGAAATGTAATATTATACATGATATAATATTATTATGGCTGTTGCCATGACCATGAACCCCAAGAAAGGTTTAATGTTATGTAAAATCAAAATACCAAAATCAAGCACCTACTAATCTGATCTACGGTGCGGCTTGGACCTAATATGGATGGACACGCAACTCGCTCAGCCAGCCAGCGCTGCGAGACTTACAGCGGCCAACTTCGCCGCGGCGCGCTCACTGGCTCAGTATTGAACTTGCGTCAAGGCCGATGCGCGTAGATTCCCAGAATGTTTACTTTCGGTTAGATTCTTCGACAGCATTCGCAGAGGTGACTGCCGTATTGTGTACCGCAGTCAGAAGTAATTTATTACTTTTGGGAGTTTAGTAACGTGATATCAGTTTTCAATTGTTCGTTCACTTATATTGCTTTCAGATTTAACACACAAGAAACAGTAGCACGGTTTTCGTTGCGAAAATGTGCATTGGCAGTGCTACGCGATCGAATTGTGTATTATGTACACGCGGTGTTCTTCTGGAAAAGACCGCGTCAGTCGTTCAGCCCGCGAGCGGTGGGATGGGGGGGTTCACATGGTTTGTTTGTTTCAGAACCACACCCATATACACACATTTCACATGTAAACCATTTGTCCGCCCCCTGTCGATATTTATCGACTAAGTTCCTTGTAATTATTGGCTCTAGCTCTTATCAGAAATAATGCTACCTTTGAAAATAGAAATACATTATGCTCTGAACCAGATTGAGGAAGACTATTCCCATCTGTTATGTTTTGTTTCAAGCTGTAAACACTATCACTAGGATTTTTTACCATAGCATTAAACCAAAAGGCACCATTAAGTTGTCATATTTTGCTCGTGCATTGCTAAATGTATGTAGATAAACTTTGAAAGTCAGAAATGGGGTTCTGGAAACTAATCATGTCACACTGAACTCGCACCACAAAGCGACATTTGTTCAGGAAACGTATCGCACGCTTTACTGGGCTGGGGGTTAGGAAGGTTGGAAGGTCATAGTGACATAGTATATGGTTCAAATCCATTCATATTATACAGATATTATGTAAAGACATCATACTTGACGAAAATATATCCATTGAAGCCAAACAACAATACTAGTCTTGTGTGAATTTATTTTTAATCAAAACTTACCTACGTTTTGGACAACGTCTTTCCTGGATTTAGGGTAGGGTTCATAATAATGATGCTGTCACCAGCATCCTCGGCCAAAGCAGTCGCAAATTGTTTTGTGATAATCAAAAGATACCAACTAACACATTTATATGTAAAACGTACCAGTTTGAGTTCGTAATTTGGCTGAGAACTTCTTTTTTCAGAGGCAAGCGTCTGAAATGCTCGTGCATCACTCTTCAGGGTATAGTTGAATTTTGACGGAAAAGAGAAAGTGCGCCCTTGAATATTTCTTGTTAACATCGATTTTTATGTTCGGCAGGCCCCAAGCTTTCAAAAAATACCCATTTGGTTGAGTCCGCTTTTGGGTGCACGGTCAGCCCTCCGCCGTGACGGAGTAGTGAGCACAGAAGAGGGACGCGTACGAAGTTAAAAACCAAGACGTCACTTTTCTGCGCAGCGGTCCGGGACGCGTGTTGAAACAAAGCCTGCGAAGGCAAAATTTTGTGTTTTTCACGTCGGGGCCGAACGAATGCATGCATGATTCGCTTTTCGTTGACTCAAAGGTGTTTGGGTGGTGTTTTCAATTCTGTTTTAGGTTCCATCATTATATGGTCTGTTAAAAAGCAAAACATGTTTTTGATGGGGCAAAAAGCGGAGTTATGAGGTGGATGGCCAGGGTACCTTTCATTGTGGTAGCAGGGATATTCAATTATATACCGTTCGGTTATTTTGTATGAAAAGAAATCTTGAGAAAAAGGCCAAAGAGGGAACTAGGTTCGTATACTGTACCAACGGACGTTATGCCAAAACAAAGGCCTAAGCATTTCACGCAGTAACTGGATATTATTAATGAGAGAAATGAGTACAAATGTATTCGACATTATTGTATGGGTAAGGATGGTTTGGGATCGCAAGCGGGGGTGGGGGAAGGGGGGGGGGCGTTGGTTGGGGAGGGAAAGGGACTCATGGCTCATAAAGGGACAGTAAGCTTGCTGAAGTTTAAATTGTGATCATTTAACTGATGTTTCTATTTGGTCATTCATCTTTCACTGTATATTTAAACTCCTTTTTTTCTGTTCACACACACACACACACACACACACACACACACACACACAAAACACACACATACGCGCGCGCGTGCACGCGCGCACACACACACACACACACACACACACACACACTAACACACTAACACACACACACACACAAACAAATACACATACATACACACACACACAAACACACACACACACACACATAAACACACATATACACACATTAAACACAGCGCGCGCGCGCGCAAACAAACTAATAAGCAAACAGACGCACAATTTCACACGCCGCACAGGAACGCCCGCACACACAGGCAGGCAGGCACTCACACACATACGCACATCCACTCTCCCACGTTCACTCATGTTTTTAGCACGAGTGGATTTGTACGTGTATGACCGTTTTTACCCCGCCATTCAGGCAGCGATACTCCGATTTCGGGGGAGGCATGCTGGGTATTTTCGTGTTTCTATAACCCACCGAACTCTGACATGGATTACAGGATCTTTTCCGTGCGCACTTGGTCTTGTGCTTGCGTGTACACACGAAAGGGGTTAAGTCACTAGCAGATCTGCACATAAGTTTACCTGGGAGATCGGAAAAATCTCCACTCTTAACCCACCAGACGGCAGCGATTTGTATTGATTCTGCAGATTTCCCTGACCTCGTGTTAGATGAAAAAAAAAAAGGTTAGGCATATTAGTTTGTGGGGAATGCGTGCCCAACCCTCCACACCCCTATGTCCTTCGATCGTGCAGTTCGTATGGCAGTCTGGCGTACGTAAATCTGCTTCAAAATAAACATCTTTTACATTTGTGTAAGTGCATGTGCTAACAAACTGAATTACAGCTGGTTACTGTCCATCAGAGCTGTACTGAACGCGCACTCATCCGCTCGTTCCATTCTTATCAGTCACTCCAACAAATCAAATGTCCACACCAGCTGTTTGCAGTTAAGTCCACGTAAAGTGAAATGTTATTGAATTAAATGAAAGCTTTTTATGATTTAACTTTTGTGAAAAATCATAGCAATTTCGAAATCAATTTTCCAAAACATATTTACAAAAAACATTAAAAAGTTTAGCATCAAATTATAGCACAGCATGCAGTTGGTGCTCAGGCAACTGGAATTAAATTGGTTAACACCACGAGGCTGTTGGTGCTCAGGCAACTGAAATAAAAGTGGTTAAACTGAGTTTCATGCGAAAAACGTGTGGCTGTGTTTCAAGCGCACTCAAAACGGCTGTGTTTCAAGCACCTAAAAACTGTGGCTGTGTTTCAAGCGCACCTAAACTGGCTGTGTTTCAAGCGCCGAAAAGTTGTGGCTGTGTCTCAAGCGGACGCAAAATGGCTGTGTTTCAAGCACATCAAAATTGTGGCTGTGTTTCAAGCGCACATAAACTGGCTGTGGTTCAAGCGCAGAAACGTTGTGGCTGTGTCTCAAGCGCACGCAAAAAGGCTGTGTTTCAAGCACATCAAACTTGTGGCTGTGTTTCAAGCACATGAAAATTGTGGCTGTGTTTCAAGCGCACATACATTGGCAGTGTTTAGAGCGAAGCAAACTGGTGGCTGTGTTTCAAGCGCACCAAAACACGATTGGAGCTGTGGCTGTTGGTGCCCAGGCAACTGGAATTAAGTGGTTAAAACAATGAGGCTGTTGGTGCTCAGGCAACTGGAATTAAACTGGTTAACACACCAAGCTGTTGGTGCCCCAGGCAACTGGAATTAACGAGGTTAACACAACCAAGCTGTTGGTGCTCAGGCAACTGAAATAAAAGTGGTTAAACTGAGTTTCATGCAGCAAAATGTGTGTCTGTGTTTCAAGCGCACTCAACATGGCTGTGTTTCAAGCACCTACAAATTGTGGCTGTGTTTCAAGCGCACATAAACTGGCTGTGTTTCAAGCGCAGAGAAGTTGTGGCTGTGTCGCAAGCGCACGCAAAATAGCTGTGTTCCGAGCACATACAAATTGTGGCTGTGTTTCAAGCGCACACAAAACACGATTGGAGCCGTGGCTGCTGGTGCCCCGGCAACTGGAATTAAGTGGTTAAAACAATGAGGCTGTTGGTGCTCAGGCAACTGGAACTAACCTGGTTAACCAACCAAGCTGTTGGTGCTCAGGCAACTGGAATTAAAGTGGTTAACACAACCAGGCTGTTGGTGCTCAGGCAACTGAAATAAAAGTGGTTAAACTGAGTTTCATGCCAAAAAATGTGTGGCTGTGTTTCAAGCGCACTCAAAATGGCTGTGTTTCAAGCACCTACAAATTGTGGCTGTGTTTCAAACGCACCTAAACTGGCTGTGTTTCAAGCGCAGAAAAGTTGTGGCTGTGTCTCAAGCGCACGCAAAATGGCTGTGTTTCAAGCACATACAAATTGTGGCTGTGTTTCAAGCGCACCCAAAACACGATTGGAGCTGTGGCTGCTGGTGCCCAGGCAACTGGAATTAAGTGGTTAAAACAATGAGGCTGTTGGTGCTCAGGCAACTGGAATTAAACTGGTTAACACGACCAAGCTGTTGGTGCTCCGGCAACTGGAATTAAAGTGGTTAACACAACCAGGCAGTTGGTGCTCAGGCAACTGAAATCAAAGTGGTTAAACTGAGTTTCATGCAGCAAAACGTGTGGCTGTGTTTCAAGCGCACTCAACATGGCTGTGTTTCAAGCACCTAATAATTTTTGCTGTGTTTCAAGCGCACATAAACTGGCTGTGTTTCAAGCGCAGAAAAACTGTGGCTGTGTCTCTAGCGCACGCAAAATGGCTGTGTTTAAAGCACATACAAATTGTGGCTGTGTTTCAAGCGCACACAAAACACGATTGGAGCTGTGGCTGCTGGTGCCCAGGCAACTGGAATTAAGGGGTTAAAACAATGAGGCTGTTGGTGCTCAGGCAACTGGAATTAAAGTGGTTAATGTGTGTTTTGAGCCATAGAAAACCCCTTGGCTGTGTTTCAAGCGCAGAAACGTGTGGCTGTGTATCCAGCGCACCCAAAAACATTTTAGAGAAAACATCATAATTATGCATTTCCCCCACATATATAAGTTTTTCAAGCGCATACAAGATAACTGGAATAAAAGTGGATAAAACAACAAGGCTGTTGGTGCTCGAGCAACTGGAATAAAAGTGTATCAAATAACCAAAGGGAAGTAATCGCTCAATGCATACGACATGTGTAATAGAGTAAGCGAGAGTTGTACGGAACCTTTTCTCCTGGCACCTGAGAGAATAACAAGCATTGAAATGAACAAGCGACTTTCAGATGGCAGCCGATGACCACTGGCTTCCGACGCCGCTAGGTGTCAACGCAACCCAAAATATCAGGTGCAGCGTGGCCCTGGCTAAAAATAGCCGCCACGCGTGTACCACCCCAGAAGTCTGAGCTTCACCGTGTAACCTATCGGAAAGTAGGTCGCTGGTACACGGCCCGTCAGTGCTTCTGCGAGAGTCTGGTCACAAACACAGCGCTGGAGACTGTCTGCCTCCAGCCAAATAGGTCACGCTGTCAGCGCGGCTCGTACACGTGTACAGCGTTTGCTGGCCGCGATCAGAGCGCCTCGTACCGATTGATACATTATGTAACTGCCCTATTCAGACAAATATACGCCGTCAGCCGCAAACAAGCCTCTTTTCTCCTCCTGAAATTGAAACTTGTCATGGCACCAAACCGTGACGTAATGCAAGTCAGCACTGTGTTCTGCCAATTTGGCGTTAATATCTGGCCCAGGCGTGATAGCGTTGCTGTCTTGTGGCCGATAAGCCCCGCGATCCTCTGTAATCGGCGGTTGGACTGAAGCGAGGCAGAATGCCACAAACCACAACTTGTTTAACTTTGTAAATCCCATGGAGGAGGCCAGCGAATGCCAGCATCGTCAAGGCAAACTCCTCAGCATCCATAGGTTCTGCAAACCTGAAATCATTTCCCCCAAGTTGTAAGATCACAACGTCAGGTGCAGTGCGAAAAATCAGTTTCGCAAGTAGTTGGATCCGGCGCCATCTTTTCCAACCAATTGCTGGAGGCGTAAGCCTCCCCTGCCCACAATGTTAACGTACATTTGGCTATCAAGTTTGAAATCAGGACGCATGCGAGGATCGCATCCCGACTCAATGCATTCCCGCAACCGTCTGCAAATGGAATGACCAAAAACATATGCTTGTAACATCGTTGTAACATCGTTAAAAACCAACAAAGAAATAAAACATTTTCACCAAATACAAAAACTTGACCTTTCAGCTCGCTGGCATCTTGCGTAGTGACGCTAAGCTAAGCTGTGTGCGGGGCACTGTCCGCCGCACAGGTCAGTCAGTTCCAACGGTCCGCTACGAGCCAATCAAAGAAAGGCGCATGCAATCACACAAACTGCCCATCGCCACGCCAGCGTTGCGAGAAGCTCTTTTCTTTCTCTTC
This sequence comes from Littorina saxatilis, assembly GCF_037325665.1. NCBI lineage: Eukaryota > Metazoa > Mollusca > Gastropoda > Littorinimorpha > Littorinidae > Littorina > Littorina saxatilis. The sequence goes on from NC_090245.1 coordinate 62,538,395, forward strand.
CTCTTCATCTTTTTCAATCACATTTTCAACTTTCTTCCTCTTCGTGTCTTCGCCGAAGTTTATAAAAACAAATTCTCTTTCTTCTTGCCTTTTCCTTCTCTTCTTTCTGCTTTTTTTTCATCAAGCAGCAAGTTATGCAATGATGCTAAGATATTACAGTGTGGTTGAAACTTGCGGCTGTCGTCAGGTCACCAGCTACGCACGTCATGTCGCCGTGGGTGCGGCGCGTCTTCCTCAGCATCCTGCCCCGCCTCCTCATCATGCCGAGGCCCTACCCTGACGGCGACATCGGGGCCGCGGAGAAGGCCAAGAAGATGATCCTGCGGACCTGTAACGGCATTGAAATGCGACAGCCACTGCAAGGCCATGAGCTCGACGACCTGACCACCAGGCCCCCCGTGGGCCACTCCTACGCCCAGCCGTCCTACCAGCCGCACATGCCGTACCAGGAGGGATCCTCGGCCGCTAGGCTACTAAGGGGCCGGTCTGAGGACGTGGTGAGCCAGGCTGACAGGCACTCCCTGTCTTCCGCCACCCTCAGACGCAGAGCCACCGCCCTGTCCAGGGAAGTGTTGGACGCCATCGACTCCGTCAACTTCATCGCCGAGCACCTCAAGAAGGAGGACCAGGACTCGTCGGTGAGAGCCCAGTGCATGTACTCTTTTTTTGACCATACTTGTCTGTCGTTGTCATTTCCGCTTTTTCTAGCTTTGTGTGTTCTCTGAGTTGTTCTGTGATTGTCGTCGTCTTTGCATAATCTGCATTTACGTGCCTCGAGATGAGTTTTGCGGTTATTGTGTCACGTTAATGTCACTGCCTTTCAGCAAAACTGATTTTTGTTATGATTAAATTGTGTTGCCGCTACTGTCGTTGCTACTGTCTTTGCAAGTACTGTTGCTGCTGCTGGTGCAAAATCGGTAAGACTGTTTGGTTCTCGGCCAATAATTGCTACTCTATGGACGTTATTGTTTGTAATGATGATTAAATTATAACCGGATGCCATCTTACCACAGGTTATATTTTTCATCATGTCTCTTGGTTTGTTTGTTCCTTCAATGTTTTGTGTTTTTGTGGCATGCTGAGTCTATGATTGCATGTTTTATTGCTTCTTATAAATTGTTCTAACAAGACCGTATTCTGTTGACAAAATTGTTCAGGCAGATACAATGTTCTTGGAAAGAATGTTGAAAGAGATTATCAGCACAAGAAAAGGTGAATCCGGTAATCATCTGAAAACGTTGACTGCTCACTACTAGTCAACGTTTGAAAGGCACGTCATTTATCCAGTACGTTTCGAGGAGTTGTACATGTAGCTTACGATGTACTTTGTTTATCCACCGCGCACAAGCTTGTATCGGCGTGACTAATATGGATGGAAATTCTTGGTAAGCAGGGCACTGACAACAAAAACAACGGACAAAAAAACGGGCAACAAGCAGCCTAAATCAGGAAAATGGGTCAATGTAATCAGCCCAACCAAATCTCAAGTTTCTCCATATTTCCCCCGGCACAAACGTGCTTATCTGAAAATGATCACTTCTTATTGGTGTGATAACAATGATAAGGAATTGGTGACGGTATGAGAGAGATAAAACTTGTTTTGAAATCGTTCAAGTGCTAATTGCAACTGAAAACGAGTCGACGTGTCCTTGTGACTTGTGATGTTTGAACTCGAGGTATCCTTTCCGTTAATGTAATTTACGTTGTGGTTTACGTGTTGTATCTTTGTTTCGTTGTGAGCTTATGATGTCTTTCTTGCTGTACTGACTGTTGGTTTGTTCACTTGTTTGGCTGTTGTAGCTACCTTCGATCTGGAGGCGTCGCTATCCGGTGGTATGCAATTTCTCTACACAAAAAGGCCCATTTTAACATGCACAATTCACCCTCACTCTAACTGTTCTTGGATTGCTGTATATTTTTTTCCTGATTTAATTTGATTTGGGGTAAACATTTTTTTGTGTCAGAGACAAGTGGCTCTTGTGGTCTTGCCTGAAGGATGTGGCGTCTGTGCTTTAGATTTTAATTTGCTCTTCAAACCCAAGAGCCACGCCGTGGGAGTTAATTTTGGCCTCACTGAATGCGGTTCTTGTGTCTAACTACACTTTTACATCCTCTCTTAAGGTGTCAAATGAACGTTCAGACTGTCGGATAAGCGGCTGAATCACGACAGTTCATGTATAGAAAAAAGTGAAGTTTTACGCAAATAACATTCTGGGACACTAAAAAAATAGCGATATGATTCCTTTTTCTAGTTTTTTTCCAAACCGGTTTTGTCGATGTCAGAACATTTTACCAACTATTTGTACCGTAACATTTAACAACTTTGGGTGTGGAAATCTTGTGTTATGTAAACTTGTTTGTGTGTCAGCATTTATATTTGAAGATTCCTTCCTTTTCGCGTAAGCCATCTTGTAAATCACCACTGATACAAAAAACTAGAAAAGTATTTTGTTGGAACGTTTAATTATTGACAAAACAAAACGTAACGTCCACAGATATATCGACCCAGCGGTCTTTTAAGTGCACAGACAAACATTAATTAGACAAATATTGTTGTTTTGTTTTTTTCACCACTGATACGCCCAGGGTTTTTTCACCACTGATACGCCCAGGGTTTTTTCACCACTGATACGCCCAGGGTTTTTTCACCACTGATACGCCCAGGGTTTGTGCACGGGGTCAGAGCGTCCTTCCACTTGGTCACATATCCAACATCTACTGCTTGTTTTCGTAGCAGATTTTAGCGTAGGTGGGCTGATGTTTTCTTGTATGCGTCCATGTTCAAGGATACTCTTATTCCATGTCCTTCCTATGCAGATTTGTGGTGGGTACGTCATTGTTCAATCGTGAAGAAAGGTGTCTTGAAGACAAGCTGTTTTTGCTTGTCTTAAAATATAACCAATTATAAACGGTTATTATTTGTTAACACTCATGGGATGTTATTAATCAGAACAAAAGCAAAATGTATCCTTTATCGGTCTTCATTAATTGAAAACCAAAATTAGGGCTTCTGAATTATTTCTCATTCCTGTCATCATGCATGCTTGCCAACTATTTGTAAAACCCCTCTAAGCTTTTTTTTTATTTATATTATTTGAAGACACCATCTTATGTTTTTGTGGGTTTGTGGAATTTATTTTTATTTGAAAATTATAATATAAATAATTACCATTACTTACTGATACGTGCGCTCGACACTTCTACGTCTATGTGCATTTAATGGGTGGTGCAACTTGTCCGGCAAAATGTAGCTTTTTTGTTTGGTTGCCTCTTTTTGTTGTGGGTTATTTAGATGGTATACCGTGCATCCAATAGTCACATTTTTCGTGTTAAGGAAAGGAAGCTAGGACTTTTAGCTTAAGATCAAGTGTTCTGCCATTCAGGCTATCTCGGACTGAGCACTCTCTGTAAATAAGAGTCGCCTCTCTTAATCACATAATATCAAAATAGTCGAACATTACAAGTAAACAGCAAACAATCTTACAACCGACGCCGTCTGATTACGTCAACGTTTTCCATGATAATACTTTTTAATCTTTTTCATTGAAGACTTAACGCTTTTTTTTTTAATGGAAGTATTCCCGGTAGGATACGAAGTGCAAACAAAATTACAACGGATGTCGGCTGCCTGAGTTAAAATTGTTCATGCATTCAGTGATACAATACAATACAATACAATAATCTTTATTCATCTCTAAAAGAGAAATTACAAGCTTGACTGTGTGTCTGTAAAATCAATCAATCAATCAATCAATCAACCATGCATGTAGTAACATTCACATCGCATATTCACAGTTTTGTTCGTTTTCAGGCGGGAATTGCCGCTTGTTTAAAAGTGATGAAATTGTTTCCGTCGGAGACGAATTGCAAACAAAGTAAACAACCGATATTAGCCGTTGTAGTTAACGTTTTTCATTGTATACCATGATGATGCTTTTGATCTGTTTCAGAGAAGACTGACCGCTTATTTAAAGGAATGGTATAGTTTTTAAAGATGCAACTCAGAAGCAAGATAGTTTGCTAACTGTGTTCAAAATTGCAGTTATATTTGGACGCCATATATATGGACCTCTGTTGTTTGTGTTGTTGGAATGCGTCTCCGTATGCTGACCGTATGTGACGATCTTGTTTTATAGCGCTTATGTGGAAGACAAGAAAAAGTATTGTATGATATATGATTGTTAATGTCTATGGGTAAAGTAACGATTACAAAGTCTTCAAAACTGAGTTTTAAACGTGATCTATGATAAAGATAAACTAGTCTGTCTCGATGAAAGTTATCTACGTCAATAAGATCAATAAAAAAAATGACCAGCATTTCTGTTTTCGTTTACATGGCATAAGTTTCTTTTCTGAGGGCAGTGCTTGTTCTATTGTTAATTCTCTTCCACCTCAAAGCGTCTTGTCCGACCTTTGGTGAATTGTAACAGTGCCCACGCGCATATGATATTGGAACATATAAATAAAAAGGAATTGTTCTAATTTATTAAGGATGTGCAGTAGTGTTCTTTTAAGCTCTTGCATTGAATTAAGTGAGAAACCCTTCTGTTGTTGTTTTCATTACTTGAATTTAACCTTTTGAAATATTAAAAACAACGATTTAGACATATATATCTTTCAATGCTTTCTTGGTTTATTTCCTGTAACGTATATTCTTTGTCTGTATTTCGAACTTTAGACTTGCATTGTTTCACTTTTTACCAGTAGATTTGTAGCAATCCGTCCTGAAGCACTAGAACTTGATGAAAAGTGTTATTGACCCCCGACCGCCCCCCCCCCCCTCCCCCCCATTTTTATCACCTCAGCTCATTGAAACGCCTCTTTCCTCTCCCAGATCATCGAGGACTGGAAGTACGTGGCTATGGTCCTTGATCGCCTGTTCCTGTGGATCTTCACTACGGCCTGTTTCGTGGGCACGTTCGGCATCATCCTGCAGGCTCCCACCCTGTACGACGAGCGTCCACCACTCACATCCAAGGAGTCCACGGATTGCTACGCTTCCTACTCCTCGTGATCCGCTGGCCTTCTCCATCTTTGGCTGGGAATGTAGCTGTGACGAGCCCAGCTTGCTACATCCCTGTGGAGCATTGTGTTAGACGTGCTGGTTTTCCTTCACTGACTCGGTTCTTTAAGTGATGTGACGTTGACCTTTGCCTTTGGTTTATCTCCGTTGATGTTAGTGATATGAACCACCGCCTACTCCTGTTTGTCTTGATTTTTTCAAAGCAAGATATCCCTTCAGTCTGGATAAATGTAATCTGTTTCAAGGATGTTTGACCAGTTTTCTTTTTGCAAAGAAGATTGTGTCTGCTTGAAAGTGTTTTTTTAAGTTGTTCAGTCAACACTCATTTTTCAAAACCGAACTTCAACTCTCAAGAGATTTGTTTTACAATTTGTTTTATTTTTGTGTGAATTTACCTCTTCTTGCATCTGTTACTTTCTTTCCTTCGTTCTTTTTTTCCTTTTCTTCCCCAGTGCTGTCGCCACCTCAAAGAAACGTACCGTTTCAAAACCAGTGTGCGCTTAATTTGGCTTTGTTCCACAAGGGGTTTGTACTCTTTAAGTCTTATACCCATAACCATTTGTCTTGGTGCGATTGTTTTTTGCGGTGAACATTCTTTATAGCAATTGACACAATTGTATCAAATTAATTTGTTAAAAAGTATTGTAACGTTTCCTTGTACTTTTTTTTTCTAATGCTAATGACGTTATTGATTGTGAGATCTGTGATGAAAAGGCTCATGCCTAACCTTGTGGCTGTTCACTTCGTGTTGATATGAATGTTTTCAACGCGCAACATGTTAAAGTGATGCTTCCCTTTTTCTAACCCCTATTTGTGTCACTGTTCAAGCAAATTTTCAAATCTGTGTAATGTGTTGTGCATTATAACGTATATGTGAGAATGTAGGCATGGCAGTAGTACTCGAACGACAAAGCAATAACTTTTGTAAATGGTTGACATATTATACTACTAACAATCTGCAATGTTCACAATATTGAATTTTGCTTGAGTGTTTTTGTATTATGACTGATACACATCGATGCAACGGACGATGAAACCTTTATTCCGACACGAGTAAGAATCCCTCCCCAGCCCCAACTTCTTCTCAATAATCTAATACGTGTTGTTATTTGTCTGCCCCATCATTCCATGAAATGTATTTGTCTCTCACCAATCGGCGTTCAAAGTGCTGCGCAATTGTTGCCAGAATCTCTATGACAATCACCAATGTCACAGTACGTTGTTATCGTAAGTTTTGTATTCTTAAACACTAGAAACCTTACCCCCAACCCCCCCCCCCCCCCCCCACACACACACACACACACACCACCCCACCCCCAATCTGCTACACCGCGAACACACAGACTTCTCCGTCAATTCAAAAACAAAATCCTTCGACAAGATGTGTACAATTGAACGAGGAAGGAGAAACAGTGGTTACAATCAACTTGAATGTGTTATTTGTTAACCCATTTTGTATTGCATAAAGATTAAGAAAAGCGTGTTTGCTAAGGATGTAGCGACCCTGTCCAGCCTCGCCCTCCCAACCCACTTGTCCCTTGTCCAAGAGTGAGTAGATGGGAAATTACTTTTGTGTCGGTAATGGAAGCTTGTTGGAAAAGGGTGGAGGATGAAAGGGAGGAGGGGATGTTCGAAAGACAGTTATGAAAAAGAGTGAGAGTGTGAAAAAGGGATTGTGAGGGCATACCGCGCGCGTTAGAGAGAGACATAGGGGGAGAGAGAGACATAGGGGGAGAGAGAGACATAGGGGGAGAGAGAAACGAGGGTGGAGAGCGAGAGCGTGTGTGTGAGAGAGAGAGATCGACCGTATCATTTGATGTTATTTTCACGCGACTCACTTTCTGTCCTTTATTATTCATGTGATGGATCTCGTTGTGATTTGGAATTAAAACATGCTGTTCTTCACAATTCAAGTAAGCGTGTTTGCACTTTCTGTCTGGTCGTGTGACTGTATTAAGTTCCAGAAAATACTGCTTCATTTGCAATAGACATTGAACATGCTATTATACTGGCTATATTTGTCATGTCTATGAACAACTAATATGATAGAGCGGAATAAAGACCAAAATAATAAGCTGGCATAATATGATTTAATAAAAACTATATACAAAAAAAGTCCAATCGTTAAATAAGATTTCAATATTGAAAAAAACTGAAACAGTGAAGAATTTCGCTTTTATTTGACATCATGTTTCTCTCTGTCAGATATTTAATATGTTAATATTTCTCTGTGAGCCTGAGAGGGAATGAGCTGAACTGAGCGTTATTTCACAAGGAAAGAGATGTAAGGTTAGGCCTTTCCTTACAGTCAGTTCTTTGGGACAAAAGAAATCATCAATCAATTGATCAATAAATCAAAAAAGCTTGACACAAATAGAAAGATAAACGTGAAATAGAAAACACAAACACTCCTGCACACGCTAATGATGATATTTGTGACTGATTAGTTATGATGATGATTCTAAGGTAGAGAGAGAGAGAGAGAGAGAGATTGAGAGAGATGATGCACTTTACAAGGATAGAGGTTTAAGGCTACGCCTTTTCTGACAACCTGTCCTTACATCGAAATAAAAAAAAATATAACAAATGACAAACAAGAAAAAAAGCAAGCAAGCACGCAAACAAACCAATCCATGGAACAAGCAAACAAACAAACCCATGGAACAAGCAAACAAACCAACCCATGGAACAAGCAAACAAACAAACCCATGGAACAAGCAAACAAACCAACCCATGGAACAAGCAAACAAACCAACCCATGGAACAAGCAAACAAACAAACCCATGGAACAAGCAAACAAACAAACCCATGGAACAAGCAAACAAACCAACCCATGGAACAAGCAAACAAACCAACCCATGGAACAAGCAAACAAACCAACCCATGGAACAAGCAAACAAACAAACCCATGGAACAAGCAAACAAACCAACCCATGGAACAAGCAAACAAACCAACCCATGGAACAAGCAAACAAACAGAACAGCAAAAAGTAATGAGGAAAATAACTACAAACTGCCGAGAACATAAAATAACGATTTTGACGTTGCCGGCAGTAACACTCACAATACCAAAGTTGCCGACAATGCCTACAATGACAATGCTTGTGATGATGATGAGAAAGAGAGAGGGAGAGATCACTAAGTGCAAAACCTGTCCTTATAAATCAGCCGGCATTACAATACCATGCACGATTCAGTCAGATGTACTTCCTTTGACTCGTTTGAGCCAAACCCACCTCATCCGTTCTAATTTCACCCAACCCCAAACACCTTTTGACAGGACCAACACAAAAATAAGAGGCCAGAGGAAGATGTCCAAGACAGCATGAAACCCTACACCTCTCACATCTTTACTTTCTCAACACAGACGGTCAACGGCCCTCCACAGCTTTCCAGTCCTTTCTCCTAGCCTTCTCCACGTTCGATCCTTGACCGCAGCGGCTTCATTTCGACGCCTGGCCATGTGATTGAGGCTTTCATTGTAAGCCTAGACCAGTCCATTGTTAGGTGTGGTGGTCAGACGATCAGCGGTGTCCATCCAGGCCACTACCGAGCCCCTCTACAGGTGGCTCATCAACCAGCAACTCAACTACGGTCGCTGCGGAAATGTGACGCTGCCAACAGTTGGCGTCAGAGGTATCATGTTTAATAGATAATCAATACTAGTCATGGCAAATTTATTCAGTCAGTTCCTTGTTCATTTGTGGCTGGTTCTTGTAGAATCATGGAACACGAAATTTAGAGAGAGAGAGAGAGTCATGTATGTACAGATCTATATAAAGGGGTGACAAAAGTGATGTATACTCGAGGTCGACAAACTTCAAACTGAAATTTCCACCGTTACGCGAAACTTTTCTTCGTCGGAACTAAACAAAATTTCACATAGAATCCTGCCAACCCTTGTGAAACCTCAAGTGTAGCAATTTACATTTTTGGGGGGAATTTTCAGCGCAGCAAATGGTGTTTTAGCCTTGTTTTCAGTTTGCACATCCACATTCAGGCTCTTTCTCGCAAGAATAAAATACTTTATTTTGAAAAATGTATGTAGAAAAAAGAAACATAATGGCCAATAGAGAGTGTTTGCAGCGCCACTTTTCAGTGTGGACAATGTTTTATGACACAGATTCTGACCGCTACACAGAGTGAGAATCCGAAATGAGTACCAGGACTCACAAAAAAGAGCAAACAGTTGCATGCCTGTGATTATTTGTTTGAGCGTAGCAATTCTAACCTCGGCGTAACAGCGTAGTAATTTGTCTTAAAACGTGGCGTAGTGGATCAGACATCGGCCTCCTAAACGGAAGGTCGTGACCCGGTTCAAATCCCGGCCGCGGCCACCTGGTGAGTTAAGGGTGGAGATTTTTTCGATCTCCCAGGTCAACGTCGTGTGTACACGCAAGCCCAAGACCAAGTGCGCACAGAACATATCATGTAATCCATGTCAGAGTTCAGTGGGTTATAGAAACACGAAAATACCCAGCATGCTTCCCCTGAAATCGGCGTATGCTGCCTGAATGGTGGGGTTAAAACGGGCATACACGTAAAAATCCACTTGTACAAAAACATGAGTGAACGTGGGAGGTTCAGCCCATGAACGAAGAAGAAGAACAAGAAGAAAGCGTAGCAGTTGGCAGCTTTGAATTACAGACAGTATATGGTGTGACCTTTACGTCAGAAAAGTGTATAACTGTCGTCGTCTATCCCGTTTTTTGCTGCGTGCTTGTGGTGTTATGAACATGACCAAGAAAAGTAAAACGCTACAGTTAGGTGTTAACAACCTACTGTTCAGGTGAGAAAAGCTAAATAATCTGAATCATGATCAGCAACAAAATCTGAGAGAAACCAAGGGAATATTTCGTAACTGTTTAAACGGCTCGAGTTGTGCGAAAGATTGAATAACAACCCTAGATGCAAAACGTCTCAGTGAGAGCGTCAATTTTCGTTTGTCGAGGTAAACTGTTGATTATGATTTCGAGCTGTTCGTCCCATTTTTGAGTCGAACTTTTGAATGTATTGGAAGTTCAAGGGACATTCGTTGTACTGTCATTTAAAAACACCTGCAATAATTTGCTCAAAACTGCATCGAACTATGCAAAATAATTAAATGAATTTTATTCAGCGAGCGATTTGCTTCGCCCAGCTGTCCTGTTAGGAGTCCGGACTTGTGGTCGTCATCATTATTTATTTACTTTTCATTGCTACCCATTCCTCAAAGCAGATCAAGACCGTTGGATTAAGGAAGTCAAACCTACAGTCTAGCTTACGCATGCAAATTCCGTGCCATACTGGGCAAAAACGCTTCGCATAACAGAAACAAACAAAATATTCGTTGGAGAATATCACGGTCTGCAATGACTATCAAACACAGCATTCAGATTAAACACTTAAACACTGATTCTAAAACCTTCCTCGCGTGCGTTGTCATCTTTTCAACTCCCAAAACGAACACTTTAGCTCTTGGCTCAATTTCAAATCTGTATCTCTAGGAATAGCGCGCGCATGCAATACTCAGGGTCAAAAGGTAGGACGGAAATTATGACTCACACAAAGATACAATACAATACAATACAATAATCTTTATTCATCTCTAAAAGAGAAATTACAAGCTTGACTGTGTGTCTGTAAAATCAATCAATTAATCAATCAATCAACCATGCATGTAGTAACATTCACATCGCATATTCACATCATATCGTTACACGCAAACATTGTACCCACACACTTACTAAAATAAGCCTACAAATAGAAGCAATGCATTGCCTGTTTAAGAATTATATCACATTATCACCTTATCCCACATTATCTTCTCACATTTGTATCCTATAAGTCAATATAACTAACAACAGAGAAAATACAACTGATAAAAGGATGTAAAGATTATGCCGTTGTCAGAGCGACAGCACTAGCACCTAGCGCCCCACCTGAGAGTTGAAGATGTGAATTGCAGATGGAATGAATGAGTTTCTGTAGCGTGTGGTTCTTGTGTATGGCTGTCTAAATCTAAAGCTTCTGTCTATCCGTCTGCTGTCAAGTTCAGGTAGGTCTGAGTGGGTGCGTGTCATCGGTCAAAATCTTCTGTAGCCTGTCAGTCAGTCGTCGTTCCTGCGTTGATGCAAAAGTGTCCTGCTTCCTCCCAACTACCCCACCTGCTTTCTTAATGAACTTCTCTAATCTATCCCTGTCCTGCTTGCTGATGCTGCCACTCCAACACACGGATCCGAAGTACAGCACACTGTTGCAGGTTGAAGTCGCAATGAGAATTACAGTCTGGGATGCCCACTCAAAACACGTTTTCAAATTTGAGTAACTCATCGCTCAAACGTTTATTTTAAGGTATTTTTGGTGTGTGGTCACATACACTCTTCAAAAAAAGTTAAGGATCACTTTTTTACAAGCACGCCCCACAAAACAGACAAGACCGAATTCTTTTTTTTTTTTTTTAATTATATAATTGAACAACCAAGGAGTAATGACAAACAAAGCAAAGATCGAACGCGGCAGCGACAATTTAGCTAGAGTGTGTCAAACGTGACAACCCTCGAAAATGGAATTCACAACAATGTGAATCAGTGTCAATAACGCGTGTGCCCTCCGTTGTATGCCAGGCATTCAACACATCGTTGGCGCATGGAGTGGATCAGGTTGCATATGAATGATCTGGGAACTCCATTCCACTCCTGCTGGAGCCATTGCAGCAGTTGACCCAGATTGGCAGGAGGAGGGTGATGTTGCTGTACCCGACGACAAAGCTCGTCCCACATGTGCTCTATGGGGTTCAGGTCCGGGCTGTTGGCTGGCCACGGCATCCTGTTGACCCTGGCCTGCTGGATGAAGGAATTACAGCTGCAGAGCGATGGTGAGGTGCGTTGTCATCCTGAAGAATCGCACGAGGGCCGATCGCTTCGAGGGCTGGAACGACCAGGGGTTGTAGGATCTCATTCTGGTAGCGGACACCGGTCAAGTTGCCCACTACATGGTACAGAGGTGTCCTTAGACGTGTGCTGATCCCTCCCCAGACCATCACAGAGCCTCCGCTAAAACGTTGTCGTTCCCGAACAGCGCCTTCTGCAAAGCGCTCTCCGCGACGCCTCCACACTCGGATGCGAGCATCAGCAGGTTCCAAGCAAAAGCGGGACTCATCTGTAAACAATATCTGAGCCCACTGCTGACGTTGCCATCTCACATGTTGAGTGCACCAGGCTCGGCGAGCTGCTCGGTGATTAGCAGTCAGGGTTGTTCCTCGGACTGGACGCCTTGCACGCAAGCCAAAGTTGTGTAAGCGGTTTCGGATCGTCTGACCTCTAACAACAGTGTTGGTGGTAGCTTGTAGGCGTTGCCTAATGTTGTTTGCCGTAGCCATTCTTTGTTGCATGGCCTGCCTCTGAATGAAGCGATCCTCTCTTTGTGTGGTGACTCTGGGCCGACCAGAACGTTGTCGCTCCTGCACTCTTCCAGTTGCGTAGGGCGGGGACGTAGCTCAGTTGGTAGCGCGCTGGCTTTGTAGCCAGTTGGTCGCTATCAGCGTGGGTTCGATCCCCACGTTCGGCGAGAGATTTATTTCTCGAAGTCAACTTTGTGCAGACTCTCTTCGGTGTCCGAACACCCCCGTGTGCACACATGCGCACGAAACAGATCCCACGTTCACAGCGAAAGTCTCAGGGCTTGGAAAACACGAAGACACGCATGCCTCATCTCTCGTCTCCGATTATCATGATCGTATTTCGATACTTTGACGAGACAAACCCAATGCTGGTGTGTCGAAGAAGACAGCCACAGCGGGCTTGTTCGAATCAAAGTATCACACCATATCTTCAACGTATTACCAATACCTGTCCCAATATAGACCAGTTGTCTAAGAGGACGTTAAACCCTAATAGTCAGTCAGTCCAGTTGCGTGGAATCTCTGTTTTAGTCTGATGATGACAGAGGGAGCCACTGCAAGCCTCTGGGCCACTTGCCTGGCAGCAACACCGTCTTGTAGCCATCCTATTGCCCTTCCTCTATCCAAATCGCTCAGTTTTCTTCGTGGGGGCATGTTGCTACTGTGCATAATTGTGTGAGCGTGTCAACCTTTAAACACAAGCTGGTGAGCGATGTTCATAGCCAGGACCCTGTTGTAGCACGTGCATCACAACCTTTTGCCCTGGCATGCGTTCCGCAAATTTGATGGGGCTATACAAAAAACACCTTTTTCTTCCAAAATGCAGAAGCTTTTGAGAAGTCCCACAAAGGGAAATAACTCTGCCTGCCAAACAAAATTCTAGGTCAAGACTCATTGTTCATTTGTTAATTCAAACACATTAATCTTTTAATTATTATGTCGATGTTTAATTTGTTGGCAATTTTTTATAATTAGATCCGTTTTTTCAACCGATCCTTAACTTTTTTTGAAGAGTGTACTTTACAACCCCCAACCTGAACTGTATTATAGCTCTTGGGGCTATTTGAGACAATTTTCTTGTTAGATATAATCACTTTAAAGCATTCAAAAACGAGGACTGTTTGTTAAAATCTGGTGTACGCACTACCATGTGCATTAACCTTCGCCAGGCGGGTTATCGACTACACACGGAAGACATCGTGAAGCCGTGCAGACCCATTCTTCTCAAAGAAGGAAAAATATGCATACCCTTCCGTAGACCCATGCTTTCCAAAGAAGCAAAAACGTGCGTCCCCTTCCGTAGACGCCGTGGTTAAATTTCCGCGAGAAGTAATCAAATTAAATTTACTAATTTAATTATTACCGTGCGGACTAAAGCTTCTTAAAAAAGGAAAAACGTGAATAACCTTCTGTAGACGTCGTGGGTCCGTGTGGACCCACATTGTTATACATGTACGACTTGCTTATTAACTCCAAAATTAAACAGATCGTAAATCCAAAAACAAAGAGACTGCCAACGTTCCAAAATTCAGAATCAATAAACAAGAAAGGTATATAGGTTGTTGGAACGTTTGTTATTGACTAAACAATACATTCACATATATCGACCCAACGGTCTTTTAAGTGCACAGACAAACAATAAGTAAAACTTATCTGGCTGATGTTTTCTTCCGCCTGCCACGAAGCCGCAAGCCGCAAGCGAAACGGTCTTGTATGCGCTAGTCACTTTCATCTTTTTACATTTAGTCAAGTTTTGACTAAATGTTTTAACATAGAGGGGGAATCGAGACGAGGGTCGTGGTGTTTGTGTGTGTGTGTGTGTGTGTGTGTGTGTGTGTGTGTGTGTGTGTGTGTGTGTGTGTGTGTGTGTGTGCGTGTGTGTGTGTGTCTGTGCGTATGTGTGTGTCTGTGCGTGTGTGTGTAGAGCGATTCAGAGTAAACTACTGGACCGATCTTTATGACATTTTGCATGAGAGTTCCTGGGTATGATATCCCCAGATGTTTTTTTTCTTTTTTTCAATAAATGTCTTTTATGACGTCATATCCGGCTTTTTGTAAAAGTTGAGGCGGTACTGTCACACCTTCATTGTTCAATCAAATTGATTGAAATTTTGGCCAAGCAATCTTCGACGAAGGCCGGACATCGGTATTGCATTTCAGCATGGAGGCTTAAAAATTAATTAATGACTTTGGTCATTAAACATCTGACAATTGTGATTAAAACTATTTTTTTATAAAACGATCCAAAATTACTTTTATTTTATTCTTCATCATGTTCTAATTCCAAAAACATATAAATATGTTATATTCGGATTAAAAACAAGCTCTGAAAATTAAAAATATAAAAACTATGATTAAATTTAACTCACTCCCTACGAACCACTGCTATTGCAGTGGTCCCATGCACACCACTTCCCCACGAACCACTGCGATAGCAGTGTTTGACCTTTGGATTTTTTTAGCTCAATGACGTCAATTTTTGTACGAAAATAGAGAGGCTGGCTCTCAAGTTTAACCAATCGTCTGCAAATTACCAAGCTAGTTTCACTTCTGTCTGCTGTAGAACGATGACGCGAGGTTTGATTTCGTACTCGCTGGCTTTGTGCAAATTTGCATAACAACAATGGCGTCTACCAGTACGACACGTGCTGAAACACTGCCACGTGCTGAAACACTGCTATCGCAGTGGTTCGTGGGGAAGTGGTGTGCATGGGACCACTGCGATAGCAGTGGTTCGTAGTGAGTGAGTAAACCACGCGAATTTGAAGTGATGGCCCTGCGTTCAGCGTAATTTTGATGCCAGAAAAAGGGTTATTTATACCCCCCACCTAAATCAGCTATTTTCTAAGTAAAACACTTGAAACTTTGCACTGAAGGGCATCAACATATCAACAGTAAACCCTGAAAGTTTCAAATATCTGTGTTGAGTACTTCTTTAGTAATGATTTTTTTACCAACTAATACAAATGGCCAGTATACAGTGGAAAGCATAGGAAAAATCGCACAGTAGGGAGTGAGTTAAAAACACTTTCATCTTATTCCTTGTCGGTTCCTGATTCCAAAAACATATAGATATGGTATGTTTGGATTAAAAACACGCTCAGAAAGTTAAAACGAAGAGAGGTACAGTAAAGCGTGCTATGAAGCACAGCGCAACCGCTACCGCGCTAAACAGGCTCGTCACTTTCACTGCCTTTTGCACTGCACTAGCGGCGGACTACGGTCATTGTGAAAAAATGTAATGCGTTCAGTTTCATTCTGTGAGTTCCACAGCTTGACTTAATGTAGTAATTTCGCCTTACGCGACTTGTTACATGTTTCTATCGTTCTTTCTTCCCCTTCCACCTTCCGCCCCCCTCCCTCCCTCTTTCCCCTGCCAGTCTTTTCTTTTTCTTTGCTTGGTTTGCATTAATGTTATGTCCACCATTATACTTGTGTTATTTTTAAGCTGCGTAGGGCACGTGATATAAGCGTTCGCTTGAGTTCGTGTCCCTATTGTTTCTCGTTTTATTATTGTACCACGCTTACTGGAATAAAACCTTGTTTAAACCAAATGATCACATACCGCTATTTCTCACGAGGAACAGATTCTGCACAGGGTAGTAAACGCCCACCCCTTACTTTTGAGCGAAAATGGTGCATAAAGGGGAGGGGATTTTACAAGGTAGTTCAGGGTACAGCTCTAAATTTAAGATTTCCGAGATGCATTACTTATGGCACCACCCTGTATATGTGTCTGTGTAAATGTCTGTGCCCATATCTGTAACACTAGTAGCTAGTTTATTGATTTGCTCTGTTTGATCAGTTTCTTGCCACTACATAATGCTGGTTTGTTTGTACATAATGTATTGATTTGTTTATTTATCGACGTGAACGTGAACTTGATCTATCATTCACGTTGATACACATGTAGCAAAAATTCGTTTCCAAGTCTGAGCTAGACATAGTGTATGAGAGGGATATGCTTCCAAAATGAGGCACGGGTATAGGGGCTGACCAAGAGGGCGGTCATGGGGGCCTTACCCCAACTCTTCGGGATTCAAGACGCACAGACATACAGACACTTCACGTTAGAACATGGGGGAAAATGGATACAGTGGATAAAGCTATGCTCAAAAATACACTTTCCCCGAACAGTTAATGCATTTTCAACTCAGAGAAGCATAATTATGCTGTTTTCCCATAAGATTCACGCGACGACTGCTGTGCAAGTGCATTGCTCCGCCGTGCTCTCTAAACATGCAGCGATTTCTGACAAAACCCTTTCGCTCCAACATATGCCGATACATTCAAGTCACATCGGAATTCATGAAGTGACAACTGGTGACCTAAAATCTCCTGCAGCTTTGTACTGTAGTTCAACGTGTGCCGCAACACAGAGACTTGCCGAAAAACATTCCAAGAGACAGCGGGCCTTACTACCTGTGCCTGTAAACAGAACAATAATTAGCAATGTAACAAGTGCAGGTTTGTTTAACAAACCGAAGAACAAACGTGTACAACGTAACGCAACTGAACCTACCGGAACAAGACGATTCTTAGCACACTGCTAGCCTGCGAATCCCGCAACTTGACACATTTCGCAAAGAACATGATGTTATGACAGATTGAACGTACAGAATGTCTGTGCAGACTTATCAGACGTTGAGTGGAATGCAATTATCGAAAGCAACTTTATTGACGATTGCGCCGATATTTAGTAAATACGATGATGTCCGAAGACTAACAATACACATAATACCGAATGATAATCAAAATGTACAATGTTTATTGTTTGGCTTGCCAAACCTACGTTTTTCCAAAAAACATCAAAATATTCGAAAAGGTACATAGCTTTATAAGGTTAAGTGATAGATTTTGATTACCCTGTCGTTACCATTGTTAATGATCTAGCACTTGATTATTGGCACGTCATATTGTTTATGTTTTTATTGAAGGTAATGTTTGTGTGAGTCTTAATTTTAAAGGTACTGAACTTGTCAAATCCAGGTGCACGGAGCCCCTGGGGCTTTTAGTCATACCTCAGGCAGCTATCCGTTAGAAGAACTACCAAGTTTAATTGACTTGCACCCAAAGAGTCAAGAACTGAGATTTTTTTACGAATTAATTTTGTACTCGGACCCGGCTGGTCTTGACCTATTTTAATTTAGATCAGGTAGATCACCACATCATGCACAAAAAGACACGTCACTAGCAAACTATGTCAGACGTCATCATGAGTTTGTGTAAAACAAAATGAAGGCCGGAATCACTCAGTTGAATCGAACTCCGACCAAACACCACGTAATAACTAGGTTAATTGATGCACTCGCGTGAACAAGAAACTGTCGAGCTTCACAGATGTCGTCGTTGGGTAGTTTTGGGTTTGTTTTACTACCATAGGAGGATTTTTGAACTGTAAATGCACTCAGCTGCAACAAAAACGCAAAACGAAGGCTGTGAGCTGCACTGTGCCTTTGAAGGTTTGTTTGTGTATTCACGTGACTTAGCTCAGCTTGATAAGATTGGACAACATTTTGGATGAAATCATTGCTGCTGCAGGAACATTAAATTGGCAAGTCTCTGATAGACATCATCTCTCTGACACACCCCCCCCCCCCCCCCCCCCCCCCCAACCTACCCTGTCTACACACTTTCCCGACTTACATTTCCCCAGTATTGTTGTAATTTAAAGTCAAATCCCTTTCTGTCCTCCGTTGCCTCCTCTGATTCTTTTGTTGTATTTGTTCCTTTTTTATATTCTTTGTCTTACATTTCTAATAAGGGTATAAGCGATTTTCTGACCTCGACATAACATGAAATAACAATTCCCTTCTAGATGTACATATTTGTAACCACACTTAGTATAAGCTTAGCTTTTTGTGTTGTAACAAATGTTTATATCGTATTGTACATGTCACCCTGTATTTCCGGAATACATTTTGTTTAAACCAACACGATGTTCTTCTTACGGTCCGGTTTGTTGAACTTCAAGTTTTACCCCTGCAAAAAGTGATGTTTGTTTTCTAAAGTGAACTTTTATGTAAGTTCAAGGCGAGCTGAGGTCAGAAATAACAAACAAAATATAGAACGATAGAAACTAGAATATTGGCTATGAGACTTTTCTGCAAATACACTACCGATGACATTTCTAAGAATAGTACACCTTATGAAGTGTGGCAGAGGAACAATAAAGAACACAAAACAGATAGCAACTTCAAGATCTATCAGCAAAAAAGATGTGACAGTTCATTTGGAGTAAAAGGTTGAGCCTTAATATTGTAAGGAAGTAACTACATGCATGCCTTCATTTGTGCTTTTTATTCATTCCGTCACAACCCCACCCCGACCCCCACCACAGCCCTGGATCTCTCCCTTCCCAAATTCTGCATGTTTTCATTTCCCTTTTCCCAAGGCAGAAGATGAGCGTCGGGAAATGAAAAAGGAAACCGAGAAAAAAACTTTCTGGGCTCTTGCCATTATTTTGGTAACCCGGAGGCCTGGACGAGTGTCAACACTGCACAGCGAGCAGCACGGGAAAAGGAAGACCAGCCATGTCGTCACGTCGGTCAATGTATCGAGCTCTGCAGGCGGGCTATAGGAGTTCTGTTCATCACAGTGTTTGCCCCTCAGTACCAAGTACGGCAGGGTTCAATACGAACGGCGCCTTACGGGTTACAAGACGGAGTTTGATGAATAGGTCTGGCTTGTCTGTGGCGTAATATTGGGCCCAGCTGTTTCTGTTTCTGGTGTTCCGATAGCTTTCCGTTGGTCAGTTGCTTATGTA
Organism: Littorina saxatilis; assembly: GCF_037325665.1. Classification (NCBI taxonomy): domain Eukaryota; kingdom Metazoa; phylum Mollusca; class Gastropoda; order Littorinimorpha; family Littorinidae; genus Littorina; species Littorina saxatilis. Next base: position 62,557,565 of record NC_090245.1, read on the forward strand.
CTACGACGTATCTGTGTGAAAAATAACGCTCTGCAAGTACGCTTTTCAGACGGCAAGGGCTAAAATGGCTACTTTGTCTTTTGGAGGTTAAATGCGTAATTGTGCAGCACGAACACGGTTACTTGTCCATCACAGAGTCAAACGAACATAACAGATCTGGATGCTTCATATGTACAACAAAACGTCTCGCACTTTCCACACTATTAAAAGTGTACACGTTTGCATGGTGTTTTTTTCTTCCCCACCCGCGGCGCTTCCACTGACGCTGCCTACGTCTGCAAAACACTCTTGTGTCGCAGCACCCCTTTTATGGCCATACGCTCCCTTCCATGTTTGCGGTCGCACTGTCTTTCAGGCCCAGAAGAAGCGGCGGTATAAGAGGCCGGGGCCCAAATTCTGTGTCGCGCATATCTCCACCCCCCACCCCCTCGCTTGTTTGCTCCCACACCTTCGTTGCCCCCCCCCCCCCCCTATCACAATCGACTCCTCTGATACATTGCAAGAGTCCCCCCGTAGCTTGCTTGGGTATGACCTCCCATACCCTGCTTGTGCCTGCTTCTGTCCTCCAATACCCTGCTCGTGTCATCACATAGCCTGCTTGTGTCCTCCCATAGCTTGCTTGTGTCATCCCATACCCTGCTTGTGTCCTCCTATACCCTGCTTGTGTCATCCCATACCCTGCTTGTGTCCTCCTATACCCTGCTTGTGTCCTCCCATAGCCTGCCTGTTTTCTCCGATAGCCTGCTTGTGTCCTCCCATACCCTGCCTGTGTCCTCCGATAGCCTCCTTGTGTCTTCCAATACCGTGCTCGTGTCCTCCCATAGCCTGCCTGTGTCCTCCCACAGCCTGCCTGTGTCCTCCCTTAGCCTGCCTGTGTCCTCCCGTAGCCTGCCTGTGTCCTCCCTTAGCCTGCCTGTGTCCTTCCATAGCCTGCCTGTGTCCTCCCTTAGCCTGCCTGTGTCCTCCCTTAGCCTGCCTGTGTCCTCCCTTAGCCTGCCTGTGTCCTTCCATAGCCTGCCTGTGTCCTCCCTTAGCCTGCCTGTGTCCTCCCACAGCCTGCCTGTGTCCTCCCTTAGCCTGCCTGTGTCCTCCCTTAGCCTGCCTGTGTCCTCCCATAGCCTGCCTGTGTCCTCCCATAGCCAGCCTGTGTCCTCCCTTAGCCTGCCTGTGTCCTTCCATAGCCTGCCTGTGTCCTCCCTTAGCCTGCCTGTGTCCTCCCGTAGCCTGCCTGTGTCCTCCCTTAGCCTACCTGTGTCCTCCCATAGCCTGCCTGTGTCCTCCCATAGCCTGCCTGTGTCCTCCCATAGCCTGCTTGTGTCCTCCCTTAGCCTGCCTGTGTTCTCCCTTAGCCTGCCTGGGTCCTCCCTTAGCCTGCCTGGGTCCTCCCTTAGCCTGCCTGTGTCCTCCCTTAGCCTGCCTCTGTCCTCCCTTAGCCTGCCTGGGTCCTCCCTTAGCCTGCCTGGGTCCTCCCTTAGCCTGCCTGGGTCCTCCCATAGGATGCCTGTGTCCTCCTTTAGCCTGCATGTGTCCTCACATAGCCTGCATGTGTCCTCCCTTAGCCTGCCTGTGTCCTCCCTTAGCCTGCCTGGGTCCTCCCATAGCCTGCTTGTGTCCTCCCTTAGCCTGCCTGGGTCCTCCCATAGCCTGCCCGGGTCCTCCCATAGCCTGCCTGTGTCCTCCCACAGCGTGCCTGTGTCCTCCCATAGCCTGCCTGGGTCCTCCCATAGCCTGCCTGGGTCCTCCCATAGCCTGCCTGGGTCCTCCCACAGCGTGCCTGTGTCCTCCCATAGCCTGCCTGTGTCCTCCCATAGCCTGCCTGTGTCCTCCCATAGCCTACCTGTGTCCTCCCATAGCCTGCCTGTGTCCTCCCATAGCCTGCCTGTGTCCTCCCTTAGCCTGCCTGTGTCCTCCCTTAGCCTGCCTGTGTCCTCCCTTAGCTTGCCTGTGTCCTCCCTTAGCCTGCCTGTGTCCTCCCTTAGCCTGCCTGTGTCCTCACATAGCCTGCCTGTGTCCTCCCTTAGCTTGCCTGTGTCCTCCCTTAGCCTGCCTGTGTCCTCCCGTAGCCTGCCTGTGTCCTCCCTTAGCCTGCCTGTGTCCTCCCTTAGCTTGCCTGTGTCCTCCCTTAGCCTGCCTGTGTCCTCCCACAGCCTGCCTGTGTCCTCCCATAGCCAGCCTGTGTCCTCCCATAGCCTGCCTGTGTCCTCCCACAGCCTGCTCGTGTCCTCACACAGCCTGCTTGTGTCCTCCCATAGCCTGCCTGTGTCCTCCCTTAGCCTGCCTGTGTCCTCCCTTAGCTTGCCTGTGTCCTCCCTTAGCCTGCCTGTGTCCTCCCATAGCCTGCCTGTGTCCTCCCTTAGCCTGCCTGTGTCCTCCCTTAGCTTGCCTGTGTCCTCCCTTAGCCTGCCTGTGTCCTCCCATAGCCTGCCTGTGTCCTCCCTTAGCTTGCCTGTGTCCTCCCTTAGCCTACCTGTGTCCTCCCATAGCCTGCCTGTGTCCTCCCATAGCCTGCCTGTGTCCTCCCATAGCCTGCCTGTGTCCTCCCTTAGCCTGCCTGTGTCCTCCCATAGCCTGCCTGTGTCCTCCCATAGCCTGCCTGTGTCCTCCCATAGCCTGCCTGTGTCCTCCCTTAGCCTGCCTGTGTCCTCCCATAGCCTGCCTGTGTCCTCTAATAGCCTGCCTGTGACCTCCCATAGCCTGCCTGTGTCCTCCTATACCCTGCTCGTGTCCTCCCATAGCCTGCCTGTGTCCTCCCATACCCTGCTTGTGTCCTCCTATACCCTGCTCGTGTCCTCCCACAGCCTGCTCGTGTCCTCCCATAGCCTGCTTGTGTCCTCCTATACCCTGCTCGTGTCCTCCCACAGCCTGCTCGTGTCCTCCCATACCCTGCTCGTGTCCTCCCATACCCTGCTCGTGTCCTCACACAGCCTGCTTGTGTCCTCCCATAGCCTGCTCGTGTCCTCACACAGCCTGCTTGTGTCCTCCTATACCCTGCCTGTGTCCTCCCACAGCCTGCTCGTGTCCTCCCATACCCTGCTCGTGTCCTCCCACAGCCTGCTCGTGTCCTCCCATACCCTGCTCGTGTCCTCACACAGCCTGCTCGTGTCCTCCCATACCCTGCTCGTGTCCTCACACAGCCTGCGCGTGTCCTCACACAGCCTGCTCGTGTCCTCACACAGCCTGCTCGTGTCCTCACACAGCCTGCTCGTGTCCTCACACAGCCTGCTCGTGTCCTCACACAGCCTGCTCGTGTCCTCCCATACCCTGCTCGTGTCCTCACACAGCCTGCCTGTGTCCTCCCATAGCCTGCCTGTGTCCTCCAATAGCCTGCTCGTGTCCTCCCATACCCTGCTCGTGTCCTCACACAGCCTGCCTGTGTCCTCCCATAGCCTGCCTGTGTCCTCCTATACCCTGCTCGTGTCCTCACACAGCCTGCTCGTGTCCTCCCATACCCTACTCGTGTCCTCACACAGCCTGCGCGTGTCCTCCCATACCCTGCTCGTGTCCTCACACAGCCTGCCGTGTCCTCCCATAGCCTGCTCGTGTCCTCCCATACCCTACTCGTGTCCTCCCACAGCCTGCTCGTGTCCTCCCATACCCTGCTCGTGTCCTCACACAGCCTGCTCGTGTCCTCCCATAGCCTACTCGTGTCCTCACACAGCCTGCTCGTGTCCTCCCATAGCCTACTCGTGTCCTCCCACAGCCTGCTCGTGTCCTCCCATACCCTGCTCGTGTCCTCACACAGCCTGCCTGTGTCCTCCCATAGCTTGCCTGTGTCCTCTAATAGCCTGCCTGTGACCTCCCATAGCCTGCCTGTGTCCTCCTATACCCTGCTCGTGTCCTCCCACAGCCTGCTCGTGTCCTCCCATAGCCTGCCTGTGTCCTCCCACAGCCTGCCTGTGTCCTCCCATAGCCTGCCTGTGTCCTCTAATAGCCTGCTTGTGTCCTCCCATAGCCTGCTCGTGTCCTCCCACAGTCTGCTTGTGTCCTCCCATAGCCTGCCTGTGTCCTCCCATAGCCTGCCTGTGTCCTCCAATAGCCTGCCTGTGTCCTCCCATAGCCTACCTGTGTCCTCCCATAGCCTGCCTGTGTCCTCCCACAGCCTGCTTGTGTCCTCCAATAGCCTGCCTGTGTCCTCCCATAGCCTGCCTGTGTCCTCCCACAGCCTGCCTGTGTCCTCCCATAGCCTGCTCGTGTCCTCCCATACACTGCTCGTGTCCTCCCACAGCCTGCTTGTGTCCTCCCATAGCCTGCTCGTGTCCTCCCACAGCCTGCTCGTGTCCTCACACAGCCTGCTTGTGTCCTCCCATAGCCTGCCTGTGTCCTCTAATAGCCTGCCTGTGACCTCCCATAGCCTGCCTGTGACCTCCCATACACTGCTCGTGTCCTCCCACAGCCTGCTTGTGTCCTCCCACAGCCTGCTCGTGTCCTCCCATACCCTGCTCGTGTCCTCACACAGCCTGCTTGTGTCCTCCTATACCCTGCCTGTGTCCTCCCATACACTGCTCGTGTCCTCCCATAC
>NC_090245.1:62564583-62584583 GCF_037325665.1 Littorina saxatilis
TTCTTGGATCTGAGTAATATTTTGGTATGACATCACAGGTCCTTGACCACGCCTACCCTCAAAAATGGCGTTTCTTGACGGTATTTTTTAGATTTATTGCATATCAACTGCGGCTACCCAGCAAAAACACCATAAAAACCCAGGATGTTTTGCCGTTTTCCAGGATTGTGGTCGCTCTCCTTTACACGCTGGATCAGCCTGACTGCGCGGCAGATTTGTACACAACGTGTATGAACTGTTAGGTAAGACACCAAATATTTTTGTTTATGTAAAAAATGTAAAATATCATTCAGTTTAAGTCGCCGTTTCGACGGTTGAAAGTGAATCATGCCGTAAAAAACGCCATTTTTGAGGGTAGGCGTGGTCACGGACCTGTGACGTCATACCCAAATATTGCTCAGATCCAAGAAACACATTTTTGAGCAGAAGAAAGACTGATCTTTAAATACACGTATCTTTCTGACCCAAAAACTGCTGTTTAACATCTGGGCTATACCACTGATGTGCTCAGTGTACTTCATGCCATCTCAAGCAGTGATTGCGCTAGGTGTTCTTTAAAACGGTACTACCTCAAAGGCAAGGAGGACAAATGGGTCACTTGGTCACGGCTGGCAAACGACGGTGGAATGATATATAGCAATCACCAGAAGTTCATCAAATAGAAGAAATCAACAACCAGTACGTGCAGTCGATGCGCGGTAATACAGCACCCTTTGGGCTGTCCCCAAAAGCCGATGTTACTAAAATATAATAGGTAATTTGGGTAAACCGTTCAAGGGAAGTACTCTATAATTGTGCAACCCCAATGTGCAACTTTTGTGTGAAGGCTTTTATCCCGATTGTAATGCACAGTCGGTACTCCTAACCCTTACCCTAACCCTAACCTAAAAGTGACAGCAGCTATACGCAATCTTAAGGCAACGTAGCCCAGATAATTATGTTGAAAGTATATTGCAGAAAAAAGCACTATGTTGCAAACAATTGCTATATCAGCTTAACCGCACGCATCAGAGTGAGTATTACTGAGTGAATCATCAGGTAATTGGAAGGTGTAAAACGGCAAGTAAAAAGTTTGTTTGACTGAAGCACATAAGAGCGTCATCAGGCATTGCTTTTCAGAGGTTGTTACGTAATGCCGTTTTTACTTTTCTGGATAATGTCAATTTTCCCCAAGGACGTATGATTAGGCACAATCTCATTAAGTACCAGTCAGGGAAACGTGTAATCATCGGGCTTCTTGTAACAAGTAACTTTTGGGAGATAACTCTTAAACACAAACTGTGAGAGTTCATGAAAGAAGTACACCCGCTAGTTTTGAAAGTCTTTTGCACGCATTATGGCAGGTTAGAATGACATTTTATGGACTTAATATGTATGTTTTTACATAGACAAATTCCTGGTCAACATGCAAGTGCAATATTTAACAAGTCGCGTAAGGCGAAATTACAACATTTATTCAGAATGAAACTGAACGCACTGCATTTTTCACCAAGACATAACAGCTTCGTCAATTCCCGCGGCAAGAAAATCGCTCACTTTTCTCGTGCAACACAAAATGAAATTGACGAGCCAGTATAGCGCAATAGCGTATTGCGGTCAGCAGGAAAGCGTGCTTTTCTGTATTCTTTTTAACTTTGTAATCTTTTGTTTGAATACAGCATATCATATCTATATGTTTTGAGAATCAGGAAATGATAAAGAGTAAGATGAAATAATTTTTGGATCGATTTCTTAAATTTTAATCGTGGTACTAATTAATCTATTTTCGTTAATTGTGATCACATCTTAAGAGTAAACATTACATATGCATATATTTTCAGAATTGGAATTTGATGAAGATAACGATGCAATCAATTTAAAACCTGTTTGCGAAAAATCGATTTTGATGACAACTTTAATGAGCAAACTAATTCACTATTGTTTAAGCTTTTGAGCTGAAATGCAATCCCATAGTCCGGACTTTGTCAAAGATTGCTTGACCAAAATTTCAACCAATTTGGTTGAAAATAAGGCGTGTCAGTGGGGCCTCAACTTTCACAAAAAGCAGGATATGACGTCATCAAAGACATTTATCAAAAAATGAAAACAAGTCTGGAGATATCATACCCAAGAACTCTCATGTAAAGTTTCATGAAGATCGGTCAAGTAGTTTTCTCTGAATCGCTCTACACATACACACACACAGACACACACACTTACACGACGACCCTCGTTTCGATTCCCCATCTATACTGTTCAAAAAAAGAAACGCATAGCTTGTAATATTTGGTTAATTTAGTTATATGGCTACAAGGATATCCACCAAACTGCAGAAAATGTTTATCTGGTCGTCGACCTTTCGTCCATTGCCACAAGTGAGCTCTGCACGTGACGCATGCGTTATCAGTGGCTACAATGTCAAAATTGCTCATTTGGCATGACCACTCGTCATGCTTCAGTGTAATCTCGTGAAACTCGGGGAATATTGAGCTCTCACCATGTCTTCCAAAACCCATAAAAGCGGATTGTTCGCCACAAAGAAATCAGACGACAATTCAGCGACGAAAGATGGCCCGATTGAGCAGAGAAGACCGCCAAATTGCATTGGGTCGTTTACAAGCAGGCCAAAGTCAAAGTGCAATCGCCAGGCACTTCCACGTGTCCCAGAGCACCATCAGTAGACTGTGGGTCAGGTTTCAAGCCACTGGCTCCGTTGCTGACTTGCCACGAGCGGGAAGACCAAGGGCGACAACTGCTGCTCACGACCGCTTCATACGGCTCCGCCACCTCCGGAATCGTTTCCTGTCGGCCTCATCTTCTGTCCAGGCTCTCCCCGGGCCACACCGATTATCGGACCAGACCGTGCGGAACCGCCTGCATGAAGCTGGTTTGAGAGCTCGCAGACCTCACAGAGGAGCTGTCCTCACCCGCCGCCATCGCCAGAACCGAGTGCAGTGGGGCAACCAGCACCTTCGCTGGACCGTCCGGAATCACTGGAGACACGTGTGGTTCAGCGACGAGTCCTACTTCCTGCTCCAGCGACATGATGGTCGGAGGAGGGTCTACCGGAGAGTAAACGAACGTTACGCGCCCAACTGTGTGGATGAGGCACCCGTTCATGGTGGTGGAGGCGTCATGGTGTGGGGGCGATCAATACCGCTGGAAGGAGCACCCTGGTGCACGTCCAAGGGCGCATAACTGCCCAGCGATACGTGGAGGAAATTCTGCGCCCACACGCCCTTCCTCTTCTGGCTGACCAGGATGCCATATTCCAGCAGGACAACGCTCGCCCGCACACAGCACGACTCACCACCCAGTTCCTCACCGACCACCATGTCCAGGTGCTTCCCTGGCCATCCATGTCGCCAGACATGAACCCGATAGAACACCTCTGGGATGAATTGGACAGACGTGTGCGCAGGCGAGAAGAAGCGCCGGCAAATCACCGCGATCTATTGCAGGCACTTCAGGAGGAGTGGAACACCATCCCACAGCAAGATATCCGGCATCTGATCCAGTCCATGCCCAGAAGGTGCCGGGCAGTTGTTGCTGCTCAAGGCAGTCACACCCCCTACTGACTTGACAGCCTCGGCACCCAATCGTATTGATTGACTGATTGATGCATTCAACTGTGTCCATACCAAATTTCAAACAAATAATCTAAATATTAGATTTTCTGTTAATTTTTTCGAAAAATAAAACAAATTTGGCAAGTAGCAACTATGCGTTTCTTTTTTTGAACAGTATATGTAAAAACATTTAGTCAAAATTTGACTAAATGTAAAAAGAGACACGTAAATATATTATTGTCAGAGACAGTTATTTTGTAATTAGCCTTTCTTGCACAAATTACGCCTTTGATTGTGTACCCTTTTCAGCTAATGCTGGTTTTTATCTGAATTACATTTTATCCTCCGAATCGCTCATCAATATCAAGTTAGATGATCAAATATAATATGATGGGCAATATGTGTCATATTTCTGGCATTGTCACTGAAAAAGTCGGTTTTACGTTTCACTGAATGAAACATGATTTCAATGTGTAAAACAAAACACTCTGGTGAATTTCATTTGAACGGGACGAAGCAATACAATTTAGTTCATATAAACTTGGCCAAAACATTATTGCAACAATTTTCGCACGCTAAGAAAAGCATTAAAACGCAATTCATTTTAGTTGAACGTTATATGTCTGAAAAGGTAATTATGTCAGCTGATCATATTATTGTCCGATTGATGGTACTTTGTATAGGCATCCCGTGACAGCGTGTCAAACAAGGTCACCCCTAAAATCGACATGACAAAAACCATAGCCCCGTATTTTAAAATCTGCAATAAATCTGAATATGCACAAACCAAACACTTCTGACAACCATTTAAAAGGCCATTCAATTTCCTGTTCAGAACATTTTGTTTTATGCACCTGACTTCTCTAGTCTTTGTGTAGCCTTTTGTCAAAGGCGGTAGGTGTCAACCGTTTCAGAGGCCAACAAATTGACGTTTTGCAACCATTTTTGATGGGGTCCTCCACCCAAAGAGCCATAATTATCTGCTCAAGTTCTCAATGATTTGCTTTAGAAATTTCAGAAGTTATGACCAATAGGCTGACCTAAATCTTTGTTGCTTTATGCAAATGTGTCAAATAAGCGTGTCGTATTACGTACATTTTCCGAAAGAACTAAACAAATATTCATATCAGTTCAGGGTTTTAGGTTAAGAAATCGTGACTTTGCATGCTAAGCAAACAATGGTAGAGGCAATAGGTGCAAAAGTTTGAGGCAGATCCGAGTGCTGGTTTACATTTGCTGGAGATGAGAACGCGCAAGAAAACTTAAATCGATTGGATTGGATTGAATTTGAGTAATATTTGGGTATGACGTCACAGGTCATACCTACCTTCAAAAATGAGGTGTTTTTACAGCATGCTTCTCTTTAAATCGTCGAAACGGTGACTACAATTAAACAACGTGTCTGCATTCTTATTCCATGCATCAAGCACACATACTGCAGAAAAAAATATGGACAAACTGAACGTCCAGTAAATAAACACACAACTTACTCTGACCACTCCAACCCTTCAGCATGTAAGCCCAACACCCTCGAAGAACCACTGACCTCACCACACACACGCACACGCATACACGCACGCGCGCACGCACGCACGCACGCACGCACGCGCGCACGCACACACGCACACACATACACACACACCTTCCCGACACTAACACACACACACACACACACACACACACACACACACACACACACACACACACACCCAAAGACACCAAGTATAGTTTTGCGCAGAAATTCTCTTTTCAGGTAAATGTATGAAGTAAGAATTAAAGTGATGTAGTGTTGTGGTTATTGATTGGAATTCAACCAAAACTGTCATGCCGTGGCAAGAAACATTAAGTTCTGATGCGGACAGTGATAAGAAATCAATGTTTTAAGCCTAAAATCATTGAAATCTGTCGGCTTTAGAGAAAGATTTTCATGTTTACGAAGACAACGGGATCATCATCATCATCATCGTCGTCGTCGTCGACGTGGTCATCACCATCAACATCTCTCTCTCTCTCTCTCTCTCTCTCTCTCTCTCTCTCTCTCTCTCTCTCTCTCTCTCTCTCTCTCTCTCTCTCTCTCTCTCTCTCTCTCTCTCTCTCGCTGTTCGTACATAAATACAAGCCTGACCCCGGAACACATTACTCGCGCACAATATACCACAATTTCACGCCGGAAAATTAGACAAAGTGAACTGGAATAAACGCAATCCGTGCTGCAGTTTTATGAAAATATTACTTGAGTTGGTGAAATAGAATTAGAAGTCTAGCTGTCACTGCAGGGGTGAATTCCCTCTAGCCTACTAGATCTCTCCAGCAAAAAATCCTGTATGCTCATTCAGAACTGCTCCCCAAACAGTTCCTCCCAGCGTCCTATACGGACAAGAAGCCGAAAACTCATACTAACAAATCTTGAAGGGGGTCCCGAGACGCTCTAAACTTGAAAAGAGCGGATCCCGGTGTAGTATCCCGTTTAGTCCCCCCTCTGAAAAGGGCCTTGGGGGACTTTTCAGAGCTAAAGAGGGCCCCCAGGGAGCTTTTTCGGCTCTAAAAAGGTCCGCCTTTACCGATCAAGCCTCGTTTTCGATTTGTCCCCCTCGCATCCCAGATAGTCTCCCCCCCCCCCCCCAAAAAAAGGCCCTTTCCCCCTTTTTCAAAGCAATTTCGGGCTATTTATTACACTGTATCATCACGTGGCCCAGATGTTCACTGAGAGAAAATCGAGTCAAGAAACAATTACATGAACTTCGACCCATAGATCTATACTCGGGGACCATGTCCATGACTTCGACCGCTTCGCAACGCCTTTGTGACATCGGATAGTGACGTCACTTTGTTCTAAACTTAAAGTTGATTCAAGATGGACGACAGCTTGTTTGCTGAAATTGCAAACTACAAACGCGATAAAACTTATGTTGAGAAGTTGAAAGTGGGAGATGAAAGTGGGAAAAAAAATCATAAAACACCCAAAGTAAGATGTAGGACTGCGGAGCTGCAGTCAAAATCGGGCGGGGAGGACCTTTTCAAAGGAGAGATCATCTGGGATGCGAGAAGGGGGGGGGGCAAAATTGCCGTAGGGGGGGGCCAATCGAAAACGAGGCTTCATCGGTAAAGGCGGACCTTTTTGGCGCTGAAAAAGTCCCCGGGGGCCCTTTTTAGCTCGGAAAAGTCCCCCGGAGGCCCTTTTCAGAGGGGGGACTAAACGGGATACTACACCGGGACGCACTAAATTTGCGTTATCATGCGTTCCGTGGGTACTGATTTATTCATCTACAAGTTTCCATACAGAATGAACAGGAACGTACACACTTGGTTGTATTTCGAAGACGAGACGATTGTTCTGCAGGATCAGTACCGACGCCAATAATTCACGGAGTAAATCTAACCGCTATGAGAAATACGGTCTCACACATCAGCCAACAGTCCTCCTTGTTTTAGGACCCTCTAAATATCCGGCGAAGTTATACATTATAAAACGTTACAATTGGGGGACCCGGGACCCTCCAACAATCCGGCGACGTTATGAATTATAAAAAGTTACAATTGGGGGGCCCCGGAACCTCTAAAAATCCGGCGAAGTTATACCTTACAATAAAAGTTATAATTGGGGGTCCTGGGACACTCTCGGGTGCCCAAAGACTCGCACCACTGGCGCATATAATCTGAAAATGACCAATAAGAATTTCCTTCAGCGAGTCAAAAGGTTCATCGAGATTATTTACCACTGCACAAGTCGAACCTCAGTACAATAAAAAAAAATTTCTTTGTCTCGCTTTCGACATCAGAGCACACACACACACACACAGACACACACGGCACACACACACACGCACACGCACACACACACACAAATACACACACACACACACACACATGCACACACACACACACACACACACACACACACCTGAACACATACGCACGCACGCGAACGCACATACCAGGATCAGGAAGACAGAAATTACACCATTTAGCTTCTTTGAATAAAATAAACAAATCCCGGGTGCGGAGTTAAAGCCACCATCCGCCTCATGTAAACAATCTGTTTCTGGTTACTGAGCTTCCCGAGCCTTTACATACAGAACAGACATACTTCCATTTGAACTCTTGCCGAACGGGAACATCCTGTCTGCTTTCTGATGAGAGTGAGACATTTATTTTGTGCAGTTAGAAAGGGAGTACATTAAAACAAATCGGAAGCTTCGTTTTGGCGCTAGACCTAACTTTTAAAATCCAAATAATAAACGGACAGCTTCTTACACAAACATAGTTAGAACACCAAAGATCTCTTTTATCATCGAAACGAAGTCAGTACAGTTTGAAGGTTTAAAAGTCAGAAATGATGTATGTCAAGCAAGCCGGGTGAATGAGTCGAATGGTGTGTGCAACTTGCAGCTCTTTTGAATTGATGACGGGGAAGTGGGCTACCATAAACGATAAAACTTTGGCTTTTTTAAATGCTGGTCGACTGAGATTTCAACCATTTAATACTGTTTGTTGCTGTGCCTGTGTAGATTGAGTGTTTTGCACATACAATCTTACTTCCGCGACAGGGCGACTATCGCATCAAATGTGCTGCATCTTACCATTGCAAAGCGGACGAATTGTGGAACCATTACAGTTTCTTTGAAGATGCCTCCATCTGTTTTGTGTCACCACCAGTCATTTGATCTACGGCTCTATGAGCGCCCTTGTTATAACGTTGTGCTGGAATTGTATTTTAGATTCAGAGGTGCACAATGACATACTTTTGCGGATACAGTAGCAGGATTGAAAGCGCACACGACTAATGAAACTAGGTGTTGAAGTTACCACTTGTTCGCCATTTTCTGTTATCTGAATGTGTATTGATTATCATTTTAGAACGTGTACATAAGCAGTCTGCTTGTTAACGTTCTTAATGTTGTTATTGTTTGTTGTTGTATCAAAGAAAATGAATAAAACACGCTTAAAACAAACGACTTAACTGATCATGTATGAAAAAGTGGGTCACACGGGCCCCGTTGGTTTAAGGGCTGAATAAACCATGCCAACTGGTGTGTGGTTTACGCATGCTGAATAGCAATTCGAGTGATCTGTAAGTGTCATTTACTGTTGTTGAGTGTGTCACATAAGGTTAGTATTGCTGTTTTTGTGAAATATGTCATCGTTCCGTAAACCTCTTGTGAGGCGGAGTGGGGCTTTACAGTCTTTTTCTCCTAGACTCAACCCTCAACGAAACATAGATTTAAAATCAAACGCTCGCCGTTTATCAGGGGCTGTCGTAGCAGGGAAAAACACTGTGCAAAAAATCCAACACTTCTGTCAAATCAGCGTGAGAAAACAAACAGTAAAGTTCGCATGTAAACAATCCGACTGATATTCCCAAGTCATTGAAAATCGTACTGTATTGCGTACTTTTTATCATCATGTAGACTTTCACGGGAAACGAGGTGATATTTTGACGTCTTTCAATAGCTCAGCCTAGCAATGCAATCTGCAGTCCAGTTTTGCAGATCCTTTGCTAATTTCCTTTTCAGCATCAGCTCTCTTCATCGTCTGTTGAAATGGTAGTGGTTTAATTATTATTCAAAAATAAAACAAACACAATAACAGCTTGATATGCTAACAACACACACATACACACACATACACACACACACACACACACACACACACACACACACACACACACGCACAGCCACATATGCACACTTTCTTTCCCCACCCTTCCCGTTCGTCTCTCAATGTCCAACGAAGAGGCAGCCGGAGAAGCAGATTGCGTTTGATGAGTGAAGTGCAGTAACAACATTTACCATGTAATTACGTTGGCGGGGAGAATGCGGCACAAGTCCTGGACCCCTCCCCGACCCCGGACACCGCATACAGGGCATGCGCCGCTTGAATACAGGAAGTGAAGGGCAGGTCCGCACCAAAAAATCAAGAGATTGGGAGAGGAAGAAATTGAGAAATACTGACAGAGGGAAAGGAGAGAAAAAATCTTCTGGCAGTAAATTGTTGACTTTGTGCAATCGATCTGGGACTTTTTTTTCTCTCCTTCTATATTGACAAGGCCCCGCCTTTTGGCTATTTGAACTCAGGATTTGCGGAAGGCCAGTTGATCTGATTTGGAGAGAGTGGCGTCTAAACCTGATTAAAGAGACTCGTGTATGTCTGAGCTGCTGCATGTGTGTGCATGGACGGTGGGGAGTGTGGGGGTGGGGGTGGGGAGTGTGGGGAAGGGGTAGGGGTTAGTGGTGTACGAGCGACCAGGACCGGTATTGATATTGGATAATGTGAATTGCACGTGCACCAGCCTCATTAGTTCCGAGTATGACTGGGTGAGTGTCTGATGTCCCCATCTCTCTACATTGTCTTCCTTTCTGCGTTCATTGTTTGTTATTGTTTATCATGCCTTCTCTCGTTTCTTGCGACTCTGTCTTTCTTGTTCTTTATTCCAAGTGGGGTTTTCTTTCACAAGACCAATTGTCTCTGACTTCCTATCCATCTTTCATCGGAGGACATGGGTTAGTTTATTGAGAGAGAGAGAGAGAGAGAGAGAGAGAGAGAGAGAGAGAGAGAGAGAGAGAGAGAGAGAGAGAGAGAGAGAGAGAGAGAGAGAAAGAGACAGACAGACAGAGAGACAGACAGCTAGAGACAGAGCAAAACCAAAGTCTACACTCATCACAAACATAGGCAGCAAAACAGCCTTCTCAGCGTATCCGCAAATGTCGAAGGCGATTTAACTCAGCAAACACGCCAGTCGAGAGGCATGGAATCCTCAAGCCATTGAGTATAAAGAAGTATGAAGAACTCTACACTTTCCGACGACAAAGATTAAACATTTCATTTGTGTGAGAGCCACTTGTTGGCGGCTGCGTGATGGAACCATGTTTGGCAGCAAGGAAAGGCGGTGTTTGAGGTGAACTTCTCGATAAAAGACAGCAGTGTGGTTGTGAAGCATTTGGTCAGTAGAGCAGCGATGATATCCGAATTGTAAACCATTCGACTGGTGGACTGGAATGAGTCCATTATCAAATGCATTCAGGCTGACGGATATTTTTGGGTGAGCTAAGTCGGTGTCCTATAACAATGAACGAAATAAGTTAATCTCTGTCTGTCTGTCTGTCTGTCTGTCTGTCTGTCTGTCTGTCTGTCTGTCTCTCTCTCTCTCTCTCTCTCTCTCTCTCTCTCTCTCTCTCTCTCCCTCTCTCTCTCTCTATCTCTCTCACACACACAAACACACACGCACACACACACACACACACACACACACACACACACACACACACACACGCCCACGCACACATACACACTTACTGACTTTGTCCATTTCGTTTACTTTCTTTTGTGTGCTGTGTTGTGACGAAAGCCTGTAGAAGCCTCCCAACGGTCCCCTTTCGATCCACACTAACCCTTCATTCTTTCCTTCAAGGGTACCATACTATAGTTTCGTTCTGTCTCTGCCATTCAAGCAAAAAGTCGGCCCATTTAAGCATGCACACTTTTCTCTCATTGCCGTCTGTTTGATTGGCCGTCGTCGACCATCACTGTTGTTGAAGAGTGCTCAGTCATCGGTTACGTCAGCCTGCGTCAATTGAACGAAGTCAAGTCTATGTGCTGATGGGGAAAGGCTGTAGAAGCCAAGGTTGATCATTATGATAATAATAGAATAATAATAGAAGATGTAATTGTATATAGCGCTTCCTTACTTCACAAAGCGCTTTGCAGTGGAAGCACGATATAATTATGCAAGTAAATAGAATGAGGGGGGCAGAGATGTTGGCATTCCTTGTTGACTCGTATTTTCGTTTCGAGTCACTTTCGTATGTGCACCCGTATACATATGTGTCCGGAAGGAAATGTACTACCTTTATTAGTGGTGTGCCAACGACCCGTACGTTTGTACATTTTCTATTGGTGCCATCTGCTTGCAATAAGTTCAAAGGATTGCGTAGATCCGTGGCACTGATCGACATTTAACCTGCAAGTCAGTGCAACATGCACCCAGTTTCAGTTTGGCCTGAACAACTGGCAGGGAGCGTCGTACTCATGCTGTTGCATTCTCCACCATTCTGCCTTCTGGAGCTGCTTTTACAAACTGCTTCCTTCTATTTTTATGGTATTTGCAATGCAGGATTATAATTCTCTACCAAGTTCCGCGGTTGCTGACTTCTGCGATTGCTTAAATTATCGCAACAGGTCCAAACAAGAGTAAATACAAACGATACAGCTTGAAAGAAACAATCGAGGTGTGTGTAGAAATGTCAAAAAGTGTTGCAAACAGCGCCCTTGCATTTCGTTTACTGTTTGGGGCCAGGGCCCGAGTCTGTCAACGGTGCTGTTGGTTTAAACAGTTCAAACCGCCTTTAAACATTTCACAGGGAAGCTTGCAAATGCTATATTTCTTTAATTGTGGACTGTCTGAGTGTATTTATAGTCGTATTTATGTTACCATGTCAAGAGAAAGCTCTGCAGATACAACTCTTGCAGTTCAGTTGATTAGCGACAGGGACTACGAGGAATGTTCAATTCATGGGATCTAAACAGCTACAAACACGTTTAAACGAAACAACAGTGTTGTTGATGAAGGTCTCCGGGGCAACACATGTCAGTAAAGGTTCACCTCTGTATTCTATATCCCAGCGTACGAAGAGGAAAATAGCGTAGAATCATCGCTTTCCAATTATGCCAATGGGATAACAGAGAAATGATCGAAACTGTCTGTAAACTCATTACTCCCAACGTGTTTATACCGCAAGTGTTCTTCATTTGAACGTTCATGGCTTAGTCTGAGGGGTATGTTTGTAAACTGGTTAGGGTCCAAAGTTATACAAAGTCATATGCATTCCTTCTTTATAGTTCACTTCAGCAAGACAGACAATCACTGACAAATGTGCATACAGAAAGAGAGGCCAAACCTGTGTGTATGGTACATTCTTCACGGGTATTGCTATAAACAAAGTTGGTGTGCTCATCTGTGTCTACGAACCACAAAGAGGAAACAACGTCTGCTGATGTTAAACATGTCAGACCAAAGCACTCAAACACAGCCGCTGTTCAATTTGCTCTTGACGCCATCCACTTCGTGTGTTATGTCTCCCGTCACGTCACTGCGGAACACTGCCTTTCCCTTTCCCTGACGTCCCTGCTTTAACAGTCCCCTGACGTCCCTGCCTTCACAGTCCCCTGACGTCACTGCCCTCACAATCCCCTGACGTAACTGCCCTGAAAAATATCTACTCTGCACAGCCTGTTCATTTTCGTGCATGTACCTCAGTGCAGGGATTACATGGTCCGTGTAAAAGCTGAGCCAGATCTGAGAAAGTTTAAACAATAAGGACTGCGCCTTAAAATGTCTTGGGCAGAGTGTCAAAGGGAAATACTTTGAACACACTCTTTTTACATTTAGTCAAGTTATGACTAAATGTTTTAACATCGAGGGGGGAATCGAGACGAGGGTCGTGGTGTATGTGTGTGTGTGTGTGTGTGTGTGTGTGTGCGTGCGTGCGTGTGTGTAGAGCGATTCAGACCAAACTACTGGACCGATCTTTATGAAATTTTCCATGAGAGTTCCTGGGATTGATATCCCCGAATGTTTTTTTCGTTTTTTTGATAAATGTCTTTGATGACGTCATATCCGGCTTTTCGTGAAAGTTGAGGCGGCACTGTCACGCTCTCATTTTTCAACCAAATTGGTTGAAATTTTCGTCAAGTAGTCTTCGACGAAGCCCGGACTTCGGTATTGCATTTCAGCTTGGTGGCTTAAAAATTAATTAATGACTTTGGTCATTACAAATCTGAAAATTGTAAAAAAAAAATGTTTTATAAAACGATCCAAATTTACGTTTATCTTATTCTCCATTATTTTCTGATTCCAAAAACATATAAATATGTTATATTTAGATTAAAAACAAGCTCTGAAAATTAAAAATATAAAAATTATTATCAAAATTAAATTGTCCAAATCAATTTAAAAACACTTTCATCTTATTCCCTGTCGGTTCCTGATTTCAAAAACATATAGATATGATATGTTTGGATTAAAAACACGCTCAGGAAGTTAAAACGAAGAGAGGTACAGAAAAGCGTGCTATCCTTCTCAGCGCAACTACTAAACCGCTCTTCTTGTCAATTTCACTGCCTTTGCCATGAGCGGTGGACTGACGATGCTACGAGTATACGGTCTT
The DNA here is from genome assembly GCF_037325665.1 of Littorina saxatilis. Lineage (NCBI taxonomy): Eukaryota > Metazoa > Mollusca > Gastropoda > Littorinimorpha > Littorinidae > Littorina > Littorina saxatilis. The sequence continues at coordinate 62,578,295 of NC_090245.1, forward strand.
GCTGAAAAATTGCATTGCGTTCCGTTTCATTCTGTGAGTTCGACAGCTACTTGACTAAATGTTGTATTTTCGCCTTACGCGACTTGTTTTTCGTTGTCATCGATTTTGTGATGTGCGACGTGAGAGTCAGCAGAGTCCAGAATGAAACACCGTGAAGGTCAGAGAACTATGATTTAAAGCGGCTCTCTCCATACTGTACAAAACATGCCAAAGGGGCACCATTCAGATCATTAATTCAAATCTTAATGAGTCAAGATGAGCGTAAGAGTAGCTGTCAGTGCTTGAGAGGCCGCAGCTGATCACCTTTTCCCCCCACTATGCTAAGTGAAACCGACGGGTCCAAAGGTCACACTTGCTTTTTCATGAATACCACATTCGGCGTGAAACATTTCACTAAAAAAGGAAAAAAAAACCGTGTGGTCCTTGCCGTTGTTTGTATTGTTCATTGTAATGTTTATTTTGCCGCTGTTGTTATTGTTGAGATGCTGCCGTTGTGACATTTTTGTGTTGGACTGTGGAAATAAGGTAGAGTACTTCTGACGTTCATTTTTAACCCGTCGTGGCATATGGTGAATTCAGCTAAAATACATTGGTCACCTACTCTACCCCTCCCCCCTTCAATCATCAACATCATCTTTGAATTAATATGCGGCATCATCATGTTAATCATCATCGTCATCATTATAATCGTCGTCAGTCGTCGTGTCGCTTAGCTTGTCTTTCAATCGCTGATTAATTCCTGTACAGATTGCGTCGAGTTCTGACGCTCCTTCACCTGAGATAAGCAAGGTGGGGACTACGGGAGACTACCCGGGAAAGCTGTGCACAGTACTGTAGTGAACACGTGCACATTGCGAGGAAGACAGGGTGTTTTCTACAGAATTAACAAAAAATGCGATACGACTGACTGTATTTCAAAAACTATGTGCACATGGTGGTTGGTCCACGGCGTGTGTCGGAGAGAGAGAGAGAGAGAGGGGGGGGGGCGGAGCGTGTGGTTGTGTTTGTGTGCGCGCGCAAGGCCACTGGTGCCAGCGTGCATGAGCCTATTTGCATGTTGTTATTTACTTGTTTATCTATTTGCTTATGTTTAGTTGTTCTTCTGGCGCCAAGAAGATATTTTTCCCATTTCTGGAGCTTTCTTGGATGAAACTATTAAGCTATTCTTTGTCTTTCGCGAAAAGAAATCAATATTTCAAAATGATGTCCATAAAAGAGGAAGAGAATCAAATAAGAACATTAAGAATGGAAGATATAGAAACAAGAAATTCCTCCGAGGTAGGAAAAACACCCCCGTTGGTCAAAGGGAAATAACCATTCTCACTGCCACCAACTGAGAAGGTTATTTCCCTTTGACCATTAATATGTCCCGCTATAAGTCCTTGTAGAATCTTAATCCACCAATAACTCCCTAACCGTGTGTTTGACTGGTCCCAATTTTTGTAAGGACCGTCTCAGGAATGTATAGAACCTGTTCACCAAGTTTGGTGACGATCGGTCCGTTCATTCTTGAGATCTATATGCGAACACAAACACACACCCAAACAAACAAACAAACACATCGAGCGAATCCTATACACACCCCTATACCGGGGGTGTAACAAGACACGTTAAAACCCAACCAAACAGATAAATCAATATACAGAAACAAAATAACTTGGAAACCATAGAGAAAACTGTCAAAAGTATGATTCGTCTATAAGGATAAGGAGGGTAGGGGTGGATTGGATGGGGGTAGGGGAATTACGCAGGCACTCATGAGAATGCTGGCGGGACACACGCGGACACCTAGAACTGTTGGTGTAGAAGAAGTGAGAGGGCAGCCCAGGGAGACACAGAATGGGAGAGAGAGGAGGGGGAGATCAATGATGCAGAGCTTCAGGAAATCTAGGGTGACGAAACGGATCAATTAGACATTGATGTCAGCAAGCTTTTAGACGCAACTCCAAAACCTCAGTCCTCCTTGCTGCCTGTTTCCCCCCACGTTCATTCCATTCTCAGCCTGCCCCCAGCAGCCTTCCCTCCCAGCTGCACCTTCATCTACCTCACCCTGCTCCACTTTCCCTTTGCCCCTTCACCTCTCTTCCCCCAAATCTGCATCCCGCCTTTCCACCTCCCCCTTCCTCTCCTCCATTTCTTTTAACAACCTTGGGCAAAATCCATGTGTATTCGACTGGTATCGATCTTGACGCTTTTCATCACCATGGGTTCTTCTTTCTTCCGTCCAGCTCCATCTGCTGTTCAAGACACTCTGTTTCACCGGCTCCAGCAGCTGTCTTCGTTGCAGTGCAACCTCACTTAACGGCGAACTAGTTGTCAACCAGTTGGCAAAAGGTTTACAAAACAAAAGGCAGTTAGAAACTAATATTTCGCGTCAATAACATTCTTACACATAACGTATGCATAAGATAAACCAAGGGGAAAAACACATTCACCAACACTCTCCATATCCATCTTCATGCTGCTGGTGGCATATCCAGGTTAACAAAATTAAAAGTTCATCATAATTACAAACTCCACAACTGGGTATTTACATAAGCACCAAACAAGAAATTGTTTTGACCCCATCTGCATTTGAATGAAAACACAAAATCAGGTTCGACAGATGAAAGTAAGAAAACTATTGATATGAAATTAATTCAAGCGATTCTCTTGAAGATGTGGGTTGGGTTTTAAAAAATCAGTTTAACTAGTATCTTCTAACTCAAACAAACTCAGCGTGTGTGGCCCTGGTAAAGTTCACAGACCCTCCTACAGATGTCGATATTTGTCAGATCCTTTCCGTTTGGTTTTCTCTTAAATCGATCCGAAAATCAGTGGTTCTCTATCCTGCGCTAGCTCTGCAGCCCCTAAAAATCCGGGGACTTTCCGGAATGCCTGGATCTCTCTCTCCCTCTCTCTCTCTCTCTCTCTCTCTCTCTCTCTCTCTCTCTCTCTCTCTCTCTCTCTCTCTCTCTCTCTCTCTCTCTCTCTCTCTCTCTCTCTCTCTCTCTCTTCTTGATTCTTGATTGTGAATTCAAGTGGCAGGCACAAATACAGCATATTTGCAAGAAAGTAGCCAAGAACGTTTTCCTCCTATCCAAGTTAAAGCAATATACCGACAGAAGGACTCTGGAAATGTTCCACCATGCTCATGTAATGCCTCACATTAATTATGTTTCGACGCTCTGGGATGGCAGCAGTGATGTCCACTTGAAAAAGTTAGACTCTCTCTATCGTCGCTCGGCCAAACTCATCGTAAAGGATAATGCCTCAACAGATATGAAATTAAAAATGCTTAACTTTCTTCCACTGGAAAAGCATCTCAAGTTAAACAAAGCCATTTTCATGCATAAATTGTATCACGGTAAAGTGCCGATTTACATTACATCATTATTTAATAAAGCTACCCACAGATATGGGTCGGTCAACCTGATCCCACCAATTCCACGAATTGACCTGTATAAGACCAGTCTTGCTTTTTCGGGTACTTCAGTTTGGAATTCACTTCCATCATCCTTTAAGCACCTAAAGTCATTAAAAAGTTTTAAAAAATGTGTAAAAAAACCACTTAATGTCTGAGTAGTTTAACGCCTTTTGACTTACCAAACTTAGTATTACGTCAAAAATATGCTGTGCATTGTATATTCTGAACATATTTTTGTTACTCTATTGCTACATGTTCGATTGCCACCAGCTTGTATTTATAATTACCTGCATAGTATGCATTTGATTTTATGAATAACCACATATGTATGCTCTTCATGCCTCATCTTTATCATCATCATCATCATTATCATCATCATTATCGTCATCATCATCATCATCGTCATCTTTATTATCACGTTTTCCGACCTCCTTTTGTTGGTTAACTTTTTAACTTTTTAATTTTTAATTTTTATTTTTTTTTATTTTTATTTTTATTTTTTTAAATTTTTATTTTTTATTTTTTTTTTAATTATATAATTGTGTGTCTATGCGTCCCAAGGACAGATTGTAAGAAAAGGCGTAGCCTTAAATCTAAATCCTTGTAAAATAAAGTTCAATTCAATTCAATTCTCTCTCTCTCTCTCTCTCTCTCTCGAACGCTCTCTCTCTCGAACAATTTTTAAAAGATTTGGCCGAGAAAAAAACTGATGCTCAATCGGCCTCGGATGACCCTCTGGGTTCTCGAGACAAGAAACAACCAAACTCTCTCTCTCTCTCTCTCTCTCTCTCTCTCTCTCTCTCTCTCTCTCTCTCTCTCTCTCTCTCTCTCTCTCTCTCTCTCTCTCTCTCTCTCTCTCTCTCTCTTATTGGGCCAGATTCAAGACATACGTCATCGTGCTTCTAGTGAGCACAAAACGCCATGCGGAACTGAGTAAATGGACTATTTCCTTTAGGCACACCAGCGTGAATTAGAGTATTTTCCTTTCTTCATCGGAAATGTCTGTGCTGATTATAGAATCTACAGAGCTGACGAAAAAGCTCAGAATCAAGGACATATCTTTCAGTCCTTCGCTGAATAAAGGTTGCCGTCGTTTGGGCAACGGGGGTTAAATTTAAACTATGATTTGTGAGGGTTTCCTGGTGTGAAATGTGTGTAGTGAACAGCTGTTCTCTCAAGACATTTAAGAAGAAAATAAAAGAGAAAAACAAAGAAAAGAGACTAAATTCGGCTGACTTCTACGTCCGATGGGAACCCCATTAAAAGTGTTACTACCGTTCAATTCAAGTAAACCCATGCAAGACGATAGTATGTTGATAGCAGATGCCTTATATTCCTCAATCGTCCCTGCTCAATGTTTACTACAGTTTCATCTTGGTATAATTTCGTTTCCCTTTTAGTCCTTCAAATTGAAGAAGGGCGTTTTTCATTCAAGTAGATTCAGCCTTATGCGCAGGAGTTTCCCCAAATTAGATCCCAGAGAGTTGGTTAGGAAAGTTGAAGCAATGACTGAAATGTGTGTTTGTTTATTGTTGTTTTGTGGCGCATGAACCCAGGGAGTCATGTAAGCATTGGTCGTATTCTCTGTTTTGTTCTCGGCTTATTATAAACTATTCACATTCAAGACGTATCACTGTAAAACGTTGTAGAAGGTTCCTTAAAACTCAGATTCTTCTACAGTCGGTAATGTAAATAAGATCTCTTTCAAATACGTAGGTGTTTTTTTCTGGGGGAACGGCGTCCTGGATGCCTTGGCTAAAAAAGATGATGCTCGAATTTGACAGCGTTGTATTGTAACAGTCCCGCTTCACCAAGAAAAAACAGTTCTCCAAAGTTGACTGTTTAACTTCCGATGTGTACAACAAAACTGAATCCATTTTGTAATGTGTGAAACGTTTTTTTTTACTTTTCTGTTTCTTTTAACTGTTGTTTTGAATGAGAATTGTCGCTTTAAGATTGCACGAAGAGCTTCTTTCTGTTGCACCGTTCGTTATCACCCTGTCGTTTCTGTTCTCATCTTCCTGAATACCTCCGAGGACACTGCCGTCTTTCACCCAAGCTTACAATCACACTCTTACCCGACAAACCATCACCGACCATCACGGCTAACCGCCAGAACAGGCTACCACAAGCACCCAAAGCGACGGGGGAAGGTCTGAAGCCCCGCCGTAATTGAAGTGTAGCGAGAGAAAATGAACACTTGCACGAACGTTTTCGCCGCCCTATTACTGCGCATGTACGATCTTCTCCCACCGCTTCCATTTTTCGCGCGCCGCAACTCTCTAGCGTCGGAGACACAATTACTGCGGACGGAACAAGTATGGCGGCGCTAAACTCCTTTTTCATCGTGGAGGCGAGGAAATAAATAACTATAGAGGATGCCGTCTCGGGTCGTTGTGATTGTATCGATGTTTGTGGAGAGGGAGGAAAATTGCTTTGTGCGGGGTAATATTGCAGGAAAAGAGAATCTTGTGGTTAAATAATGGGACGCCATCAACGTGTGGTGTGTAGATCATCAGTCTCACTCCATATCGCTCTCTGTTACCCTGACCCTCGCTTTGGTCAATACCGATACCCATAGTGCTTGCTGCCTCTCACCGCATGATCTTATTTGTCTTTGCAGTACCCCCCCCCCCCACCCCCTGTTAAGATTTGTGAATTGTGATGATGGTTTCCTATATATGTTTTACATGTGTTTGCTTCAAACGACGCCCTAGTTGAGACAACGTATTCGATTACTGTATTTGTTCTTCGGACAAGTTTTCCTGTATTGCGCTTTGGTTTTGCAAATGTGCATATTGTTTCATTGTGCACACACACGCCTCCTCCCCCCCCCCCCCCCCCCCCCCCCCCCCCTACACACAAACACACGCACACCCCAAG
>NC_090245.1:62592083-62662083 GCF_037325665.1 Littorina saxatilis
TAAATTTCCGCCGAACGTGGGTTTGAACTCACGCTGACAGCGGCCAACTGAATACAAATCCAGCGCGCTACCAACTGAGCTATGTCATGGCTTCATACATGCAGGCATCAACCGTTGCTAGGAGAATCTGTAAAAAAAAAAAAAATATTCTCGAGGGTCAGTTTATTGCACATCTGTTTTGCAGAGACATAAAAGTATAAGGCAAACTGTCATACGTTTTCGGAATGGTTATTTTCGAATTCAAGCAATACCAAAGAAAAAGTAGGAAAAAAAACCTTGAACCTTGTCATCAGTATATCAGGTGATGTAACAGTGTGACACGGACACAAAAACCTGGTGGTTACGACGCCGGCCTGCAATGTTGAAGATTAGGGGTTCGAATCCCGGATGCGCCTGTTGGGTTATGGGTGGAGATTTTTCCGATCTCCAAAGTTAACTTATGTGCATATCTGCTAGTGCCTTTTTACATTTAGTCAAGTTTTGATTTCCTCTTCGTGTTTGCATGCAAGCACAAGACCAAGTAAGCAAGAAAAAGATCATGACTTGTTATCAATGTCCGAGATCGATTGGTTACATAAAAAACGAAAACACTTGGCACGTAACATCCGAAAACGAACTAGGACTGCCTTACAGGTTGTGTAAACGGCCAAACACGTAACACAAGTCGCGGCAAGAGATATCAACACTTTTAGTCGGCCATAAAAATCGACCCCAAAAACCTGTCGAGACTACTAAAACCTGGCTATCCGAAACCGGTAAACCTAGACGGGTCAAGCTGGTCTCGGCGAGAATGGCAATATATATAAGACCTACTTTGCACAAACCGATTTTCATGAATTCTGAGCACATTTTAAGAGTTAACATAACATATCTATATATGTTTGGATTCAGGAATTGATGAGAAAAATAATGCAATCATGTTTAATGAACAAAAAAGTACTTAATTTGTAAGCTTCCGAGATGAAACGCAATCCCATAATCCGGACTAAAGTCAAAGAATGTTTGACTAAAATGTCAATCAATTTGATTGACATATGAGGGTGTGACAGTGCCGATGCATATTCTTCAAGAAGCCGGTTATGACGTCATTAAAGACCTCTTATCACGTCTCGGAGTGTCATCTGGAAGGATTTGGATGTAAAGTTGAATGAAGATCGGTATAACTGTTTTGTGTGAATCGTTCTACACACACACACACACACACACACACACACACACACACACACACACACACACACACAACACACACACACACACACCACTACCCTCGTCTCGATTCCTAGTCTATCTGAAAACATTTAGTCAAAACTTGACTAAATGTTAAAAGTACTAGTTCAAACACACGAGGGAGTTGCAGCCCGTCAACGCAGAAGAAGAAGGAGAAGTTATATAGTGAGATTAAGTCGAAATAGGAAGGACAGAATTATTCTGAAGCTGAAATAACCAAATCAGCGCGTGGAAACGACAGGGCAAAACGTCACCGATAAAGACATCGGACGGCTTCATTTCAGTGAGAGGAGAAGAATAGATGTGTTGTTTCCAATGAGTGGCGGTTTAAAGCGGAAGTAAACAGACTGGAGTTTCAAGCAGACTGAAGCATTGCAGTGTTTTTTGTCGACAGGTTGACACGTTCAAGACAAAAGAGCAATGCATTTTCTTTACCAAGCCAAGCTGAAAGAAAAGGCAGCAGAAAACCTGTTTGTGTCCATCGCTTTTGTGTCATTGTTTCAGTACCTTTTACGGTCCTGTCTTTTCCCCTTTTTACTAAACTCTCGTGTTGTCTCTGTCTCTGTTTATTATATCCCCCTCTCTATCTCTTTCTCGCTGAGAACTATTCTGTTTCTTAAAATGGAGAGGAAGGAAAGTAGGGCAAACAGACAATTTGAGCTACACCATGAGTGCCGTCTGTCGGCACTACAGCAAGCAAATAGTGAAGAGCGTTTGGAAATTGGGTTATCTTGTCGGCCATCGATAGGGAATTGATCTCTGGCCGCTTGGGAATATCTGATGGCGCGCCAAAAGATAGCCTTTGTGGCGTTGTAATGTGGGTCTTTCAATGGCAGCGTCAAAGTGTGGATGAGGCAAATCTCCGTCTATGTTTAAGGTAGTGTTGCTTTTACTGACTCCCAAGTCACTGTTGTCGAATACGCCGCTGATAGAAGGGAGTGTTGTATGCAGGGAAGGAGAGCGAGCACAGAATCTGCGTTCAGCTGGCCTGGTGTAAGTTAAAGATACCAATCATTTTTGGCGAATGATAGACAAGGATTTACGATGGCCAGGCAGTAGTTCGTCAAATGTAAAAGCCAGGTTCTACACAAGTCATAATGGCGAGAATATGTTTGTGTACTGTATGTTTACAGGGCCTTTAAAACCATATAGGGTCACTTTAAGACTGAAACACAAAATTCTACGTCATCATGTTCACCTTTCTCTATTGAATTTGTTGAAGGATCCGTTGGTTGATTTTAACGCCATTTCAACTGATGCAGGACCAATGCAAGTTTGTTGAATGATTCGGAGGAACAATATAAACTTGGCCAAAAAATTATTGCATCAAATTGCGCACGCTAAGAAAAGCATTAAAACGCAATTCATTTTAGTTGAACTTTATATGCTCGAAAAGATATTTATGTCAGCTGTTCATATCATTTGTCCGATTGATGGTACTTTGTATAAGCATCCCGTGACAGCCTGTCAAACAAGGTCACCCCTAAAATCGACCTGACAAAAACCATAGCCCCGTATTTTAAAATCTGCAAAAAATCTGAATATGCACGAACCAAACACTTCTGACTACCATTGGAAAGGCCATTTAATTTCCTGTTCAGAGCATTTTATTTTATGCTCCTTACTTCTCTAGTCTTTATGTAGCCTTTTGTCAAAGGCGGTAGGTGTCAACCGTTTCAGAGGCAAAAAAGGGCACGTTTTGCGGCCATTTTTGAGGGGGTCCTCCACTGAAAGAGCCATTTAATTATGCTCAAGTTCTCAATGTTTTGCTTCGGAAATTTCAGAAGCAAAAAATGATTGAGGCAATAGGTGCCAAAGTTTCAGGCAGATCCGAGTGCTGGTTTACATTTGCTCGAGATGGGAACGCGAAAGAAAAATTATCGATCACCGTCCTTGGTACTGCGTACAGTAGCCGTTGAGATTAACTGTCCTTGGCCTGTGCTTCCTTCGCTGCGGGTCACAAAAGCGCAAAACACCGAGCACAGCGCTCCGGGTAAATATAACCACAGGCAAGTAAGCACAGGCCCAGGCCTGTTAATCTCCACGGCTAGTGTACACAGTACCACTAACGATGATCGATCATTTTTCATGCGTGTTCCTATCTCCAGCAAATGTAAACCAGCACTCGAATCAGCCTGAAACTTTGGCACCTATTGCCTCAACCATTTTTTAGACATAACCAAGCTAAGGAAAGGTAACTCTCGCGGAAAATCGGTAGTCCCAAAACCAGGGGGACAAAATAACACGCTTTCACCTTGTGCAGTTAGGTGTTCGAACGTGTCTTTTGCGTTGTTTTTAGTGTTAAAAAATGACCTACGATTAAAGAACAGACATCGGCCTCGAGGTGCACCTCAATTTTTAAGAATTCGTAGCCTTATTTTGTTGAATATCTTTTTTTTTTTTAAATACTCACGATCATCAAGACTTGAAAAATAGTGTGCCCCCTGCTGAAAATACGATGTCTTGGTAGTTCTATCGTTAATCTTACCGTTCTGATCACTTACATTAGCACCGGAGTGTGCGGAAGACTCCAAGATTCAGATGAAACACAGCAACCTTGCCACTTCGCAGCCATTTTGAACGATCTCAGTTAGTAACTATTTTTCGATCTAATGCTAATACGTAAACTCATGCCGTCAAAAGATGTTCGAGTTTGTTTTCGCAACAATGTTTATGAAGTGAATTTACAAACAATAAAACCACTGTAATCCGGAAAATGTCTTAATTCGCTGAATAACAATGAGTTCTTTCATACGTTAGACCGGGAAAGTCACATCTAGCATCATACAGGATTGTTCATAAACCTAAAAAATACACTAAAGTCTTTTTCAAAAGCTATAGTCTGTCACAAACACATTCAGCAATTATCAACATTATAAATCGAGATAACTAGACACATCGAAAGAAATTTGGTGCACAAAACAGATTTCCTGATCACATATCATTGTGTGAAACTTCTTTACAACTTTCGTTCACGAAGTGTACGTATTTTTCTAGCAATAGGCGTGTCCCCTGTTTTGAGTGAACACTGTTTTCGTGGTGCACTACCGGTGTTGTTGTTTTTAAATACAAAACAAGTCGCGTAAGGCGAAATTACTACATTTAGTCAAGCTGTGGAACTCACAGAATGAAACTGAACGCACTGCATTTTTTTACAATGACCGTAGTCCGCCGCTAGTGCAAAAGGCAGTGAAAGTGACGAGCCTGTTTAGCGCGGTAGCGGTTGCGATGTGCTGCATAGCACGCTTTACTGTACCTCTCTTCGTTTTAACTTTCTGAGCGTGTTTTTAATCCAAACATATCATATCTATATGTTTTTGGAATCAGGAACCGACAAGGAATCAGATGAATTTGTTTTTAAAACGATTTCGGAAATTTAATTTTAATCATAATTTTTATATTTTTAATTTTCAGAGCTTGTTTTTAATCCGAATATAACATATTTATATGTTTTTGGAATCAGAACATGATGAAAAATAAAATAAAAGTAATTTTGGATCGTTTTATAAAAAAATAATTTTAATTACAATTTTCAGATTTTTAATGACCAAAGTCATTAATTAAATTGTAAGCCTCCATGCTGAAATACAATACCGAAGTCCGGCCTTCGTCGAAGATTGCTTGGCCAACATTTCAATCAATTTGATTAAAAAATGAAGGTGTGACAGTGCCACCTCAACTTTTACAAAAAGCCGGATATGACGTCATAAATGACATTTATCAAAAAAATGAAAAAAAAAGTCTGGGGATATCATACCCAGGAACTCTCATGTAAAATTTCATAAAGATCGGTCCAGTAGTTTACTCTGAATCGCTCTACACACACACACACACACACACACACACACACACACACACACACACACACACACACACACACACACACACACACACACACACACACACACACACACACACACACACACATACACCACGACCCTCGTCTCGATTCCCCCTCTATGTTAAAACATTTAGTCAAAACTTGACTAAATGTAAAAATACACAGCGGCAATAATTTTTCTTTATTTGAATGAATTTCAACTTCACAAAGATTGTTTTAGAGTGCATAAAGAATTTGAAAAAACAGTTGGTTATGCCTAAATATTTTGCTTACCATGCAAAGTCACGATGTTTTAACCTAAAACTCTGAATTAATATAAATATTTGTTTAGTTCTTTCGGAAAAGTTACGTAATACAACACGCTTAGTATACACATTCACAAAAAGCAACACAGATTTTTGTCAGCCTATTGGTCATAACTTCTGAAATTTCCAAACCAAATCATTGAGAACTTGAGCATATACGGCTCTTTCAGTGGAGGACCCCCCCCCCCCCCCCCTCCCCCTAAAATGGCCGCAAAACGTGCCCTTTTTTGCCTCTGAAACGGTTAACACTTACCGCCTTTGACAAAAGGCTACATAAAGACTAGAGAAGTAAGGTGCATAAAACAAAATGCTCTGAACAGGAAATTGAATGGCCTTTCCAATGGTAGTCAGAAGTGTTGAGTTTGAGCATATTCAGATTTTTTGCAGATTTTAAAATACGGGGCTATGGTTTTTGTCAGGTCGATTTTTAGGAGTGACCTTGTTTGAAACGCTGCCACGGGATGCCTATACAAAGTACCATCAATCGGACAAATGATATGAACAGTTGACATAATTATATTTTCGAGCATATAAAGTTCCACTAAAATGAATTGCGTTTTAATGCTTTTCTTAGCGTGCGCAATTTGATGCAATAATTTTTTGGCCAAGTTTATTATCCGCTGCACCAATTTGACTTATAAACTGACACTGGCAAAGTCAGCCCTTCAGCTTGGCTATTCTCTCCACGGTTAAATGAAAAAACATAGGGACATGCAAATACAAAAACAAAGAGACTGCCAACGTTCCAAAATTCAGAACCAAATAACAAGAAAGGTAGGTTGTTGAAACGTTATAACAGTGAATGTATTGTTTTGTCAATAACAAACGTTCCAACAACCTACCTTTCTTGTTTTTTGATAGGGACATGCAGAAAAACACAGTGGTCCTAAATAAAATAAAAAGTTTGGCAAAAAAAGTACAAAACACACACACACACACACACACACACACACACACACACACACACACACACACACACATTCACTCACACATTGTATATAACGCTGCAACAAACAACTGACAAAAAAGTGTGCCTATGCTTGCAATTACACTTTCGTAAACCAAAGAAAACTGACTGCAGACAAACCGGCTGAGTTACATATATATATATAACGGCTGCAAGATGGGTGTGAAAGAAAGAGAATTGACATCTGGATAGTTCCAAGCCAGCTGCATCTAAAGTTGCTGCTTTGATAGCTATTTGTTTTTGTTTTTGTTTTTATTAAATTCTTATTCAGAAATCATTTATTTTCATACAAAAACCATTCACGTGGTATTATTACAATTAGCCATTTTTTCGATACACAATTACTAGCTAACAAGCAAGCTTGGGTTTAATGTTTCGGTAAACTCTCCTTCAGGTCTTGACTCACTTTCAATCCGTTCAGCAACTTGCCATTTCCTTCGAAAAGAAAATGACTGTTGGATCATTAAGCCACAGTTTCGTATACAGCGAGTAGCATCCTTACAATAGCGCCCCGTTAACAAAGCAGCCTCACGCGCTGGAACCAAGTGATATGACACAACAGCAGCCATCAACCTGCATTTCCGCACGATTTCTCGGACAAACGGTTGGAGAGTGCTGGAAATCTGTCTCGTTTTCTCTCCAATTTGCTGTAATGGCGGCAATTTCCATGCTACGACAAAGCAGGAGAGGAGAAAGAAGCATTAGGAATATGGCGTCTTGTTAGCCAAACTGATTTGATCGAATTTCGATCTCACACCAGCCGCCAAATTTGTCACAACACGTTTTTATCTCTTTTCTCCTTCAGTTAGAATTCTCTTAACAACCGTCCTCTTTTCATCCCAGCGTTGTTCGAGTTGGGTTGGGGGTGGGTGGGGTTGGGGTTGGGGTGGGGTTAACTTAAAGCCCCACTCCGCCGCACATGAGGTTTACAGATCGATGGATTCTTAAAAAAAATTAAAAAAAGCAATTCTAACCTTATGGAACACACTGGCAATATCATTTAACAGCATTAAATGACACAGTTCGCTTAAATGGCTGTTTAGCATGCGTAAGCCACACACCAGTTATCGTGGTTTATTCAACCCCCGTGCCATCGTGGCCCCGTGTGACCCACTTTCCTCTTTTTTTTACGTACGTGATGAATTTAGTCGTCTGTTTGTGGTTTCAGTGCGACTCTGTATCTGCAATAGCATGTTATTGTGTACCTCTGAATCAAAAATACAACACATGACTGATAGTGACACAAACCGAGTGGCGGTGTCTTCAAAGAAACTAGCGCTTATCGGAAAATGTGTGTGCTTTTGGCAATGGTAAGATGCAGCTCATTTGATGTAATAATATCCCTATCGCGGAAGTACGTGTGTATGCGCGCAACACTCAATATACACAGACACAGCAACTAACAGTATCGAATGGTTAAAATATCAGTCGACCAGCATTTAAAAAAAATCTAAAGTTGTATTGTTTTCGGTAGCCCACTTCTCCGTCATCAATTCAAAAGAGCTGCAAGTTGTATGCACCAGTCGACTCATTCACCGAGTTTGCTTGACATACATCCGCGCTCCCTACTTTCAAATTTTTAAAACTTCGAACTGTTCTGACTTTGTTTTGATGATGAAAGAATTATTTCGTGTCAGTTTTAACAATGTTTGTGTAACAAGCTGTCAATTTGTTATTTAGATTTTGAAAGTTAAGTTAGCGTCATAACGAGGCTTCAGATATCTGTGGGTAGAGGTCCGTCTGTCTACACAAACATACATTCGTTGACAAATGCTCGCTGATTATGGGGGACACCTAGGGTGTTCTCTAGCGGTAAGTGTTTAAATGAAAAGGTGTTTGTACTGTGTGTAAAAGCCTGACAGTGTCCTCATAAAAATATGTTCTCATAACTAATAAATAAAGAAACAATGTAACTGAACCAGTCACTGTAGAGTACACAGAGACCAATGATATTTCTTTGCGCTAAGGTGTGAAACTGAGACCAGCCGATCAGCGTGCAGGAAGAGTAAACTCACGCTCACGTACTACTGTCCACCGCTATGATTTTATCATGGCTTTGTTAACATCCTGTCAGTTCTGTCCGGCTGACAGTGCTACAAACATTCACAGAATTGAAAAATGTGTTCGTGTGTGAATATCCTTGTTAAATGATCGGGGGAAAAAACAATATAATTAAATTAAAATTATAAAATATCGATGCACTGCTGTAGGCATTGTAATGCAAGTACGTTTCAAGTCAGTGTCTTTTCACGAACTATAGCCTTTGTTATTTTTTGGGGTTTTAGTCAGATACCAACGCATTCTGAATGAATAGTCCAGCCTGAGAAAATGTGTCAGAAATAAATCGCTTTCTACGAATCGGGAGGTAATTTGGCGTCTTCAAAACAACTTGAACCTATTGCTATTAGATGCCAATGCTCGGGAACAATGTTCCAAATAACTGTGTTCCTTTGTTGTGGTTTACACCTATTTTCCGAAGGAGAAAATGGTCTTCATAGTTGTGCTCTTGAGTACATAGCTGTACAATTCTGGTAAGGCTCAGATCTGTGATCTAACATGAATGCAATGTAAGCGCTTCGATCGATGCAAACGAATTCAGTTTCATCGGACAGTCCGCCGACTTTGAATGCAAAAATGAGACGAAGCAAAAAAATTTTTTTTTTAATCTTATACATGTGAAACTATACCCTTCAAAAAAAGTTAAGGACCACTTTTTCAAACGCATGCCATACAGAGATGACACGGTTAAATGATTTAATTTTTTCTGTATTGTTTTATTGAAGAACTGAGGACTGTCTCCTGAAAATGCCACGTCAAACATGCCAGCGAAAACAACGCTTGTTACTCTAGAAAACCCTCTGATTTCAATTTCACAACATTAGTATTTCTTACAACGAAAAACTGCAAAATCGTATCCTGGCAGCGATCACTAGTTAACCTCCCACTAATCGGTAGTGAGATGTCCTATAACGTAAGGTGATCTCTCCCCGGACCATCAAAGAGCCCCCATCAAACGACTGATCTAGTTCTAGAACAGCGCCAATCTGCAAAGGGCTCTCTACGACGCCTCCAGGCTCTGATGCACCCATCAGCAGGATCCAAGAAGAGGCGGGACCCATCTGTAAACAAGAACTGAGCCCTACGATGACGTAACCACCTCACATGTCGAGTGCACCAGGCTCGGTGGGCAGCTGGATGGTTGGCAGTCAATGTTGTTTTGCGGACTGGCCGTCTTTCACTGAAGTTGAAAGAGAGTAAGCAGTTTGTAACACTTTGACTTACTGACAACAGTGTGTGGTGGCAGCTCATGGTCGATGCCTGCTGCCTTTTCAGTAACCTTTTTTTGCTGCATGACCTTCATTTGGATGAGGCGATCCTCCATTGTTGTAGTGACTGTAGGCCGACCATAACATTGTCGTAACTGTACTCTGCCAATTGCTTGAAGACATTCCTTCACTCCGATGATGTTGAAGTGAGACACTGCAACACTCTGAACCACTTGCCTGACAGAAACAACATCTTGTAGCCATCAAAATGACCTTGCCTTATCCAAGTCGCTCCGTTTTCGTGATAGGGGCATGTTGATTTATTGCATTTGTTTGTCAGTGTGTCATTTTACAAACACAAATTTGTGCGCACATTTTGTTGCTGGAACCCTGTTGTAGCACGTGCATTAGTGGTTTTTGTCCTGGCATGTCTTGCACCGATTTCATATAGGACTTTGAAAACTGCCCCCTTTTTAAAGAAACCCTAATTTTTTCCGCCTGTTTAGCATGACACAGTAACACTGCCTGCCAAAAATGTTCCTACAGCAAGACTCACTTCCCTTTTGTTCATTCAAAAAAGTGACGTTTCAATCAAATTGTCAAACCCTTGATTTTTGGCGAATATGTTAAAGATTGTGAAGATGTCATGACCGGTCCTTAACTTTTTTTGAAGAGTATATTATTAGCATGCATAGTTTGGACTGCTTAGAGACTGTAACAAGTACAATCTATGTACGCTACCGTCTCTGAACCGGTAGAGTACACGCATTACTACTTAATTTTCTAAAACTAAACGAAAGAAAAAATGAGAAACAAAATCCTGACCTGCTCTTTTCTTTATAAAATTTAAGTATTCTGAATCCGTTTCAATTAGATTTCGTGCAGTTCATGGCCGCACAACATCTACCACTACGCTTTCATGTTGGTATCTGCTGCACGTTATCGCTAAATGGCGGGGAGCGAAAGAAGGCAGTATACAGACTTCTGCGTGGTGGCACCATAGGGCTTCCTGTCTCATTTTCTTGCACCGCTTGGGTCGTTTCGGTGTACTCTATAGTCTCTGACTGAACTGACAGAAAACTTTGCAAAGGAACTCTCTTCTCTTCCCCTTCTGGTATTGCTCATATAAAGTTAACTCGCCGGCTGAGGCTCGATCTTTTCAGTTCACATTATCAAAATCTGGAAGTCTTCCGTGTGTTTCCCTGGCTGCATTTGTTTTCTCCTTTTCTTTTTCTCCGCGGAAATCATCCTGACTGTAACACCAGCGAGCATTTGCCTTTAATAAATATTCCCATGGAAATAAATATTTCCCCCAGAGAACAAAGAAATAAATTAACTTGCAAGTGAACTAGCTTTCACCTCTTTTTTTCTTTTGGTGCATAGAATGGAACATGTTAAGTGCTCCTCATCACGGCTAATGCATTTTCAAACAAGGAGCAGTAGCTGTGAAACAGCAGACGGGCATCGTGTTTCAAAGCAGGCGAGATGCTGTAGGTAAAGATGCACCGCAATGACCTGCCCCCCATTCCCTCCGCGTACGTGCAGTTCTGGACTGTACGCAACGGTTAAGTTCATCGGTGATTTCTACAGCCACACCAAGTAGACTGAACCTGTATCAAAAGACACCACATTTTCCAATTGCTCTGATTTGTGAAATATGTACGTTTTTAATGCTTTCAATTTAAATAGTATCCAAGTTCGCCATATCTTCAAAACATCTTATTATTGATAAACACTTGGTCAACGGGAAATCAGGAAAACAAAGTAGAAGGAGAAGCGGAAAAAAGAGGGAAAGGAGAGTGGAAAGTAGGATTATGAAAGATAAGATATGGCTTCACTCCTTTCATTCTCAAACTCTACCTTATTGAACAAAACACGACAGAAATGGCACATACAATGATCTTTCTGCGAATACCTAAAAATTATGTACATATTTTACATACGTCCTGTTCATACTACACGAGTCAAATTCACAGTGAAGCATATAGATTGAAGCGCTTACACACCCAAAATGGGACGAGCAATCCGTGTCTGCGGTGGTTAGTTCCACTGCTCGCTGTTAGACCAGTGGGATGTCTACGACAAGACACAGTCAAAAAAGGCTTCAGTCTGCGTGCTCAAATTAACACGAGTGGGCGCGATTTGGGAATTTAATACTGACGATGTTTCCAAAGTGGTCAATAAATAATTTCTCTAACGTTGTGCATCCTGCACTCTGTGCAAAGAAGATCGTTTCACTTTGTTCAATGATGATTGATACTCCTTGCTCCATGACGATCGAGGGACCAAAAAGAGAATGGCCAATGTTTTAAAGTCCAATTTCCTGTTTCAGGTTTGCCTGAGCAATAGTCTTTTTGTACATAATGTCTTTATAATCAGTATATATTAATATGTATGAAGAGCAAAATAAGTATAACACTACATTAATATATCTACCTGTAAATGACAGCACAAGCTGCACGCGGCAAGTGCTACAGCAGCGTTGAAAAAGAGATTTGATTCATGTCTATCAAGACTTATTCGTAAGGCATGGATAGAAAGGATTTTGCTAATTTCCAGTAGATTTTATGAAAACATGACTCATTTGAGTGAATCTGGGGACGCAATATAGGTGCACGTTGATTCGGTAGACTTTTGAAGAAGTTAATTTGTTCTTTCTCACGTGTCCAAATATATGTATATAGGTAAACATTCCTAAAAGAACGCGCCTCGGACATGCCATGAGAGGCCAATGCAGCACACGCCAGCCACCACCTTGGGTGAGATCGGGGCTGGCAGTCAGTGTATGCAGGGCAATTCAGCAGCCAAGTCCTTCCATCGTCAACCACACTAACCACATGGACAGAAACTCCCTCTCAAAACCTCGTACACAGACAAACACACAGACATCTTTCCACTTCTGTCCAAACTTCACACAACCATTTCACTTTTTGACATGTGTTACAAATGTGTTGATAATCTTTTTCTCTGCACTCAAGGAGCCACATTTCGCCTTCAAAGAAAGAAGGGGTGGGGTGTTACATGAATCATGTGCACAAACTCTTTCTCAGATGATAACAGACTCGACTGTCGTGACACATTTGGATGGTTGAAACCAGCGACTGGTTTGTGTGTTCTACAGTCTTTGTCTAGGAATCGTCTTCTGTTTTAAGTTCATCCTCCCAGGCAGCCACCTTCCGTCTGAAGGTGAATGGGGCAGGGGTTCTTCAGCAGAGGGGCTAGTATTGACAGGTGCTGTTGGGGTCGACCAGGGTCATGTGCTCGCGAGGGTCGTAGAGGGAGGGGGCGTAGAGGACGATGGACAGCGTGCCACAGATGTAGGTGGTGGTGAAGATGTAGAGGAAGAAACGGTCCATCACCATGGCGATGTAGCCCCAGTCTCTCTCCTCCTGCACGCACAGCAAAGGCAACAGTCATTAGTCAAACCGATCTTTATAGGACACAACAAGGGGCTGCCTGGCTTTTCCCTTCACTACAAACAGAAAGGCAAATGCAGGTTGTGATGAAACAGATGAATATTTCGACCTGAAACTGCATTTCTTCTTCCGCGTCGTCGTTCATTGGCTGAAACTCACAAGTACACTCATGCGTTTTGCATGAGTGTTTTTTTTTAGGCGTATGAGGCAGCCATACGCCGTTTTCGGGGAAAGGAACTGGATTTGTCATTCTTGCCTGGTCTCTCTCTCTCTCTCTCTCTCTCTCTCTCTCTCTCTCTCTCTCTCTCTCTCTCTCTCTCTCCTCTCCTCTCCTCTCTCTCTCTCCTCTCCTCTCCTCCTCCTCCTCCTCTCCTCTCCTCCTCCTCCTCCTCTCCTCCTCCTCCTCCTCCTCCTCCTCTCTCTTTCTATTTGTGTTGAGTTCCAACTTTACGACCATTGACTTATTTCGTGTGGAGATGCATTAAGTTTACAGACACACGGTGGTTATCTTCCACACTCTGCTTCCAGTTAACTTATAATAACCGCACACACGCATTCCGGCACGCATACAGAACACTGACGACCAAAAGACGTTGGGACCTAGAAAGGGTCAGCGAAAACTATGCAACTTACAACATCCCATATGACCTTTCGAAACGTTTTCCTAATTCTTCCTCCAGGCTGGGAAAAAATAAAACTTGCCCAAAAAGACTCTAGACTAGAAGTGAGGTTTCTGAAAAGTGGTCACTGGTCGATACAGCATTTCACAGTCGCTATGTGCGTATGATACCATTTCGACAGTTGAAACAAAAATGAAATCTCAACTTTTGGACCGAACAGTTTAATTTAAGTTTCGTACACTATACTTGCAGTAGGGTCACTGATCATAAATCTTAAAACATCAGCTGGAATATTCAACCTCATACACAAACAAAAACCTTTATTAAAAAAACACACAATAAAAACCGTAAAGTTTCTGCTTGACAGTTGGAAGCGACAGGAGAAGCCGTAATAAGATCAATAAGAGGCAGTGTGGCAAGGTCTGGCACCATGACAGCTAGGCGGCAGAGGGGGCCCTGCGTGTAATCAAGTCCAACTGTTGCCCGCCATGCATGCCCAGCAAGGCGCACTCTCTCCTCTGTATGATGCCAACTCAGGCAGAAACAATCAAGGACCAAGGACAAGATGAGAACAGTCTAGCGAACACTTTTTGTCTTTACTCTTGAAAAAAGGACACATTAGAAATGCTGAAACGAAACGTAATCAAAAGACTTTGATTTGTGCTCCCTGTCGTCTTAGAAGCAACATACAGAGACACATGATCATTTAATATATATTTGTTTGTTTTTAAATGTAGGTGTTTTTGTTTTTCAAGTGGGGAAGCAATAAAGAGGTCGTCGATATCAAAATTGATATCGACGGAAATGTCGTCGATATCACTTTTACACTGAGCTCAGTTTTGCCCAATTGACCAATGGAAATCCACGTAACATATGAAATAGCAATATTCAGTATTATTGTTGTGTTCATCCACGTTTGACACCGATAGGCAGAAGTTATGCTAAATGTTTAGTTTTGCTTAGAATTAAACGCTCCAATAACGTACCTTTCTATGTGTGCCAGTGTGTGTGTGTGTGTGTGTGTGTGTGTGTGTGTGTGTGTGTGTGTGTGTGTGTGTGTGTGTGTTTGGTTTTACACGTACGGCTGGGCTGTCGGTCACTCCCTCCTTAGCCGCAGGCGCCTGTCGAACGGACTCGATGATTGGACGGGGAAGGAAAGCCGTTTATCCTGGCATTGATCCTGTCGCCTCGCTCTTAATCAATACAACCTCCGCAAATCCACCCTTATCCCACCTCCCCCAAAGAGCCCTATCTGCTGGTGTCTCCTTTCCCCCACCTGCACACCCCACCAGCTTCCTCTCATCTGTTTCCCCATTTTCCTTCACTACCATATCCACGTCCAAGCTCTGTCGAAACTTCCTTCCAAACTTGCTATTCCGCCTGTATGCAAAGACCCGACAGCGGGAGCGGCACATCTGCCAGTCAATGCGGTTTAACACTAGAGTTATCTCAGACAGGCGTAGCTCGGCAAAAGCCTCTGTGTGTGTAAATAAGTTGATTGGCCGCGGTCGGTTCATAAGCTCGGAGGGTGTCTGTTCATTGCAGAACCAAACACGCTTAATCTCATCCTCATGAAAGAAAGCTGGCGGTGAATCTAGCAGGGCGAGGAACGGCAAAGACGGAGAGAGACAAAAGAAGGCCGAGTTCAACCCACAGTCTTGAGGACCACAAGAATTCTGGTACCAGGCGAGGGAGAGAAGAACTTGCCCAGGGGTCCATGAGAACAATGAACATTCACGAATCTAGCTTCTTCTTGGTCAACAGACTGGGACCAGTAAACCTCCCCGCTTACTAACTAAACAGAGACGGCTGCCTAGCTTGAAAGTTACAACATAGCGAGAAAGAAAAAGAAAACACAAATACGTCCTTCCCGTTGTTAGTCAGAAAGGCATATAAATGTAAAATAATAATACAATGAAGACTACGAAGAAACTAATAAATGTTCATTTCATCGGCCCGTACCTCAGCATTTTCATATTTTGTGTAAGTTTGTGTAAGTTGAATTGTTAAGTGTTGTTCACTCAGGAACAGTTCGGAAGTGGCACAGAAGGAGCGCATATTTTCAAACTGACAAAACAAAACAAAAAAACAATAGATGTCATACTAGACAGAGAAAACGTATCCTGAAGGAAGATACGGGTGCGCATATAGTATTCATTCTATTCTGTCTTGGCTGGTTCCCATTGCAGGCCCGTGTCTCAAGGTACTGAATGCAATCAAAGATCTTCTGTCATCTGCTCGATGCCTTCTGCGCATCGCGGACTCGGGACTACAGTTGACCTTCTTTGCACATCACTGCGGAACAAAGATTATTGCAATTGCCGTTTGTTACGCGTGATTGTTCTGAAAAGTGACTATTACATGATTGTTCTGAAAGTCTACTATTTATTTCATCGTAATCATGTAAGCCCTCATACGTGATTGTTCTGAAAGCTTACTAATTTACATGATTGTTCTGAAACTCTACTAAAGGTAAACTTGCTTCACCCGTGAAATGTTGTCAGATATAGAACAATATGAATACCCCTGCCCAACGAAGTTGGAGGGGGGTATATATACTGGATTCACTTTGTCCATCTGTCTGTGTGTATGTCTGTATGTATATGAAACAATATTTTGATACAATGATACTAAATCTTAAGTGATATTGATATTTATACCCCACCCCAATGAAGTTGGAGGGGGTATACTGGATTCACTTTGTCCGTCTGTCTGTGTGTATGTTTGTATATAGGTAAATGGAACAATACATTTATTTTGATACAATGATACTAAATCTTAAGTGAAATTGATATTTATACCCCCGCCCAATGAATACAAACTCAACAAGTAATACGTTTCATACATTGAACATGTCTTCTTTATTGTTCTCAACTCAAAATTGAAATTAAATGTTCAAAGACAAAAATTATTTATAATCTTCAAAAATGTAATGATTCTTCTTGAGTATTCCCAACTGAAAATTCTAATTACAGGTATTAAAGGGACATAGAAATTTTTGATTTTTCCTCTTCGCCATGCTATGTGGCTAGGTCACCAAAATGGATCGAAAGGCATGGCAAAGAGGGAAAATGGAAGCTACGTTTTGGCCCTTTAAAGACGAAAGGCACAACAAATAATTTTCACAAATGAAACTTTATCTTTTATTTTTATGAACTAAAAATTCAAGTGGAGAGGGGATGAAAGACGTGAGGAGATGGCCGGGGTTGCGATATGGGTGGGGAGTCTGGGCTATAAAGTTCTTGCACGCGAGACCATAATTATACTTTTTGTGTGTGTGTGTGTGGGGGGGGAGTATTTTGTTTATCAACTCTCTCTCTCTCTCTCTCTCTCTCTCTCTCTCTCTCTCTCTCTCTCTCTCTCTCTCTCTCTCTCTTTCTCTTTCTCTCTCTCTCTCTCTTTCTCTCTCTCTCTCTCTCTCTCTCTCTCTGAATATTTTTGTCATCCTAAATGTTGGGGGGGGGGGGGCAAAAAGACATGTTTGCCCCCACCCACCCCACCCACCCCCACCCCAGGACCAGCTGCCCCCCCCCCCCCCCCCCGTTTCCGACGCCATCGCACTGAGTACATACGCACACACACACCACACATACACACACATGAAAGCTAAATTTATCAGCACATCTCTGTTTTCAGTTACACTTTTTTTTATCACACAGCAATTGCAACCACCAGAATTTTTTATATGAATTATTCAAATGGTTTGATAAAGTGTCAATTGATATGAATTAACCTCCCCCACCCCCTACACCTAAAAAAAAGGGAGTGGAGAGACGGATCAACTCAAACACACACAAACACGCATTATGAAGCTGTCTCGGACACAGAAAAAAACACCCAAAAAACCCACGAAGACACAAAGTATACATATTGCTCCATATCTGACAACATTTCACGGGTGAAGCAAGTTTACCTTTAGTAGAGTTTCAGAACAATCATGTAAATTAGTAAGCTTTCAGAACAATCACGTATGAGGGCTTACATGATTACGATGAAATAAATAGTAGACTTTCAGAACAATCATGTAATAGTCACTTTTCAGAACAATCACGCGTAACAGCCGTTCACATCAGATATCCCCCATGTCAGTTTAAGTGGCGCCTATAGTAACTGAAAACGAGGTACGGAGTTGAAACGGCACTTGACTTGAACTCATTTACAATCTTGAATAGTGCGAAGATTCCCTTCACACAAAAGCTAACTGCAAATAAATACGGGGCTACCAATACCACCAGAACTTAGGATTATCGAAACACTGACTTTTGGTATCTTCTTTATTTAGTCCTAGAAACTTTCTCTCCCTTCTGTGTCTGTGAAAAGGTGTGGTGGTGGTGGGGTAGTGGTGAGATGCATTTTGTGTCGTAAAATCATATTCCAGCGCAAATTCAAAACCTTCACAGACTGCATCACAGTAGCTCGATGCGTAGCTACACTGTGTGTGTGTGTGTGTGTGTGTGTGTGTGTGTGTGTGTGTGTGTGTGTGTGTGTGTGTGTGTGTGTGTGTGTGTGTGTGTGTGTGCGTGTGTGTGTGTGCGTGTGTATGTGTGTATGTATGACGGTGTGTGTGCGTGTGTGTGTATGTGCGTGTGTGTGTGCATGTGTATGTGTATGATTGTGTGTGCGTGCGTGCGTGTGTGCGTGTGTGTGTGTGTGACAGATCTAGCAATTTTTGCAATGCCGCTTCTGTGCAAGTCTAACTCTTTCTCTTTTGTCTCTCTCCAAAAGTAACGCGTTGCGTTTTCTACGGCCGACAGCTGTGATTCCGGCCTGGGTCTTTGGATTCGCCACAAATACGAGGCACTTAACGAGCAAAGATGGTCGCCTGCCGCAGGGGACTGAAATTGCTGCTCCCTTGCTCTCATGCCAGTCAATCGTCATTAGACTTAATTAGGAAAATGAGAATAGTGCGTGCTTCAAGACGCCGCTTGCTATCAGAAATGTGGCTTTGATACTTTTTTCTGCTTCTTTTTGTTAGACATGCCATTTGGTGTTATTGGAATTCACAAGCGTAGATCTTCACTGTTCTGGAGTGTGAGTAACTTTTTTTCTTGGGAGTTGGACTTTGCATTTTTGTAGGTGTGGGGGGAGGGGGAGAGGGGAACGGGCATTGATGGATCCATTTTTTAATTAGCCATTAATTATGATTTCGATGTGAGTCGTATAAGGAAGACCTAACAAAAATAACATATGAAAATCTACTCGTGCGCAGCAATTTCCGACAAAACACAAAATAAGGATGCATTTCTCGGTACAGTTATGCGTTCATATAATTCACTGACATATATATGAATATACTGTTGACCCTGTCTTTAATGACCACCAAATGCACCAATCAAAAGTGGTTGATACAGACGAGTGATCGCTATGGAAAGCTGAATTATATGGGGGGGGGGGATAGGCGGGCATCCTGTCAGGTGGTCGTAATGGGCAGGTTGTCGTTATTGAGAGGTGGTCGCCAGGGCAGGTTCGACTGTACTTAAAAAAAAATCGCGGTCTTTGTACTCTTCAAAGAAAAAACTTTCTTTTCTCCCAACAAAACAAACAAAGGTTGATTAGGTTGACTGAAGTGTCAAGTTCATTTATAAATACTAGTAATAACATCCATAAAGCCAGACGTAAAAGTATCAGTCTGCATTTAGGAAGCAATGTTAGTTCTAATGATCAACTCGTCCATTAATACAATGTATTCGTAAAAAAAAGAAGTTTATAGGCGCATGGCGGGCTTTCAGTTAAATCACAAAACTCTTACTTTACGTACATGGCCTCGGTTCATGTGGAAAACACGTTACAGCCAGCAAAATATATTACAACCATTACCTCGCC
Source organism: Littorina saxatilis (assembly GCF_037325665.1). Lineage (NCBI taxonomy): Eukaryota > Metazoa > Mollusca > Gastropoda > Littorinimorpha > Littorinidae > Littorina > Littorina saxatilis. The sequence continues at coordinate 62,611,549 of NC_090245.1, forward strand.
TCGGTTCATGTGGACAACACGTTACGGCCAGCAAAATATATGACAACCATTACCTCGCCTCCATGACCTACTTGTAAGACACATACTACTCCAGTTAGCACTTGAGACATTGAATCCAAACTATCTCATGCCCCGAGCAAGTGGTCTCGAGTGGTAAACAGACAACAAACAATCAAATATGATACCCCCCCCCCCCCTCGATCTATCTAAAGAACAAAGACGTGACGAAAACGGAAGACAAAAAAAAAGAAGGAAAAAAACAAAGAAAAGGAAAACACAAATCAGAAGACGCTTCAATAAAGGACAATAAACTGCAGCAAAAACGAATCCTCCTCTCAGATTTATAAGTCCCTGATGCCCCGAAACGAGCAACAAGGCATCAGTCCCATTCAGCCAGCAGCATATCGCATTTCATCCCACCCATCAGGGAAAGCCATATTTCTCCAACTTTTTATGCATAACGGACAAAAACGTCGTCCTCGCCTATTTCTCTTCACCATGACAAAACTTCTCCCTACGAATCCCACCCCAATTTCTTTTTCTTTCATCTTTCGTTCTTTCTATGCCGATGTTCGTCTTCTTGCCTTTCACGAGCGGGGCAAGTGGCATCCGGGCATTTCAATAACTGCGGCGCAAATAAAATGGCGGCGGGTCAGTGCCTGGGAAAGAAGCGATAAATCAAAGCGTCCGGTGGCGGGGCGAGATCGATCTGTATGTTTCCTGCTGTTGAGGAATTTGTCAGCGGGTGAGGACGTGTGGGGGACAGGAGAGGATCGGGACGAGCCATTACCCTCGTCTGGCAGGAGGACTGGAGCCCAACAGAACCACTCGGGTAGGATGAGAGGCGGGAGGGGGGACTTTACGGGGAGGACGGGGTGGGGATGGTAGGGCTTAAACATGAGAAAGGACAGGGTTTTTTTCTCGGGGCGGAAGGGGGTGGGGGATGGGGGTGGGTGGCTGAGCAAGAGGAGCTGAGTCGATGGCAATACATGAACCTGACATTACACAGAAACCGATGGCGGTCTACCACTGATAACAGGTTTCCCGGTCCATCTGCAGACTCTGAAGGCAGGATTGAAGGTTATGGATGTTGACAACACACACACACACACGTTCTCACCAGAATCAGTTTTATAATGTACTGGACACGAAAACGACAAATTGCGAAAAGTGTTACAGAGTTATCTTTTTTTACGGGGTTGTGGGTACTGACACTTATTGTGGGCCTGTTAATGTGTATGTTTAATTAAGCATTTACTGATTGTTTTTCGCTCTTTCCTGTTAGCTTTTTTCCAAAAGACATACTTCGTGTATTTAAAGTTAACTGAATTCCTGAGTTCTACACTTCTATAATGAGTATATATTAGTCCGAAATGAGGCTTGCATCTGATTGAGTGCCAAGCAAATGTATGGAATATATTTGCCAGTGAGACGTTAGTGAAGTTTTCGGTAAACTGCATCAGAAACATGGCTCTGACTGAAGAAAATAGTTTATATTTCTTTTGCCTCACAATGCGGTAAACTTGTGGGTACAATGTGTTATTTCCTGGTGCATTGTGAGTTTCTTTTCTCTCTCTAAATAAATATGTATCACCAGTGGTGGAGTAGTCGGAAGGGAATAGATGGACGTTACAGCAGCTGCCGCTTCCTGTAAATGTCGAACACCCAGTCGATACAAGATTGAACAAATTAGCTTCAGCTTATCAGCTAACTAAGCGTAACGTTAAAGCCGGCTTCCTTCAAAGAACGGTAATTTGCTGAAACCATTTCCCACCAGCTAACGGGGCCCTCGCTCGTCACGTGACGTTCAAGTCTTCCTTTTCCTGTCACGCATTCACGCCGAATCTGTCCAAGATAACAAGTCTGAAACCTCGCGCGCGCCTTTACAGACAGTGAATCAACTTTGGATTCTTGCCTCCGCCTTCTCCTTCAATACCTCTAACCCTACATAATGCCCGCCCGCCAAAAGGTTCATTACAGCGAGGCAGGAAGAACGTGGGACACACGTGCCCAATCTGCTGACCAGCGGCTCGCTGTCTAAGCCTGTCTGGCGGTGGTCTCTGATCTCGTCGGTGGGCAAAGCGGAAGCGGGCGAGGTTGTGATGAGGGTGCACGTAGCCCCTGGTCACCAAGGACAGAGGGAGGTGGCGTGCAAGATAAGGGGAGCAGGGTAATGTATGCGTAGCGAGCTTTTGACTATGCATATGCTCTAGGCACAGTCTCGCTCAAGGCAAAAGAGAAGAAGTGGACAGGGCTAGCAGATCACTATTGCTTGTATTAACGCTGTAGTCTGATTAATCGACAGAAAAATAAACAAATAAGCAATCCGTCTAGCCTAAAACCTTAAGCATGTGACAACCATATTCCCTCACCCCCCCCTTCCCTCCTCCCCCTCCATTGTGAACAGCAAACAATAAAAAGGTTGGACCATTCTGTTCAGGAGAACCGGGCGGCGAGGCAAGATACTACAGGTGACAGACCACAATTATTATTTCAGGTGATTACGATGATAATGATAGTGATTCTAGTGACTAAACAAATCAAGATAACATGGGTGAATATGGTATGCAGAAAACGACTAAGATAAGGGTAAGGTCAAAGACAAAGTATCCAAAGCGCACATTGATACTTCCATTCTCTCCAATAGCCAGCACCGCTGATCATGACAATAACTACGAGAGCTTCCTTCGCACATGAAATGAAGACATCACGGAGACAATGTAATGAACATATCTAGTTGAGACTCACCGCCACCTCGTCATCGCCTTCTTTGAACTGGCTGGCGATGTAGCGCACCCCTTTCAGAGCTTCAAGAACCTCAGGCGGGTAGTTGTCGCCCGCCAGTTCTTCCAGGTGGCGGGGTAGCTCCATGTCGGACCAGTCCCCGTCCGTGCTGGTCTGCCGCTCTTCCTTCCCTGTCATCGTCCGTACTGTGACCTGTCATTATATGCTCTTTTATGTTTAATCACTGGATTCACCCTTTGGTAATGGGTAGTTCGCTGCAAAATAACAACATTTTGTTTTGTTTGCTTGGGTCGGGTCTCGTAAGCGTACAGAGAACTACTACTTGCAGCATGGAGTATTTTTAAAATTGTTATTAATGCTTATATATATTTTCTCAGTTTTCTCTTATTCAGGCACATCTCTCTCTCAGCCCCCCCCTCCCATTCTCTCTCTCTCTCTCTCTCTCTCTCTCTCTCTCTCTCTCTCTCTCTCTCTCTCTCTCTCTCTCTCTCTCTCTCTCGCTTTAAATTAGATTGCTTTGGATTCAATATTTCACTATTATGTTTCATGTGCACATGAATTTCTTGGTTCCAACTGCTGGAAACTTACTATATGAGATATTGAGATGATATTGATATGTCTGATTTTTCATGTTATTACAAGCGGAACGTTAAAACAAGTCGCGTAAGGCGAAAATACAACATTTAGTCAAGCTCAGTCGAACTCACAGAATGAAACTGAACGCATTGCATTTTTTCCGCAAGACCGTACACTCGTAGCATCGTCTGTCCACCGCTCGTGGCAAAGGCAGTGAAATTAACAATACAGAAAAGCGCGGTAGCGGTTGCGCTGAGGAGGATAGCACGCTTTTCTATATCTCTATTCTTTTTAACTCTCTGAACGTGTTTTTAATCCAAACATATCATATCTATATGTTTTTGGAATCAGGAACAAACAAGGAATAAGATGAAATTGTTTTTAAATCGATTTCGGAAATTTAGTTTTAATCATAATTTTTATATTTTTAATTTTCAGATCTTGTTTTTAATCCGAATATAACATAATTATATGTTTTTGGAATCAGAAAATAATGAACGATACGATAAACGTATTTTTGGATCGTTTTATAAAAAAATGATTTTAATTACAATTTTCAGATTTTTAATGACCAAAGTCATAAATTAAATTTTAAGCCTCCAAGCTGAAATGCAATACCAAAGTCCGGCCTTCGTCGAAGATTGCTTGGTCAAAATTTCAATCAATTTTATTGAAAAATGAGGGTGTGACAGTGCCGCCTCAACTTTTACAAAATGCCGGATATGACGTCATCAAAGACATTTATCGAAAAAATGAAAAAAATGTCCGGGGATATCATTCCCAGGAACTCTCATGTCCAATTTCATAAAGATCGGTCCAGTAGTTTAGTCTGAATCGCTTTACACACACACACAGACAGACACACACACATACACCACGACCCTCGTCTCGATTCCCCCCTCTATGTTAAAACATTTAGTCAAAACTTGACTAAATGTAAAAAAAGAAGTTGTCGCTGTATATATTACCCACTTTCCATGGGCCAATGGACTATAAGGAAATAAACCATTGTCACGTCTTCTCTCTCTCTCTCTCTCTCTCTCTCTCTCTCTCTCTCTCTCTCTCTCTCTCTCTCTCTCTCTCTCTCTCTCTCTCTATTTCTCTCTCTGTCTCTGTCTCTGTCTCTCTCTCTCTCTGTCTCTCTCTCTCTTCTCTCTCCTCTCTCTCTCTCTCTCTCTCTCTCTCTCTCACACACACACACACACACACACACACACACACATACATACACACACACACACACACACACACACACACACACACACAAACACAAACACAAACACACACACACGAATACAAACACACACATTTCTATCCCTACAAAAAGCACATCACAACTACAACAATATCCACACGTTTTCCATTCTATAATTTAACTAACTAATGCCCCAATGACAGCAATGCAGGGAACCGTTCTCCAATCAAGCAGACATGGCAGTGTCCACTGTAGCAATCAAGCGGACCCGCAGTCCAAAGGTCTGTGATTTCGTGATGGAGCAGAATGTAAATAGGTGTTGCCATGGGCATGCACAGTAGTGAAAAGGCATATATCGTAAGAAAAAGACGTGTTTTGGTCATACAAACGCTAACAGACACACACACCGACACACAAGATCACAGGAAAGGTGATGGCTGATTTCCATAACTGTTCTGTGGGTAAAAGGTAACTGTTCGATGTTGAAAGCTGACTGCCTCCGTTTGCAACAATACGGTTGGTATTTGAGTAGTTCAACACAAACACACCTACAGTCATATTCAAGCATAGAAATTTAAAAACTGCAATCCTCTACTTCTCCGTCCATTCTTGTTGTCTGATGACAAACCCACAACAGATGAAGGATCTCAGAATTAAAAACAAGTCGCGTAAGGCGAAAATACAATATTTAGTCAAGTAGCTGTCGAACTCACAGAATGAAACTGAACGCAATGCCATTTTACTCGTAGCATCGTCAGGCCACCGCTCATGGCAAAGGCAGTGAAATTGACAAGAAGAGCGGGGTAGTAGTTGCGCTAAGAAGGATAGCACGCTTTTCTGTACCTCTCTTTGTTTTAACTTTCTGAGCGTGTTTTTAATCCAAACATATCATATCTATATGTTTTTGGAATCAGGAACCGACAAGGAATAAGATGAAAGTGTTTTTAAATTGATTTCGACAATTTAATTTTGATAATCATTTTTATATATTTAATTTTCAGAGCTTGTTTTTAATCCAAATATAACATATTTATATGTTTTTGGAATCAGCAAATGATGGAGAATAAGATAAACGTAAATTTGGATCGTTTTATAAATTTTTATTTTTTTTTACAATTTTCCGATTTTTAATGACCAAAGTCATTAATTAATTTTTAAGCCACCACGCTGAAATGCAATACCGAAGTCCGGGCTTCGTCGAAGATTACTTGACCAAAATTTGAACCAATTTGGTTGAAAAATGAGGGCGTGACAGTGCCGCCTCAACTTTCACGAAAAGCCGGATATGACGTCATCAAAGACATTTATCAAAAAAATGAAAAAAACGTTCGGGGATTTCATACCCAGGAACTCTCATGTCAAATTTCATAAAGATCGGTCCAGTAGTTTAGTCTGAATCGCTCTACACACACACACACACACACACGCACACACGCACACACGCACATACACCACGACCCTCGTTTCGATTCCCCCTCGATGTTAAAATATTTAGTCAAAACTTGACTAAATATAATCAAGAATGGTAGATTATTGGAACGTTTAATTTATAACAAAACAAACAAAATGTTACAGTCACCGTACTTCGACCCAGCTCTCGCTAAATAACCACAACAGGCATAATCAAAGAACAAGAAAAGTATTTTGTTGACGGATATATGGACCCAGCGGTCTTTTAAGTGCACAGACAAACATTAATTAAACAAAACTTATGTGACAAAATGTTCAGCCGCTCGCAGGGAAGACACAAGCAACGTGTTTGTTTGTCTGTGCACTTAAAATACCGCTGGGTCGATATATCTGTGAACGTAACGTTTTGTTTTGTTAATAAGTAAACGTTCCAACAAAATACCTTTCTTGTTTTTTTATTCAGAATTTGTGAACGTCGGCAGTCTATTTGTAGTTGTGTTTTTTTCACAACAGGCATAGCATTCAAGGGGTCCGGACGAATTCATTTCACCCACACATCGTGAAATTCTCTTTACACAAGCGAAAAGTGTCTGAACTGCTTTACTCAAACACTGAAGAATAAATCTTCATCAATATGTTCCCTGGCGCATACCTGTGACTTTCTGTCTTTCTCTGGTCGTTTCATGAGCAAGGCTTTGGGCAAGATCTGGGTGAAGACTCGTCGCACCCAGGGGGACATGATGTGCGTAGTTGGGGAGTTGAGGTTGATGTGTATCGTGTAGACAGTCACCACGATACTGGCCGTCACCACCACCATAATAAACAGCAAGTATTTACCTGCAACAGAAGTATCAGGGATTAGATAAAATGGGCGACGTCGGCCAAGCACTGTGCTAAGTGCCAGCTATTTCCTGTATGGCGCAAGAAACAACTTCATTGTTTCCGATTCGCCGACCAACACAGATTTTTTCCTCCCGACCCTTGAACTATTTTTGACAATTTTTGACCATTCAAAACAATATGATTTAATATAAAGAAGAAAAATCGAGTTAGTAGACTTTGCAAGGAAAGTTGCTATTCGCCGATATCAAGGAGACACCGTTCGCGCGATTTCCGGACAATATAAATCTACTATATAATATAATCGTATCTATGAAATGCCTGTGTATAAAAAATAATTTTTAAAGGGAACAGACCTATCAACCCTTATTTGTTTGTCCTTGTCACCAGATACAAACCTTTTTTTGTGTGGGCCTAATCAACATATGCGACTAGCACCAAACATTGCAGAAACACACATCGACTGTCACCGAAATGATATTATCGTTTGCTCATGATTTGTTTTTCAAAATATTCATCTATCAATCTATGAAATGTCTTTTCGTTAGTGTTGCTGTACCGTCAAATGTCCCCCTTTACCGTTTGAGACGACTCAAAGGGGAAACGGCCGAAGGGATATAACATTTATTGGAATTACGGTTAATAATGTGTGCATACATTATGAAACGCAATAAACTAAACATATGTTTGTGATGTCAGAATAGTCTAATAACCAAACCTTCCCTACGCTGTAATATAGAAGTAGTCACGTAACATTGTCTCTGGTTATTCTGTTCATTTATGAATGTAATCAGGATCCCTTCACATCACTTTCAGTCTGTCAGTTGGCTTGATTGTCTGCAGCGCTTAGCTTCTCTGTGACACACTGACCCTTGCGATCAACAGCAAAATATTTGTTCGAAATTGTAAATGACAAAAAGACGAATGCTGGTTTTTTCACGAACTTGAGGACACCAGATTTTACCCTGAATGCCATAGACCCCTCATTTCACCCCCACCCACCTTTGACACCGTTTTTGGACCGCAGTACTGGCTGCGCTGAACACTATGGAGTATCAGTTTCCCTGGAAACCAGAGAACACTTATTGGAGCCCATCGGAGCGGCATATTGCCTCATTTTCCGCAAGGCCGGACCCTGAATCATTCGCTTGAATGGAAGGGGTGTAAAATAAATCTCCGGAAGCCTTTCACTGCAGCAGAGACGAATTTCCAGTTCAGTGTGTCTCTCCTCGCGGCCAAGACGAAGTTACGGGCTTGAGGGAGTTAGGAAGAAAAAAGAGTGGTCAGATAAATGTGACAGGTTTGATCTCTGCCGTTGACCTTAGGTACATATTGATGTCCACGCTTTCCTGGTAGCGGAGGGGTACGAGTCTGGGACCGGGATCTTTTTCTGCCTGGCTGGCGGGAGATTCTGTACCTCAAGACGGTGAAATATGTTACTTTCAATTCTCCCATACAGCAAGAACACACACGTTGACATGAACACTCCAACAGCCTCCCCCCCTACCCTAACCATAAACGCACACACGTTTAGTCAGCTACTCACCGATCAAGGGTATAACCAATGACGTTGGGGGGTTCATATCGGACAGAAGAAGGAAGAAGAAATTGAGGGCCAGGAGGATGGAGATGGAGAGTGTGATCTTCTCCCCGCTGTCGGAGGGCAGGTAGAAGACGAGGACGGCCAGACAGGAAATGGAGACACAGGGAACGATCAGGTTGAGCGTGTAGAACAAGGTCCGTCTCCTCAGCGTGATGTTGAAAGTGATGTCAGGGTACGGCTCCGGGCAGCACGGATAGAACTTGACCTGTGCCATTAAACAGAACATAACGACTGCAGGTGTACTGGATACTAAGACAGTCTCGACTAACCACGCCTAAAGACCGAGACGGGTCACGCTCGTCTCCGCGTAGCGTGCGAACGCAGTACTTACTTAACCTATTTTCTGTGATTCTGAGCCTATTTTTAGAGTAAACATGACATATGTATATATTTTTGAATTCAGGAGAAATTGAGGAATACAATGCAATCATTTTTAAATATGTAAGTGAAAACTCGATGTTAATGACAACTTTAATGAGCAAACTAATTAACTAATTTTTACGCTGCCGTGCTGACATTCAATTCCATAGTCCGGACTTTCTCGAAGATCGCTTTGCTTAAATGTCAATCCATTTGATTGAAAAATGAGGGCGTGACAGTGCTGCCTCAACTTTCACAAAAAGCCGAATATGACGTCATCAAAGACATCTATCAAAAAAATGGAAAAAAATGTCTAAGGATATCATACCCACAAACTCTCATGCAAAATGTTATGAAGATCGGTCCAGTAGTTTAATTTGAATCGCTCTACACACACACATATTATTATTATTATTATAATTATTATTATTGTGATCATTTTTATGCGCCTAATCTAGATATAGCCCTAGGCGCTTACATATTAATTTCTGCCGTTTGAAATGGAATTTTTTACAGACAGACAGACAAACAGACATTTTTTACACACAATATATAACGCATTCACATCGGCCAGTAAAGCTCAGTAGCCTATTAGGCGAGCATTCACCTTTCACGGCCTTTATTCCAAGTCAAACGGGTATTTGGTGGACATTTTTATCTATGCCTATACAATTTTGCCAGGAAAGACCCTTTAGTCAAAACTTGACTAAATGTAAAAACTGCGTATTCCCCGTTAGGAGCAATTCATTACTAACGGGCATGAGTGACGGTACACAAGGCCACCTTAGAACTTCAAAATATATAAGAAAAAGTCAAATCAAAAGCGAAATATTCGTCTGGGAAAAAATCTCACTGACAAAAAAATGACATGTCTGCAAACGTATTAGCAAAGTGACCTTTCTCCTAGCGGTGACGTTGATGACATCCCACTCCACGTTGTGGTAGTAGTCCTTGAGGTCGATGCCTCTTTGTATGACGATCTCCTCTCCAGTCACCGTGCCGTTGCACACGTGCTGCAGGTCCACCTCGTTGCCGTTGTATGTCCATGTGCCGAACTTGACGAAGCACTCCTGTATGTCGAAGGGGAAGAACTCCATGTTAATGGGGCAGTAACTCTTGTAGATGGCAGGCGGCTCCCAGAGTATTCTACCGTTGTTGTGCACTGTGGCTTTCTTGTCCAACGTGATGACGAACTCCCCATCCGCGCTAAGAGAAAGCATAATTATTTCCATTTTAAATCACCAAGCTTAATAATCAGAACCGTCGCGATATAACCTTCGTGGTTGAAAACGACGTTAAACACCAAATAAAGAAAGAAAGAAAGAATAATCAGAAGTTGAGGTGAGAGTCAGATTGCTTTCATTAATTGCCTCCTCCAAAAGCCCCTTTGTATGAGAGAGAGAGAGAGAGAGAGAGAGAGAGAGAGAGAGAGAGAGAGAGAGAGACAGACAGACAGAGACAGAGACAGAGACAGAGAGCGAGCGAGAGAGAGATAAAGAAAATGTGTGCGCGTGCGTACGTGCGTGTGTGCGCGTGTGTTCGTGTATGTGTGTGCGTTGGCGTGCTTGTGTGTGTGTGTGTGTGTGTGTCTGTGCGTGTGTATGTGTGTGTGTGTGTGTGTGTGTGTGTGTGTGTGTGTGTGTGTGTGTGTGTGTGTGTGTGTTTGTGTGTGTGTTTGTGTGTGTTTTTAAGAGTGAATTCACAACCCGATTCCCACAACATCAAATGAAACCTAAATGTTTAAACCACATATGGTTGCTTTGAATTTTTAATGACATTATTTCTCTAATAATTCATCATAATTATTATCTCCACTGTGCAGAGAGCTTCCAGGTTGTTCACTGTTAGTATACTGGTTGGTCCGGTGTCAGAATAATGTGACTGGGTGAGACATGAAGCCTGTGCTGCGACTTCTGTCTTGTGTGTGGCGCACGTTAAATGTCAAAGCAGCACCGCCCTGATATTACCCTTCGTGGTGGACTGGGCGTTAAGCAAAACAAAAAAATAAAAAAATAAAAAAAACTGTTAGTATGTGACCAAATGGAGGGATTGTCTTATCCCATGTAAAAGCCTGGCCAGATCTGAGATGGTGTGCCGACTGCCAGCAGCGACCTGCCTCCGAGATCTTTAAACCCAAAAACAAAGAGACTGCCAACGTTCCAAAATTCTAAATAAAAAACAAGAAGGTTAAGTTGTTGGAACGCTTTTTTATTGACAAAACAATACGTTACAGCCAAAAATATATCGACCCAACGGTCTTTTAAGTGTACAGACAAACAATTAGTAATTAACTAAGTTCCTGTTACTAATTGTTTGTCTGTGCACTTAAAAGACCGTTTGTTCGATATATTTGTGACTGTAACGTATTGTTTTGTCAATAGCAAACGTTCCAAAAACTTACCTTTCTTGTTTTGTTATTCCGAGATCATTAATTCCCTTGCAAATTAACAAAGAGTGAGGGAGAATGGTGGTAGATTCTACTTCTTCCTCCTTTGCGTTCAGGAGTTGCAGCTACCAAACACATTCGTTGCACGAGTAGCTTTTTATGTGTCTGTCAGCAGCGACCTTCCTGCGAGATCATAAATTCCGTTTAACATTAAAGAGAGAGAGAGGGAAAATGGTGGTAGGGGTGGTGGGAGGTCAATTCTTCTTCTTCTGGCAGGTCCGCACATAAGTTGCTTTAATCAACCTGCCACGACCGGGATTCGAACCTCGATCCTTCCACATAAAAGCCGATGTCGGAGAGGGGTGGGGGGGGGGGGGGCAGGGGAGCAATAAAGCCTTTAAAGGCATGCTCAGGAACGTTGAGGCCTTCTCCTTTATGAATATAAAGAAGAGGGAGAAAAGGGGAAATAAAGCTGACTACTTTCACTGCAACCGTTAGTAGCCTACTGCAGAAAGCTGGGGCTTACTTATTGTAGAGCACAATATCTGGCTTCCACAGCTGGTCGGAAGGGATGTAGAGGATGTCGACACCTTCGTATTCTTTAGGATCCCACCTCAGACGGAGATCGTACCATTCCTTCAGACACACAAACAAGTCGCGTAAAGCGTGAATAAAACATTCAGTCAATCTGCTGGCGGAAACCGAAGTCGGTCAGTCAGTGAAATTTGTCCGTCTGTCTTTGAAGTGATCAAATGAAAACAACACGAAAACAAGCGCCAAATGTCAAGTCTGCCTGTCAGAGTTAGTGAACGGATTGATCAGTGAAGGAATGTACAGAAAGTCACCGAAAATAAGAGAGACAGAGAGAGAGAGAAAGAGAAAGAGAGAGAGAGAGAGAGAGAGAGAGAGAGAGAGAGAGAGAGAGAGAGAGAGAGAGAGAGAGAGAGAGAGAGAGAGAGAGAGATAGTTAAGCTGGATATGTTTTGGAATGCCTGCCCGTTTTTTTATGTCTGTGTTTCCTTTTGATGTTGTTGTTGTTGTTGTTGTTGTTGTTGTTGTTGTTGTTGTTGGTTGTTTTTTTTGCGTGTTTATGTGTACAATGTGCATGCGGCTTCAGTTAGTCCGTCCGTGTGTCTACCCGACGTTCGAAGGGTTCGTGACCTTGGAAATGGCAAAGTGAACATAAATGTAACCATTTCAACCTTGCTCATTAGAACCAACAAAATTATGTTGATTTTGCTCCGCTTGAATACACGAAATAGACTGTGTTTCGGGTCAAAGTTTTCTTTTTGATTCAATTATTTTGTTAGCTCTACAAATAGTCAAATTTAATCTTAAGAACGATTAAATGTTACTGTATCTTTCTTTCTGTCTTTGTTTCTTTCTCTTCATGCTAGAATTGAATGGTCAAATCTCAAGACATTTTAAGAAATGCGTGAAAACAGTGCCTACCGTTACGATGATATTTGGGGAATACATAGCCAATTTCTTTGGAAGTCTCACACATTATGGTTTGATCTGCTTAAATGCATTATAACATGAATTTGTTCCTTTTTCAAAAAAATATCATTCGTAATAATCCTGGTTAAACAGTTCCGTTGTAAGTATGCCGCTTCCTTCGTTTCCAGAGTATTTCCCATGATTCCTGTATCTCGCTGTGTCACTGATCTTATCAAGTTGCGTGCAGCGATACCAATACATTAAGTCAATCTGTCGGCCTGAAACTAATATAAGTCTTGGCTGGTCAAAGCCCGAGACGAGACGGACTGCGCTTGTCTCGGCGAAGCATGCAAACGCACGTGGTACATAATTTGCATTAACCGATTTTCTTCAATTATGAGCATATTTTAGGGTAAACATGGCATATCTATATATGTTTGGATTCAGGAGACGATGGGGCATACAATTGTAGTGGATAGTGGAAGGTTGTAAGAACGAACCCAAGTCCAAGCGTCTTGTTTCAACTTTTTATTTGTTGTACAAGAAAACAATGCAAGCAAACGTAGAGGCCGAAGGCAAAACCCGTAGACAGAGAAGCAAATGTAGTCAGGTGTTCAGCTATGTCACGAAGTGGTTTGCATGTGAATTTATTATGCGTGTTCTGCCCTTTTGCACTGTCTCTACCCTTTCACACCAAACACTTCAAAAACAGAACTTGGGAGGATGCAGGCTCATTATTTCCTCAACCAAAACATACTTCTTCACTTTAAATACATCAATACGAACAACTTTTCAACACACAGTTCGCACAATCTTCCAGCTTTCACTCAAGGCATGTAAATACATATTATAACAATACTTTCTCAAATATAGATTAACGCACACAAGAAGGTACCAACAGACACTCACGAGTTCGTCTCACGGCTCACTGCATGTCGCCAGTTCACTTACTTGTCCCGCTGAATCCTCGTAGAATAATGAATTGAGATGCCAACACACAGAGATGCTAACACACACCTTTCGCTGAAGATGCCAACACACACCTTCCACTGAAGATGCCAACCCGCACCTTTCTCTGAAGATGCCAACACACATCTCATGGAAGATGCCCACACACACCTTCCAGGTTTCTCCCCGAGAAACCCTTCCGCCCGTAGCGGAAACAACCGTCGTCAGCTACGACCGGTCTCGATGAAGACTCCACTCGTCTAGTCATCTGCGCAGAGGTGGTCCCTTGCTTCCACCGTCGTCTAGCGCTTCTCTCGTGTAAGGTCCCTCCCTTATACGCCATGGAAAACCCTCATGGAAACTCCTAAAGAATTTAACCAAGTCTTAATACAACATTCTCTAAAACCATCTCTTCTTCCAAACGTTCATGTACCACTCATACATTCTCGTTCATTCCACGTTCACATTCCGTACAGATTCAATATCCAACTAACACTTAATCAATGAATAACACTCCCCATACAAAGCATGACCGTCTTAAACATAACATAAATGCCTAGCAATTATGTTCAAGAAATTCCCCATGAAAAACCGTGAAACAATTACATCAAGAATTCTCTCAACGCTTCACACTAAGATTGGGTGCACTTTATACACACTAACCTTTACGCTCCAGCTATGTATTCCAGCGTCACTAATATACAACATAGTAAATCATTTACCTTAAGAGACCCGTCTCTTGAAAGAGTACTTGTTCCCAGAACAAGTCTGACACACGTTGAACAACCTTCCCGGTTGGAAATCTCACACGCTGTGACGTTATTTACCCCAGACCAGCTACATGTCTCAAACACAACTCACATCACGCTAAGCCAGTTTTACGTGCAACACCCGAAACACGTGAATAACGCTAGTCCGGTCAGCTACCCTCGCCTGTACAACATTTAGGGAGGTTAAAAACACGACGTGGTTTCACCTCACAAATATGCTACTCACATCTTTGTGACATCCCCCTTCCCGGGGACAAAAGAAAATTCTTGAGTTTTCTTTTGATCAAAACAACCTTCTTTTTCCACACATCCCATAAACCTGTGGTATGCTCTGATCTACGAATGACCTGGACAACATGTCTGTCAACGTATTCCTGTCTCATGCTATTGGATGAACCTCGAATGCTAATTCTTGCCGTTAAAGACACCACCGCATCACATGTTTTGAAAATGTCAACCATCTTTCCAAACACCTGTTCCATATCATCCTTTTGACTATCTGTCAAACCAGGATCAAAAACAATGTCTCCGATTGTCTCTTCCTTCCCCTTAGGCAACGTAGGTAACGGCAACGTTTTCCTCTCCTCAGTCAGAGGTAACACTGCAACCTTTGCCTCTTCACATTTACTTGGGAAAACATCATGACTGCCCCAGTCAGACCTCAGTGAAATGCTTTCGCGATATCCACTACTTACTTCCTCAACATCAACAACTTTCTCTGCACAAACTGCATACTTCTCATCCTCTCGTGACACACTCAACACCTCTTCCAATGTCTCATCTTCTCTCAGCAAACTTTTCAGATCCTCCTCGTTAACCGACAAATCAGGAGTAACCACATTTTTCAATGGCACCGGGGAATCCTCCAGTTTCTTTTTGGCTTTTGCCCTACTCGTACCACACACGACCTTCTCAAGTACCATGTCTTCAGTGATTTTCTTGTGACTTACATCAGCACACAATCCAACACCCTGCGTATTCCCAAGGAATAAATCTACTCTGGGTACCACACCCCGAAGATTACCTATCACTAGGTCAGCGACTGGGTCTGTGAGCACACAACATTTCAACTTTCCCTGAAAATATGGGGTATCGACAACCACTTCCGCCAATGGATACAAATCAATTCGTCCACTAAAACCCTTCACTTTTTGGACCTCTCCCTTTATGTACTGGCTTGGTAAGACCAACGACTTCCTTACCCCAGCTACATTAGCTCCTGTGTCTCTCAGTACTGAAACTTGCTTCCCATTAACGAGACCTTCCGCTAATGGCAACGACCCGAATGCCGCCGAGCTAACCAACACTCCAGCGTCCTGACAATCCGCTACCGACTTCGCTGAATATGCTACCCGAATACACTCTCTAGCGTAATGGCCAAACTGCCCACATCTGTAACATGTGTCCTGATTCTGCTGTTCAGTACCTGTATCTCTAGTACTTCCTTGCTGCCATCCTCTTCTACCCGGCCTACGATCATCTCCTCTGCCTTGAAACCTGGTATTTCTGCTCATACCATCCTGTCTTCTGCCACTATCACCTTGACCACGATTGTAAGACTGTCCTGATCCACGATTCTGATTGAACGCTACGTTTCCAGTCCCCAAAGGATTTACTTGACTCTTTCTGGCCAAACATTTATTTGGATGGGCTGATTTGTACATTTCTGCGCTAGCAATCATGTCTTTTGAATTTTTACAATCACGTTCTTTCAAAAAGACTGCCAAATCAGTGCATACACTGTTAAGGATCTGCTCACACAACACAAAATCAAACAAAGCTTCATATGAGGTTTCTATATCCGACAACCTCAACCAACGGTTGAACAAATGCGTCATCCTTGTTACGTATGTGCCAAAACTTTCATCAGCCTCTGGCTTCGTACTGCGAAATTTCTCACGAAATCCCTCTCGAGTGCACTGAAACTTCTTCAACAACTCTTTCTTCAAGTCTTCATACGACAAAGTACCCGTTGAAAACAATGAGTGAAACAAAGACAACGCTCCACCCTCCAGATAAGCTGATAAGTACGTAGCCCACTCTGAATCATTCCATTTGTTCGCCTTTGCATGCGTTTCAAATCTGAACAAGAAACTGTCAATGTCATCTTTATCTTCCTTGAACATGGGGAGTTTTGGGTACTGGGGCCTAATGCTGGGACCTGATCTCCCACCTGCATTTCCACCTGTACTTTGCTGCGCTTCTGCTTTCTTAAACTCCAAATCCATTTTCCTCGCTTCAGTATCTGCTTCTAACCTCTTTGCATCCCTATTTGCCTCAATTTCTAACCTTTTTGTCTCAGCCTCAACTTCTAATCTTTTTGTCTCAGCCTCAGTTTCTAATCTTTTTGTCTCAGCCTCAGTTTCTAATCTTTTTGTCTCAGCCTCAGTTTCTAATCTCTTTACTTCTGTTTCCTGTTTCTTTGCTTCGGCCTGAGCTTGGGCTTCTATCTTCTTTGCCTCAGCCTCAGCTGCTACTTTCTTTGCTTCCCTTTCCTGACTTCTCTCTTCTCTATCTACTTGATCCTGGGCAAACTTAAACAAAGCTTCTGCCTTTAACCCATGCTTCTCTCCCAATACCAAATAATCAGCATATGTGTTACCACCAGTATCACTAGTCTCTGCCATCTTTACAATGTCAAAATATCAAAGTAATCTCAAAGTAATACAATGGATCAAGTAACACAAGTTCACAAAATTGTTTTAAGTATCAAAAAGTTGTATCATACACCAGTTTCTCGCAATACTAACCACACACAAAAGAGTATCATAAAATACTAAACTAAAAGAAATCTTGTGCCTTTTTAAAAACAATCCTTAAATTGTTTACTACTTAACTATTTACACAACCAGTCTCAAAATTAAACAATAAACTTAATAGAGTTCAACAAAAAAAATTATAATTTAGAAAATATCAGATTAAACAATCAATAGCAGCTTCAAACACTTGTCAATCAATGTCAAACTTAAACTAACAACTTTAGAACATCAACAACAACAAAAATAAAAAATAAATTAACTGGAAATTTCAAAGTTTCTCAAACCCAAATAACACACTTTAAATGAAAATTTCAATTCCACACACCACTAACCAGCGTCAGATCCTTTAAGGAAAATCAATCGCCAGAGCAAACAAAACAAAATTTAAATGTTCACAACCCCAACAAAACAAAACAAAAATTTACCCAAAATTTTGTCTAAGTACAAATGTTTACAAATTACTACTAACCAAAAAAAAAATTAAATTTACAAAAAAAAAATAAACAAAAAAACTTTCTCCAAACCAACAACTAAATATCAAACAGTAGTATAAGGGAGATAATCACCCTACATACAAAACAATAACAATAATAAACAAAACACTTTTCAAGCCACACAACTAAAAAAAAAATCAGAGTCCAAACAAAAAAAAACACAATTTCAGAATTTATACACACAAAAAAATGGCACACCCTATACTATTTTATTTAAAATAAGCCTGCACCTCAACGACAACAATCATACACAACAATCAATCCAAGATAGAATCTAAGAAAAATAGTTTTTAAAAAACTTATAGGAAAGGGAGCTAGAATTTAGATAGAAAGATAGATGATAAATACACAGAACAGGAAGCAAACAGAAACTAAGGCCCTCTCTACGTACGAACTATACAACTACGTAGACCCCTAGAGCTGGAGAGGGGGTGTCCAATAACATACACATAAACAAACACTACAACACGCAAAGTATCAAAGTATGTATAATTAGCTACACTAAGGCACTTCTTTCTCAATTTCTCACTTTTCTCCAATGAAAGGGAAGCAACTGCTTTTTAACTACAACAAAAATCTATCCTTAGAAACAAAAACCTATTTAGGGCTAAATCGGGGTCACCACTGTCACGAAGTGGTTTGCATGTGAATTTATTATGCGTGTTCTGCCCTTTTGCACTGTCTCTACCCTTTCACACCAAACACTTCAAAAACAGAACTTGGGAGGATGCAGGCTCATTATTTCCTCAACCAAAACATACTTCTTCACTTTAAATACATCAATACGAACAACTTTTCAACACACAGTTCGCACAATCTTCCAGCTTTCACTCAAGGCATGTAAATACATATTATAACAATACTTTCTCAAATATAGATTAACGCACACAAGAAGGTACCAACAGACACTCACGAGTTCGTATCACGGCTCACTGCATGTCGCCAGTTCACTTACTTGTCCCGCTGAATCCTCGTAGAATAATGAATTGAGATGCCAACACACAGAGATGCTAACACACACCTTTCACTGAAGATGCCAACACACACCTTCCACTGAAGATGCCAACCCGCACCTTTCTCTGAAGATGCCAACACACATCTCACGGAAGATGCCCACACACACCTTCCAGGTTTCTCCCCGAGAAACCCTTCCGCCCGTAGCGGAAACAACCGTCGTCAGCTACGACCGGTCTCGATGAAGACTCCACTCGTCTAGTCATCTGCGCAGAGGTGGTCCCTTGCTTCCACCGTCGTCTAGCGCTTCTCTCGTGTAAGGTCCCTCCCTTATACGCCATGGAAAACCCTCATGGAAACTCCTAAAGAATTTAACCAAGTCTTAATACAACATTCTCTAAAACCATCTCTTCTTCCAAACGTTCATGTACCACTCATACATTCTCGTTCATTCCACGTTCACATTCCGTACAGATTCAATATCCAACTAACACTTAATCAATGAATAACACTCCCCATACAAAGCATGACCGTCTTAAACATAACATAAATGCCTAGCAATTATGTTCAAGAAATTCCCCATGAAAAACCGTGAAACAATTACATCAAGAATTCTCTCAACGCTTCACACTAAGATTGGGTGCACTTTATACACACTAACCTTTACGCTCCAGCTATGTATTCCAGCGTCACTAATATACAACATAGTAAATCATTTACCTTAAGAGACCCGTCTCTTGAAAGAGTACTTGTTCCCAGAACAAGTCTGACACACGTTGAACAACCTTCCCGGTTGGAAATCTCACACGCTGTGTCGTTATTTACCCCAGACCAGCTACATGTCTCAAACACAACTCACATCACGCTAAGCCAGTTTTACGTGCAACACCCGAAACACGTGAATAACGCTAGTCCGGTCAGCTACCCTCGCCTGTACAACATTTAGGGAGGTTAAAAACACGACGTGGTTTCACCTCACAAATATGCTACTCACATCTTTGTGACAAGCTACTATGAGCGCATGAATGCTTATGCCGGGGGTTCAGCCTATACTTATAGCCCAGGCGCGAACTGCATAGAAAGCACCGTCTAGCGGGGATGAAAATCGGCCAGAATACGGCCAGAAACACGGAATCTGTTTTTCTTACACTAGCTTTACCCTCAGTTATTTAAACAAATACATAACCAATCCAAACAAACAATACATCAAATTAAAGCTACGACCTTTAGCTTTCCATTGCAATAGATAACATTTCGTAAATTCTTATACTTATTTAGTACGATACAAAACCAATGGTCCTAGTGAAGGCACTGAACCAACTTCAGTGCAAAAAAATACAAAACTCTCTAAACTGGGATAATAAACAAATTCATAAATCATACTCATAAAAAGAAGATCCCTAGACAAACATTATGGTATGCGTTACATGGGGGAAAATTATACAGTGATTTAGTACGAAGCGGTAAAGTTCGAAAGTAAATGGAATCGGCTAAATTCCGGCTCGAGTACCTGTGTAGGGCCTACTTAAATTCTGAATCTTCGCAGAGAAACCAAGCATCCCTTATTACAACCAAATCCTTATAAACAAACTAAAATCATATGGAACATAGGTACGGAATATGTAATAGTGATACAAAAATGACAAAACAATGATTGAAAAGACAAAGATGAGTTTGTGAAAACCAATTTCTGTCAACGATACATGAAACCGGTCAAAATCAAAGTGACGCTTTGGTCAGTTCGAAGCATTATCGTAAATAACACAATAATATGCAGCCATCTAGCCTAATCATTGACTTCTATGCAAACCTAAATATAATTAGGACAATATCAAAGATAAAAGGGACTTTGAAAGATAGAAGTTAGGTAGATATATATAGAAAGGTATTTTATTAGAATTTGCGCCAGCAAGGTGCGCGCGCATCATCGTATCGTCTGCTACGGGGTAGGTAACTCCGTTTGTACTGTACTAGGCTGTTTCGCTATGCGATGGTTAGAGTGTTTAGGGTAGCGAAGTGCACTTGGCTACACAATGCAATAACGTTTAAATCTGTAAGTGAAAATTCGATTGTAATGACAACTTTCATGAGCAAACTAATTAGGTAATGTTTAAGCTTCCATGCTGAAATACAATCCCATAGTCCGGACTAACTCAAAGATTGCTTGACCCAAATTTCAATACATTTGTTAGAAAAATGAGGGCACGACAGTGCCGCCTCAAATTTTACTAAAAGCGGGATTTGATGTCATCAAAGGCATCTATCTAAACAAATTGGGGGAAAAACCGTTAGGGGTTATCATTTGGGAACATGTGTATGTAAAGTTTAATGAAGACCGGTCAAGTATATTTCTCTGAATCGCTCTACACAAACACACACACACACACACACACACACACACACACACACACACACACACACACACACACACACACACACACACACACACACATATATAGGCACCACCACCCTCGTGTCGATTCCCAGTCTTGACTAAATGTAAAAACCAAACCAAACAAAGATCAATATTGTTTCCCCTCATAGGCAAAACATGATTTTTGGGAATGATATTCAACCCTTCCTTGATATATATACAAATGACGGCGCATTGACAAGTCTCGGTTTACGTATACATCTTCATCTGTGAAAAACCATCTAAGGGGTCTACAGGTCTCCAGCAGAGACGCACTGAACAAAAACATGAATTAATGTTGAATTCCCCGAAAGCTGACATTCTGTAGCCTGCGTCTTCTGGTGCTGTTGTTCAATTTGACAGTGATTTGATCATTTGAAAACGTTGTAAGTATTACGAAAGCTTCTAATTTGCCAGAGTAACAAGCCAACAAGCGGCACATGAGTCCAGCTTTCTGAAAGCGGTCCACGTGCCATAATCCGTTCCACGGTACAAACCACAAGAGCCTTTGCGCACTGCCAAAATCAGCCTGCCCTGCCCTTGTTCTCCACCAAACATCAAAGAAAGTGACAGTTAATCACAGATCAATAAAACGCAATTGACACGGCGCCGTTCTTCTCGCAGGCGTCCCTCGAGGCTCGAGGCATACCCCCCCCCCCCCCCTGTCCACCCCCCCCCCCCCTCCCCGGCTCTCCCACATGACGGCCCCCCTGAGAGGACGGAGAAGGGGCCTACGTGACGGCGAAACATGGCGGTGCTGGCATGTCTGTAGTCACTTCTCATGCCATTCAGCCTTCTTTGTTAATTTCTTTACTTTATCTGTTTATTTCTTTTGTTTGTGTGCTTGTTGGCGACCATCATCATGCAGTGGTTCCTCACCTTCAACGGTTTAGATACTTACTTATCAATGCTGATTGCGTTCCACATGTTTGTTCCTCTTTGGATCCAAGGGCCTCACACGCCAATAATCCAATATTGCCTCGTAAAATCCGTATTTCTTCATATTTTGACTCAAAACTCTTAGGAAATTTGCATATTGCCAAGACCAACATTCGTAAGGAGTTTCAAGGTCGCCGGTCGAAGGTCAAGGTCACACGAGAAGGTAACAAGGTGTCGTCTATCTTGAATCAACTTTAAGTTTAGAAAAAGTGACGTCACTATCCGACGTCACAAAGGCGTTGCGAAGTCATGGACATGGTCCCCGAGTATAGATCTAACGGGTCGAAGTTCATGTAATTGTTTCTTGACTCAATTTCCTCTCAGTGGACATCTGGGCCACGTGATGATACAGTGTAATAACTATCCCGAAATTGCTTTGAAAAAGGAGGGGGGGGGGGCAAGTCGAAAACGAGACCTTTTTAGAGCTGAAAAAGTCCCCCGGGGGCCCTTTTTAGCTTTGACGGGGCGAAACGGGATATTACACCGGCATGAACGCAGGGCACCTTAGAGCTCGCCCAGAGCGGCGGGACCTTTTTCTTAAGGTTGGTATCCTAGTCTACAGTGCAGACTTCTTGTAGAGGGCGCCCATACCCTGCGGCACACAGTGCTGGCGAGAGGTATCTGTCTGAGCAAAATGTTCACTTCGCCGATCTAGACTTTTTTTGAAACTGTGAACACAGAGCTGACTTGTTTTGCATTAGCAAACCCTACTGAAGCAGTATTACCCTCCAGGCGTGTCAGTCTGGTCCAATTAATACACTCAAGCCTTTCCAAATATACTTATTTCAGCACTTCGACTACACTGATACTCTAAGAAGTCAGACAGGAATAAATGATGCACTCCCCCTTCTCCTCCTATCCTATCCTACGCCCCCCCCCCCCCCCCCCCCCCTCACCAGTGGATCCCCTCAAGCACACGATAATCATTCCCTCGTACCTCCCATTCACGGATTGAACCAGTGGAACACTTCGGCTTGGGAGCTACATCTTCTCTGTTAAAAGATGCCTTCCATCCTATTACATATTTAAAAGGAGTATGTTATCGCCAAGAATACACATGAATTGTACAACTTGTGCAATGCACAAAAAAATATAATAATAATAGTCCACACTGAAATCAATAAAAAAAAATATAATAATAATAATAGTCCAAACTGAAATCAATATTTAAATAATAATAAGTATGTTGATAAGTATTCAAGGAAGACGCAAAAGTGCAATACAGCAAGAGAGACACAAATCTATAGTGACAAGTAATTCTCCAAGAAGACTGACCGGTTTGCTTTCAGTATAACAAAAGTTCCTAAGCGCAAAGTACTGCCTAATATGTTTATGGAAATCAAGTTCAGTTTCCATCGAATATGAAATAGCGACGAAGAACAATGACATGTGTATGTCACGTCCATCGGGGTCTTTGTGTGTCCTCTCTCCCTTCACTCTCCGCCCCACCTCTCTCTGTGTCTCTGTCTCATCTTTTGTGAAGCCGGTGCCAAAGCACGGAAGACAGAACAAAGTCTCCGATGTGAGCACATTCCAGCAAACTGATTTCCATTCATGAAAACGGCCTACCCCCAGATGCTATCTTACGGCCTGAGGTCTTCACCCAGCGGGTCGGAATGGAAATTTGATCGTCGGCTGCCTGATCGAAGTGGTGTTTGAGGCTAACTCGCTTCCTTCTCCCAAACCTCATAAATAAAACTGTCTGGAAGAGGTAAAGAGACGTCGATGTAGCACCCTGGGGCTGTATTCGTTTCGTCAAAACGTGGTAAAGGAACAACATGTTACAGGGGCGAGAACAGCCCTGTGCATGTGACATAGGATATTAGCTTGAATGATCGAGTGGCATGCTCTTAACATAAATAATGTTGCCACCGAATGAAACAGAAAAAGTCAATATGGCTACATCAGTACAAATCTTGAATTGACGATCGAGGAAATGTACATGTGCGTGACAAGCTTACCCTCTCGATATTCTCCTTCCACTGGGATTAAAATAAACTAGAAGATATAATCCTCACCTTTGTCATACATAATATGAATCAAACATTATCTGTCATTCTAGCACAATAAACGTTAAATAAAATAAATGTCTATATATATTGAACTGAACTTGTCCTCCCCCCCCCCACCTCATGACCCTCACATTAAACAAAATTAATCCCTTGTAGTTAGTTGGTAAAGTTCCAAAAATAACTGTCTAAATATTGAACTGAACTTGGCCCCCTTGTGACCCTGATGTTTAAACAAAATCATCTCCTGGAAGTGTATGAGGTTTCACAGAAATATTTCAACATATTGAACTGAATTTGACCTTCATTGTGACCCTGACATTTTGACAAGATCAACCCTCAAAGTTGTTTCGTCAACATGCAGTATTTGGGGAGTAGTAAAACAACGGAAGAAAACCATGCATGCTGAAAAGTAACTTACCTGTCGTAGCCAGACACTGATGGTGATGATTTGATTTTTCTCATCCTGAAAATAAAACAGATGCGATGAAAGAGGTTTTTATATAAAAAAAAAAATAATAAAGACTATCACATACAGCCAAGATAATTTAGAACACACACACGCACACGCGCACACACACACACACACACACACACACACACACGCACACACACACGCACACACACACACACATGCAATTTAAAATGGGTTTTACGATTTCATAAATGTGTGTATCTCAACACCCTGCACACACTGAACTTGCAAGCCTACTGTTAATAGACGAAATCCGAAAACAACTCTGTCGGGTTTGTATGGGCTGTGAAAGAGTGGATGCCCTTGCTACTCGGACAAACATTGGAGGGAATAATGACATCATACTTTGATGGGGTAAAAACTTATTTTCTTGATAGCTCGGTGGTTATTTTCAGAAGTGATAGATCTTTTTTAACGAATTTTGGACAT
Organism: Littorina saxatilis; assembly: GCF_037325665.1. Taxonomy (NCBI): domain Eukaryota; kingdom Metazoa; phylum Mollusca; class Gastropoda; order Littorinimorpha; family Littorinidae; genus Littorina; species Littorina saxatilis. Next base: position 62,636,294 of record NC_090245.1, read on the forward strand.
GTCTGTTGATCATTAACACTACAAATGTGTGAAATTTCTAGGCTTTTGCTTTAAAAACATCCGAGAAAACCTCATATTTCAGTTTTTGTTAACCGACCCCGCTGTGACCCCAAAATCTGACGAGGGTCAACCAAACTGGGTCATAACGTCAAGAAATCATCAAACCCTAGAAGTGTGCAAAGTTTCAAAGCTCTAGCTTCAAAGTCATCTGAGATAGCCTCAACGTTAAGTTGTTTTGTTCAGGGACGGACGTAAAGGGACGGACACTAATTACGACTAAGACTCACTGATTACCCCAGTGAATCTAAACTACGGAAGGAATGGGACATTTTGGAAGGAACCTTTTATAGAATTTTTTAGCTCTTGTGAAAACCCCCATCAGAATGTCTTGTGCCAGTTCCCTTTTTATCATTTGAAACGTCGTAATTGCACCTCGTTGCTGAGAATGGGTGTCAAATGGCACTCCACCGTCGATTACTAGCTAGCACAGATATTCACCCGACTGCCCGGAGCCAAATATGCACCAACACTGAGCAAAACTGACAACAAACGTGCAAGAAATGGCAATAAGTCAACGAGCTCCCGACATGAACGCCATCAATCCCCTTCCTCCATCAACAGCGTGAAACAGACACAACTGGCCTGAATACAACCATGGTCACGTACTATGTAGTGTTAACGCACCAGTGAGACGCCTCCATAGAAAGAGTGCAAGGCGGATGCTGCTCTTGCATGCCAATTTTGTATGCTGGTAGGTTTTGGTTCGTTTCAGATTTAAGGCTTTCAAACCTGGAAGACGACGTCAATAACCTTGTAAACGTCAGGAGAAACTAACAAATCACCATACTGTCCGTTGTTTGGAAAAATGGAGATAAAATAAAAGGTGCGTGTTCGGAATGGTTGGTTGTTGTTTTTTAACGTCCCATGAACCGATCTGGGTATGCGGGACCGATTCAAGTTTGTTTGTTTGTTTGTTTGTTTGTCTTCACAAAACGGTGGTAATCCCTAGAGAATTTAATTTCATGTGAAAGAGGAATGCATATAAGGTAAGGGAGGGTAAATTGAACCGGTTGGTAAATTGAACCGTGCAACAATGTCAACAATACGGTTACTGTATTTTTACGTTACTTGTGATGGATAATGACGTTTGCAAAGAAAACAATAGCGCAACGACAAACAACGCGTGGCAGGTGAGCACTTTTAGAATATTTTAGCTGAATGTCTAACTTTTCAATTTCATTTATAGATGTGAAACAAGAAACACTAAACATCTGACGAATTAATATTAATGTGTTTAGATTCATAAACCATCTCCTTACTTTTTTTCAGACAAATTCAAAGATTCCACGTGCAGATTGTGGACTATGAATTAAAGTTTACATCTGTATGAAGTCGGGGAATTTGAACTCAACAACTGCGTGTAATTTGGGTATATTGTTTAATATAGCCGACACTGTTCAATTGATACTCCAAATACTATGCGAATTTTGTTTTTATTGAATTGCATCCTTTTTTTTTAAAACCTTAACATGTTGCTCTTGTAAACAACAAAATATGCATGAAACAATACTCCATTACCCCTCGCGTATGTTCCATATAAACGTCGGCTAATTTTAACTTTGCCCTGTTCAATATAGCCGACTAGTCGGCCTATTTGAACTTTTCTCAAATTTTAAGAAACAAGTCCGTGTGTTGACAAAACACATAAGATCCTCATGAATGAAGTTTGTATTAATGCCATTCGTTTTGTTGTAATGACGTGAGAACCTCGACCTTGATTTGAATGAGAAAATCGGTCGTACACCAAAAATAGGTCGGAATTCGCCTTCCCTTGTTTGTGTCCAATTTGAGGTCGAATGTTTCCTTGGTCATTCTGCAAAAGTTATATCTGTACCTTATTGTACAGCCCGGTTGGTGTTGCTTGAATGAGGTATATGCTGTTGTACAGCTTATTGCGGTCAATCTCAGACATACAAGGGTGGTGGTTGATGGCGGCTTTTCCCTGTGCTTTGATCTCCCTAACTGCGACTTTGAAAATCTCATTAGAAGATGCAAAACTAGGGTCTGTGGGGGACTTTTGATGACGGTTGATGACACCGAACTGCGTCCAGCCTTGTTTTCTTGGACAACTCTCCTGTTGCTTCAATGTAGAAAGACGACAGAGCGGCATCCAAGTTGACCGGCTTTCACTTTTTCAGCAAGATAATCCCGACAAACTTTGATAGCTGAAATTGTTGCTTTTTGACTCATGACAGGAGTTAAAACTCGTCTTTTGTTTTCAATTTCCTCCCGAGATAGATCTGCAAATCGTTCCATTTTTGCAGTTTGGCAGACGTGAGATTTGATCTGTGAGTTAATCCGCGCGTCTCAAATATGAAATAAGTAGTTCCTTTGAAGTCTCGGCCAACTCTACCAGCCTACATATGAGTTGTTGTCGGACTCCGAAATCACATGGCTCAAAGAAAGAAAATCCAATATGTATTTGATACATATATAAAAAAAATTGTTTACTTCATTAAGAGACTTTTTGAGAAATTCAGAAGGTCATAACTTACCACGAGTAGGCAATCAGAAACTGCTGTCCGTTTTCCAAGCCCAGTACCATAACGCTAAAGCACTTCTTTATCGTGCGAGGCATCCTTAATGCACACGTCAGAGTTGCGTCCATATTTGCAAGAGGCTCATGGCATCAGTGATGTAGGGTAAGGGGGGGGGGGTAAATTGAATAGGGGGGGGGAGGTAAATTGAACAAGGCGAATATTTTAATAGTTCTTGTAACATTTTTTTTATGTCACTGTATGTTTACGTTACTAGTGATTGTCAATGACGTTTGAATAAGACAAAATGGCACAACGACTAACAACGGGTGGCATGTGAGACGTTTAGAATAGTTTAGCTGAATGTCCCTGAATGTCTAACATTTTGAGTATTGATGTTAAAAATTGCAATATCTCTACTCTTTGGTCTTTCAGTCATGGAAAAATTAAGAAAGAACTGGCAGCAATGAAAGATCGTCGGCTTGGGTTAAATACCAACGTAAATGAGTTCGGCTAATTTGAACTTTGCCCTGTTCAATTTACCCGACATTTGTACTTTTCTCAAATGTCAAGAAACAAGTCCGTGTGTAGGTATAACCCCAATCTTGAGATATAACCCCACCGTTTTTGCTTACCGACTTCTATGGGCCAGCCACAGCGTCTAGTTCTTAGGGTGTTCAAATTACCCCCTTTACCCTACGTTCACAAACAGGCAGTGATCCCACGGTAAAAGTGCTTTATGTAATACGGCCAAACTTATGACTGTTGACATAGCATGCGGTGGTCCCACGTCGCTGCTGCTGCACATTCGTGTGATCTGCAACTGTCCTAAGGTATCTGCTGCGCTCGGTAGCGTACTATTAATGGATGATCTTATATTCTGCAACACATCGTGAATGTGTAATCACATATGTATATTATAATGTACATTCGTATGCAACAGTACCTAAAATTACCTCTCTTTGTTCATATTATCCGTACAATCGCAGCAAAGTTTGTTGTTGTAAATATTGCGACGAAAAAGTCAATACTCTTCTCTACCCATCTGCACTTCTCTCCAATACCCCCGCCCTACTTTCGCTCCACAATCTTCTCTCTCCTGCCAGAGAATGTCAGTGTGTCATAGACATGGTCAAAGTTATAATGTAACCACTCGTTCAGTGAGTGTAGTACACACAGCCCGGCCCTCACAAGGCAAACAGCAAGGGACAGTCCAGCCCCTTCAGGCAGATGAAACTGCGCGCGGGTCCCCCTCTCCATGTCCTCTTGGACGCCACGTCCTCGTCAATTATAGGAAGAAAGGGCCGACACGACGCTTTGCTGGACCAGGGACGACACTCTCCGCAACACGCAATGAATATTCCCCAAGGAAAGGCGCAGACACTGCCAATATTTGCCGTTTCAATGAGCGTGATACTGGGGCGATTTCTAAGCAAACCACCGGAGACGCAAGCGAACAGTGTCAAAGAAGAGGAGGTGGGGCGGTTTGTAAAGAAACTGAGAGCAGATGTGTGAAAGAGGAAAGAATCCGTACATTGCGACCTAGAAAGTTGTATCTGGAGCTTAAAATGAGTAAGTGAAGCGACTTTTGGGGCCTCAATACGTATTGACAGTGACTCTGCTCGAAATAGTGCAAGAACCTGAATGTTGACGAACAGAAGCGGGACTCGTGATCCCTTTGACTGAGATTCCCTGATAAAGTCCTGTTGTCAGAGGATATAGGCTGAAGGTCTTTGTAACAAGCGCGGCGTTGAACACTTGTTTGTATACACAGTACAGGGACATCGGGAAGTTCTAAAGCCATACAGAGGAGCAATAATAGTTTCTGACAGCCAAGTCCGGTTTATGTGTAGGCATCAACTCGCATCGGAGATCAAAACATGAAGGAGCACTGCACATATAAAGGTCTTGTTCGGACTAAGACTGTTACCGCCTGTCCTTTCTCTGTCTTTTCTTCCTCTCTTTCTGCGGGTTCCCTGTTTAATTTGACACATGTTGCGGTGTCTGTAGTATTGTCCCTTTTTTCATGTAACATCCAAGAGCTGACATTCTCTCATTGTTCATATTTGCAACAGATGTGCGTTCTTAGTCCTTCCTGCTTTTACACCTGTCCCTTTGTTTCATTGCTCCTGCGCTTTGGTCCTCCCCTTCTCTCTTCTATTCTGAAACAGTTTTATAATGCCCACATGTTGTCCCACACAATTACGCATCAACTCTTTGGGATGGCGATTCTTATGTTCACATGAAAAAATAAAATTCTCTACAACGTCAGTTTGAACTACTTCCTTCTGGAAAAAGATTTGGAATGCCAAAACGTAAAACTGTGCGTGCGAGGTCAAGTTTTATCGAAAACTCTGTACAACTTTAAAACAAATAATCTTGTTGTATAGCCCTGTGATTTACTGCAACGATTAACCTGGCATAGTTATAAATCTTCTAATTTAAATGGCAATTTTCATGTTTTAACTTCAAAAGGCACTACATATGCTTTATCATCATCATCATTGTAGGCATTACTGTAAGCGTTGGTATCATTGTGGGTTTTACGATTGGCCACTTTATATGTATTGTTTTAATCAACTTTTTTTTTTTAGGTTTTGCATGCTTTTTGATAGCTTTTTTATTCTTCAGTTGTATGTTTGTTTGCTTTATTTATTTATTTTTTTTTTGTCATCATCATCATCATTATCATCATCATCATCTTCAGGTGTTGTTCTCTTACATCTTCATGGCGTCTTCTTCTTGGTCCCGTCAATCTCGTCCACTCTTCACCCCATTCTCTCTCTCTCTCTCTCTCTCTCTCTCTCTCTCTCTCTCTCTCTCTCTCTCTCTCTCTCTCTCTCTCTCTCTCTCTCTCTCTCTCTCTCTCTCTCTCTCTCTCTCCCCCCCCCCGCCCTCACGTCCACCTCATATTTCCCCAAGCACCCGTTCCTTGAATCAATTACGTTGTTTTCGCGTTTGACAAAACCTTGCCGTTTTGTATCCCGCCTTTTAAGCCCATGTTCGCTCGCTTCTCCAGTCTGCCCAAATCAGGACAGACCAGATGCCCCCTAATGCAATTTGTACCTGATCAGCGTATGGGGCTGTCTTGTTAGCTCCACACACAGTGAGACAAATGGTTTGTGTTGTATCGCTAACGGAGTGCTCTGCTCGGGCACTTGACTTAAAGAGAAACATGTGAGCCATGCCTTTACCATTGAAAGCCTCCGCGCTCCTGGAAAAAAAGTAATGGTTTTGCTGCGATTCGTAAAAAGCAAACAATGTCAAAATGACTGAAAGCATGTCGTCAAAGACTCAAATGATACAATGATCGAAACACGATATGAAGTGAAATAATTATGTTGAACAATTGAAGAAATGTGATGTCTGGTTTACATCTTTCTACTTCGTTCCAAATGGCCCGAATAGCAATATTCCGATGACTTGCCCATGTGGCTAAACGCAGCAATAGTCGGACGATTAATTAGATGACATATCATGACACTCTTTGACATTGCCCTTTGTCTGTGAGAGGCAGGCCTATGGCCAAATGATTTATGTATTGTTCGGTCAACACAAAATTCCAAATCAAAATGTGTATACAAGCCCATAATTCCCGTGTAAAAAGTCCTACATTTAGTGGACAAGAAATTGTAAGTTGCAATCTCGCAATGGATATTTGTACCAGTTGTTTGCGGTATTTGATCGAGTTTTGGCCGGCCGTCCGTCCAAAAACTTAACGTTGAGTTTATCTCGGATGTTTTTGAAGCTAGTTAAACCACTAAACATGTACACTGAGCTATCAAGGGAATAAGTTTATCCTACATACGCTCATGTTTCAATATTTAAAAAGGCAACTCGTGTAAATCTGGTAGGACACAGCAAGCCCACTCTGATTACATCGCTCAACGGCTATTGCCAGTATATCTCTCTGACCGGACGCGAAACTCCTGCGCGAATCTATCAAAACAAGTTATCTCCCATATGTTGTTTGCGAGCCGTGTTCGCGAGACGAAAGTAATTGCAGGTTCAGGCCCTTCAATCAGGAGTGGGCTTATGATATGCTGGGTGATCTTAGAATAACCCTTTTTAGCGGATGAGCGTATGATACGAAGAGCGGGGCACGAGGTGAGTGTCTGCAGAAAAAATGTAATAACTCCTAAAATACTAATTATCCTGCAACCATATTACCGTTGTCAAAACCCGAAATGTAGCGCTACTTATTCACGTTGCTCTTTTTACAAAAAAATGCGTATCTATTGAATAACTATCCAAAACACAAGGCAGGTCGCTGATTTGTGGTCGGGTGCTCTTATGAAATACCCCCTGTGCGCTTATGATAGCTTGATTTTTCGGATGGGATGCGCTTATGACTGGTTTTTCGCTGCGCTTCCTAGTTTTTTGCTTGATGATCTGAATGATCTTAATTAAATGTTCTCATTTTACAGATCATGGATTATAGATGTTACCATTGTGGAGAAGGGTTCTCCATCTTCAAAGAAATCATAACCCACACAGTTGATAAACATGAAGCACATAAGCTTCGGTATTGTTTTGTTCAGCTTAACACGGAGTGCCTAGAACTTCCGAAAAGAGGCTGAAACGGAAATCTTCCCGGCTGTCAGGACCTACTGAACCGAGCAGGGGAGACCGCGGTGTTCGCCAGTACGTCCGTGTTGACGAAACCAAAGTGTTTTCCCATGTCAGACATGGGATTGAGCTGGAGTAGCTGATTAAGTGTGTGTGTGTGTGTGTGTGTGTGTGTGTGTGTGTGTGTGTGTGTGTGTGTGTGTGTGTGTGTGTGTGTGTATGTGTAGGACATGCAAATGTGTAACATGCGAATGTACTGACTAAACAGTATGTCTTTTTTATGCTGTGAGACAATGTTAATGATAACCGGGATATATGATGACCTGACAAGGCTTCAATGACTGTACGTGCAATTTAATTACAGTTAATTAATAATGTGTGTGTATGCGTGTGTGTGTAGGACATGCAAATGTGTAACATGCGAATGTACTGACTAAACAGTATGATGTTTTTTTTATGTTGTGAGACAATGTTCATGATAACCGGGACATAATTATGACCAGACAAGGTTTCAATGACTGTACATGCAATTTAATTACAGTTAATTAATATTAGAAAGTATAGAAAGTAAACTTATGAGAGAGAGAGAGAGAGAGAGAGAGAGAGAGAGAGAGAGAGAGAGAGAGAGAGAGAGAGAGAGAGAGAGAGAGAGAGAGAGAGAGAGAGAGATTGAAATTAATATTTTGCAGTTTTCTATGCTTTTATTAAAACCAGTGATATGAAACTAATCTTGCGTCTTCAGTCATAAAACCAAAAGGAGTAAAATTAAAACTCTAACAAACAAGTGTTTATTTCCTTTTCACAAAGTTCATGATAACCGGGACATATTATGACCAGACAAGGCTTCAATGACTGTACATACAATTTAATTAGTTAATTAATATTAGAAAGTATAGAAAGTAAACCTATGAGAGAGAAAGAGAGAGAGATTGAAATTAATATTTTGCAGTTTTCTATGCTTTTATTAAAATCAATAATATGAAACTAATCTTGCGTCTTCATAAAACCAAAAGGAGTAAAATTAAACTCTAACAAACAAGTGTTTGTTTCCTTTTCACAAAGTTCTGAACAGTAACTTTAAAGCGGTTGCAACATCAAAGGTGGATAAGAATCCTTAGATGTTTTTGTTTCCTGGGCAACCCTGCATCTGCTTTTGACATGACGATCTCTTCCCTGTCTGAACTTGAACTCCACGCCACAAAACTGGCACCGAAACTCTGGCATTGGTGCATGCTTCAGCCTGTGCTGCCTTCTTCGATGGGCACACTTTGGGGCATTCATCGCACGGAAAGCTCTGTGGTTTGCTGCTGCAGGAGTGCTGTGCAAGACTGGTCCTGCTCTGGTAAGTCTTCTTACAGGCAGCACAGCTGAATGGCTTCTTCTTTTCATGGCCGTTCAAGTGAGACTCCAGCGCGACTTGACTAACCAGCGCCTTTTTACAGATGAAACACTGGAAACCCTCTTCGTGAGTAGCCCTGATATGTCGCCTGAGATTTGGCAAGTGCTTGTAGGTGTTTCCCCAAGCGGTACACAGGTGAGTCTTCCCCCTGTCCTTCTTCGCAGGCTTCGCAGGCGTGCTGCTGGCTGGGGGTGGTCCTGGGTCAGCCTGGGTAGTTTCCACTTGAATCTCCTGAGATATGTCCAGGTCAATACCACTGCCGTCCACGATCCCAGAATACTCCATCTACAAACAGAACGCATCTCAAACCCTATTAGTGTTTTTGTTTTCAAATCAACATTCCTTTATGAAAGTGGTGTGTGTTTTAGCTAGGATAATGAGCGTGAAATAATTGAGAGATGTCATTGAGGCTGCATTTTTGTCTAACCCTTTTTCTGTCAAGGCGCAATAGTGCAATTCTGGCTAGTTTGTCGGCAGTATTAGTAGGAAGTATAAAAAGACACAAAACATCTCACTATTGGTCGTACATTTGGTGAAGCAGAGAACTATGTCACACGCTTTCCTTCTTTGCCACTACTAAAGCAAACGTGTGCAAGATTGTATGTTACACGCTTTGGAGCATGTGCAAGAACGGATTCAAACTCGAAATCGTCCCTCCAAAAACCCCAAAATGCACACACGACTTTTATTTCTCCTGCTGTTATCGTTTCTTCTCTTTACAAATTCTTCAACGCTGAGAATACTGAAAACGGCATCCCAGACGACAGTACTGTTTCCATACGCGAATTTAGCTGCCCTTGGAAAGTGGCTCGCTCAGGAGGCCTGTTAGTCTGAATCTAGAAGGACAGAGTTATGAACATAGATGACAAAGATCCCGGAAAGAACAAATATTTCGCGGATGCAGACACAGAAAGACGTCATGAAGATTGCAATGCTTCAAAAGATACAGACTGTGACGATGACTGTGACGTCATTCACATATACCGAGACGTCATTTATAGTTGTTCGGTCACTTTCGTCAAAAAGTAGATCTCTCCACAATGGCTGCTCCTGTGTTTAGGTTTATCAAGCGTGAGTACGCAAAATGTGTTTGTTCTCTCCTCTGTTGAAGCTGTGAGACATAATCGCCATTACGAGCTAGTCGTGTGACAGAGAGTTTTCTTGCACACTCGACTGCTGCTGTTTCACTCCGGCTAAAGCCGTCGTGAAACATCTACAGTCTCGTGTGCAAGAAAACTCTCTGTCACACGACTAGCTCGTAATAGCGGGTAATATTATCTCTATACCTTCCTGTCACTGGAAGCAGCAACACTTGAAAGCATAAGTTCCCTTGACAAAAGTCATTTATGATTGGCGTCATCTATGAATGACGTCACTTTCTAGACAAGTGCCGGTATTGGCAAACCTTGTCGCGGCAAAGGGCTAAATAAAACAAGAAATTCCTCCGAGGTAGGAAAAACACCCCCGTCCTTACCATTCTCACTGCCACCAACTGAGAAGGTTATTTCCCTTTGACCATTAATATGTCCCTCTATAAGTCCTTGTAGAATCATAATCCACCAATAACTTCCTAACCGTGTGTTTGACTGGTCCCAATTTTTGTAAGGACCGTCTCAGGAATGTATAGAACCTGTTCACCAAGTTTGGTGACGATCGGTCCGTTCATTCTTGAGATCTATATGCGAACACAAACAAACAAACAAACACATCGAGCGAATCCTATACACACCCCTATACCGGGGGTGTAATAATGTGTATACGTTTTAGTAGCAACAAGGTAGCAAGAAAGTGGGAACTAAGCAGCGCAGCGAAAAACCAGTCATAAGCGCATCCGATCCGAAAAATCAAGCTATCATAAGCGCACAGGGGGGTATTTCATAAGAGCACCCGACCACAAATCAGCGACCTGCCTTGTGTTTTGGATAGTTATTCAATAGATACGCATTTTTTTGTAAAAAGAGCAACGTGAATAAGTAGCGCTACATTTCGGGTTTTGACAACTGTAATATGGTTGCAGGATAATTAGTATTTTAGGAGTTATTACATTTTTTCTGCAGACACTCACCTCGTGCCCCGCTCTTCGTATCATACGCTCATCCGCTAAAAAGGGTTATTCTAAGATCACCCAGCATATCATAAGCCCACTCCTGATTGAAGGGCCTGAGATTGGCCGACTTCGACAGTGATCTCCGTTCTGTTCTTCACAGTTAATTATGATAAAGACATCGTTCTTAGGTCAAAACAAGTCGAAATTGTGGGACTGCTGCCGGAAGGAGACCGTAATAATATGGTTGCATCACTACAGAAAAAATCGTCTGCTTCAGCGAACGCCGAAACCAAACGGTTGATTATCACGTGACACTTTTGCCATATTTAGAGTTGTTTGCACAGTAAATACAGCCGCGAAAAAATAGCTCCCTTGAAACTGTCTTACAAATCAATTCTTTTGTAATTTAAAAATTACACAACACCATGAAAAATCATTATCGACGATCGCGAATCTGCTTATATCCATAACACATTACAAAAAGCTCTAAATATGTTAAAAAAAAAAAAAAAAATTAAAAAAAATCGGTTTCCTTGCCAGACAAGGAAACTCAAGGCATCCTGTCAGGGAGAGAATGAGCCGAACTCATTTTGACCTGAGGTCAGGATGACAGCAAGCCATGTAGTATTCTCTATCTACACTGCAGCAAAAAAACCGGCACGGTTGGCCTAGTGGTAAGGCGTCCGCCCCGTGATCGGGAGGTCGTGGGTTCGAACCCCGGCAGGGTCATACCTAAGACTTTAAAATTGGCAATCTAGTGGCTGCTCCGCCTGGCGTCTGGCATTATGGGGTTAGTGCTAGGACTGGTTGGTCCGGTGCCAGAATAATGTGACTGGGTGAGACATGAAGCCTGTGCTGCGACTTCTGTCTTGTGTGTGGCGCACGTTAAATGTCAAAGCAGCACCGCCCTGATATGGCCCTTCGTGGTCGGCTGGGCGTTAAGCAAACAAACAAACAAACAAACTGCAGCAAAATATGATGTCATTGTTTGATTTGAGGTCACAGCTTAGTGTCTTGGGTAATTTTGCCTTGGCTAGACTAGTTGTGGTGACACCATGCTATGATGTCATTGTGTCAGAAATGAGGTCACTCAAGTGTCTGAATAATCTATTATGAGTTATTTCTAATATACTGACTGTTAGCAAATGATAACAGACATGTCGAGAAAAAAGATATCAAGCATGAGCCTTCGGGCGAATGCAGATACCGTTTGTGAGACATGTCTGTTATCATTTGCTAACAGTCAGCATATTAGAAACTAGATGATTACCCGCTTCGCCGGGTACCGGCTTCGCCGATAAGAAGTAGAGCCGAATACCCGCCGGCTTCGCCGGCGCACGAAGGAAGGGATATAAACGCGCAAAACACTGGAGAAGATAAGGAAGAGTTACTGGGAATGGATCTGGGAAGATGAACAGAAAAACCAAAATCGGTTCAGCGCTGCGCGCTGAGAGCACGTGTTGAAAATTCTCATCGACCAGGTTGTGTCCGGGGTCTACCTAAATATGCCCACCAAATTTGAAGCAGATCCATCGAGAACTTTGGCCGTGCATCGCGAACACACACACACACACACACACACACACACACACACAGACACAAGTCGTATATATATATAGATAGATAGATAACAGATTTATACAATTTATTTCGACCAAAAGAAATGTCGAAGCGACCCCGCGAATAAGACAGAACAGCCGCAATGGGAGCTTGAGCGCTCCTACCTGATTATGCCTACCAGTCAAAAGCATTCACGTGACCTGGATCAGCCAATCACTTACCTTACGTGATGAATATTAACAGGTGAAATGCGTTCACACAATAATCTCACAAGATAAACCATGTTGAACATTCGTTTCGGTTGCTTCGGTTTTTCTTGTTGAACAAAGAGCGACAGATTTAGAACCGACTCCAGACGGATGGGAAATGACGTAAAGATACATTTGACGTAAAGCGAGTGACGCAATTTCACTTGATTTTTCCAAACTTTAATCATTTAGTTTTTTAAGTGAACGGGTCGACATTGCACACTCAGAGGATGGGTGGTGCATTGCTGTTCCGTAAAGCACCCACCGACAAAACTCGCTTTTCGGTATTTTTTTTTTAGATAAAGAGAGTATTATCTGACAGCATTTGAAGTGTCATTCTTTAGAATAAAACACGCTGATATTGTGGATTTAAATTTTTTACTTTGTCTTGTTTATTTTTAGCGTGATCACATTTAGAGGGTCACCTAGAATCCGTCCTGATTGGTCAAAAAGCCATATGGGGCACTGAATTGGTAATTAAAGCTGATGTTTGGTGGCTTGTTGACAGACCCGCTTTTTTGTTCGTCCAAGGGGAGCATAATATCGTCTTCTGTTTCATCTGTATCGACTAAGGCCGGAGGTCGAGGTAACATGTGTGTTATGCTACTTTATCCTACATACGTGAGAGAGACACCCGTGAGATAATAATCGTTCAAATCACACGTGTGTATATCATGTAAATGAGGTCATGTCAAGCAAGTCTGGCAGGGACCTGTTTTTCCACTGCTTATGATGCCAAAGTCACCGAGACAAACGTCATTATAGAAACACAAATTGCGCTCGCTAATTACCCTCGATGAATCTTTAGAACTAACACGTCACGCCACACTTTCAGAGTGACGTTTCTTTGCTTTGACGTAATAGATTGCACGAGGCTTTAGAAGAGATCGAGGTTCTAAAACAAGCGTCTTCAATTTAGCTGCCTCGAATGCAGGACATTTTCAGTAAAATACACGTAAGTACAGTATGTAGGATAAACAGAATACTACATGGCTTGCTGTTCCGTACCAGATTTACACTCGTTGCTTTTTCAAATAGTGAACAGCTCGCTTTCGCTCGCAGTTCAATATTTAAAAAAACAACTCGTGTAAATCTGGTACGACACAGCAAGCCATGTAGTATTCTCTATGTATGACGTCTTAGCTCCGACCTTTATAAACCAAAGAAATAAAATTAATGTGTTCTATGGGAAGGGATTGGTCCTTTTTACCGACATACGGCAGATTTTGTCATTTTATTTTGTGAGAGCAACAGGGCGAGGAAAAAGAATTCTTTTATGATTTAGATTTTAAAAGTTAGTTCTAGTGTCAAAACGAGGCGTCCGATTTGTCTAATGGTAAATCCGGCTGGCAACGCAAAAAGAAATTCTTTGAAAAATGCACGCTCTTTACGGAGGGCACCTAGGATGTTCTCAAGCGGTGAGTGTTTAAACGAAAGGGTGTTTGTATTGTGTGTACACGCGCGCCTGACAGTGTCTGTGACCAGAAACTGATGGTTTACGTGAAGCTGAGTGTGCCTTTAAACTCAAGCCTCACCTCTGCCGAACTTGCGCCCTGCAGTCGGAATTTCATGGTGTTTCGCTCAAGAGATTCGGGATTCCTTGAGATTACGGCAAACTCGTACGACTTGATATTTTGACAGATAGAGGCTGCGCATGGAGCGCAACCAGGGCACACAAATTGCAATGAACGCAGCCGTGCGTGAGAGATAGACGAGGCAATAGTTCCGGAAGCTTTTGCATAACAACCTGCAATGTGACACTCAGGATAACTGTTTCCGATATTGGCGTTCTTTTCTCCCCGTAGAAAAGTAAACAGTGATTAGTGCACGTGAATATAGGTCAAGTGTGGCTCTATTATTCCTGAAACAGGAACAGATTCAAGTAGTCAGGGAAAAAATGCGAGTCAGAGATATGGAAAAAGTCTCCGTTCCTAACAATTTTTATACACCGTAACACGTATTATATCCCCATCGTTTTATCGTTCACATTTGCCCAACATGTTAATTTGCTGAGCGGGATTTATGTCGTCCGCTAGGCTATGGCAATCGAACCACTGCACTGAGTCTCATTTCAAAAACAAAAATTGCTCGTCATGTTGCACTGAGTCTGCACGCATGAGGCAGGCTGGTAATAAGTCTTATATATATAGTAAGAACGTTCTAAACCCTACACGTTTTCGATTCCGATTGTTCTTGCCTTGAAATGATAATTCGGAAAACAATCATTTACTGAACAGATGCAGTCGTAGTTCAGTGTAGTCTGCTACGTGCTGATCTAGCTGCTACGTTACCGGAATAACACTTGTGTTTTCTGTTAGCTGCTGGGAATTGTATACTAACTCATCATTTGGTAATGTGGATAATAAGCTACATGCCACTAACATGGCATAATTATGAGAGGAATCTTCGCAAGTCGAAACTGAAAAATTAGACACAGCGGGTTCTATTTTTAGATCAGTGGCAACTGTGGCACAGGCACATGCAATCTGTCAGAAAAAAAACCTTCTGCTTTAATTGAGAAGCAGGAAATTTATGGTCATAATCATTGGTATTGTGGAGAATATAAGCTACATGTCATTAATTAATTCTGAGGATGAGAGTACACTCTCGCTTAGGCAAAGGGCGGAAGAATACGCTCTGTGGAAAAGTTAGCGCACTCCAAGAGTGCGCTAACAGTTTTAGCGCATCGCCATTAGCCAATCAACTGGTTCACATCAGTCATGTGACACCAGTACTTACTGACAATTATTATTATCATTATTATTATAACATATAAGAAGCATATTTATGCAAGAACCGCTGCACGTGTATCATCATCATCATCGTCATCATCGTCATCATCATCATATAAAGCTGGTTTCTCTGTGTGTGTGTTTGTATGATGACGATAGGCCCCGAAACGGCTGCACCCACTGAGACGGGAATTGCAGAGAATGTTCTTCGTCACTCGAGTTGTGTCATAGGGTAATTTTGGAAAAGCAAACTTGAAAGAACTCAATAAAAACGGCGGAAAACTGAAAATATCCTATGAGCCATCGCAGACTCTGCCCGTCTGGGTTGGTGAAATTTTGCTTCACAGTCGCACTACTTTTACGTGAATCACGTGTTTTTCATTTGACTTGTGTTGGCAAAGTTTTGGTCTCGGTTACCTTGACCCTGGCAGACTCTTGGTCTCCGTTTCACAGACAGTTAGTCACGGCCACGAGTCTCTCTCTCTCTCTGCGGCGGGCTAATAAGTCGTGTAATTTGAACGCGCGCAGCGCGTGTGAACATACAAGAGCATGTGTGTGTGTGTGTGTGTGTGTGTGTATAGGTGCCTGCATATAATTCGCGTACGGACATAGACAACGGATACAGCTAGTCCTATTTAAAGGGCCGTCTGCCACCAAATACACGCCTATTTCGCATTATGAGTGCAAAAAAGGTATTGTGAAGCAGAGCAGTGCATTCCACTCATTACTTAGTCAAGCAATCTCTCTGTCTCTCTTTCTAGTTGTAGCTTTAGCGGGGACAGACTGTAAGACTAGACGTCAGCCTAAATTCTCCATACTTGAGAAATAAAGATCGTTCATTCATTCGCTCTCTCTCTCTCTCTCTCTCTCTCTCTCTCTCTCTCTCTCTCTCTCTCTCTCTCTCTCTCTCTCTCTCTAGTGGATAAGCATGCCCCACTACGTCACCACAGAGTGAAATATCCATCTCCTCCCCCATGGTTGACGGAACAGATTATTGAAGCCATGTCCCTGCGTGATTTTTTCAAAGCAAACAACATGAAGTCTGACTTTAAGAAACAAAGGAATAAAGTGACAGAATTAACACGTCAAGCAAAAGCAAATTATTTTAATAAATTAATCGAGGACAAGAAAGATATTGCAACAGTTTGGCGTGCTGTTAATAACATATTAGGTAAATCTAAACAGAACTCAAATCGGTCTGCCCCAACCATCTCCCCTGAAGATTTTAATTACCACTTTTTGTCCCTTGCCAATAGGCTAAATGAATCTGCAAAATGCGACAGTCCTGATTCTGATTTTGAAGTCTCTCTCTCAAAATTACATGATTTTTGTAATGACAAATGTAAACCCGACGATTTTTTTTTACTATTCCAGACATGGCAGTGCATGAGGTAGGTAAGGCGCTAGAAGGCCTTGAAAATAAAATAATCCATGGGTCCTGACAAGATTCCTGCTTACTTGGTCAAATTAACTCTACCATATATTGTGGAACCACTCACCTATGTGTATAATCTCTGCATAAAGCAAAATACTGTACCTAGTTTATTAAAGAGAGCAAACGTAATTCCACTCCATAAAGGTGGAAATTTATCCGACCCAAATAATTTTAGATCCATTTCCTTATTACCCATTTTATCCAAACCATTGGAAAAACATATTCACAAACATTTGCTCGCGTACATAGAAAGCAGAAACCTTTTCCATCAATTTCAATCTGGTTTTCGAACAAATCACTCTTGTCACAGCGCCCTTACCACGCTATGCGACACCTGGTTGTCTGCAACAAACCGATCTGAAATCAGTCGTGCTGTGCTTCTTGACTTTAAAAAAGCGTTTGATCTTGTTGATCATTCAATTTTATTGAAGAAATTACAGTTGTATATCAGAAACAGTTCAGTGTGTAACTTTTTTGCTTCCTATTTACAGGACAGATCTCAATATACTGCCCTAAACTGTAAAATATCTACTGAGGAGACTGTGAAATGCGGGGTGCCTTAAGGGTCAGTGCTTGGGCCGATCTTGTTCTGTCTGTATATCAATGATCTGCCACTGCACATTTCTGATAGTAATGTAAGAAGTGATTTTTTTGCTGACGATTCTTCTCTTCATTCAAGTGGAAAGTCTGTTCCAGTAATAGAGTCCTCCCTTCAAACAGCTTTAAACGATGTAAATAACTGGTGTTGTGCCAATGCTATGCTTGTCCATTCAATAAAAACTAAAAGTATGGTAATTGCAACCAGACAAAAACACCAGATTTCCCCACTCAAACTAAATCTTACTATTGGTACGCAATCAATTGAACAAGTTCAACAGCATCGCGTTTTAGGGGTAATTATTGATTGTGAATTCAAGTGGCAGGCACAATTACAGCATATTTGCAAGAAAGTAGCCAAGAACGTTTTCCTCCTATCCAAGTTAAAGCAATTTACGGACAGAAGGACTCTGGAAATGTTCCACCATGCTCATGTAATGCCTCACATCAATTATGTTTCGACGCTCTGGGATGGCAGCAGTGATGTCCACTTGAAAAAGTTAGACTCTCTCTATCGTCGCTCGGCTAAACTCATCGTAAAGGATAATGCCCCAACAGATATGAAATTAAAAATGCTTAACTTTCTTTCACTGGAAAAGCATCTCAAGTTAAACAAAGCCATTTTCATGCACAAATTGTATTACGGTAAAGTGCCGATTTACATTACATCATTATTTAATAAAGCTACCGACAGATATGGGTCGGTCAACTTGATCCCACCGATTCCACGAATTGACCTTTATAAGACCAGTCTTGCTTTTTCGGGTACATCAGTTTGGAATTCACTTCCATCATCAAAGTCATTAAAAAGTTTTTAAAAATGTGTCAAAAAACACTTAATGTCTGAGTAGTTTAACGCGTTTTGATTTACCACACTTAGTATTACGCCAAAGATATGCTGTGCATTGTATATTCTGAACATATTTTTGTTGTACTATTTCTACATGTTCGATTGCTAAATATACCAGCTTGTACTTATAATTACTTGCATAGTATGCATTTGATTTTATGAATAACCACATATGTATGCTCTTCATGCCTCATCTTCATCATCATCATCATCATCATCATCATCATCATCATCATCATCATCATCATCATCATCATCATCATCATCATCATCACGTGCTGAAGTTTTCTGACTTTTTAACTTTTTAATTTTTCGATTTTATCATTGTGTGTCTGTGCGTCCCAAGGACACATTGTAAGAAAAGGCGTAGCCTTAAATCTTAATCCTTGTTAAATAAAGTTCAATTCAATTCAATTCTCTCTCTCTCTCTCTATCTCTCTCTCTCTATCTCTCTCTCTCTCTCACTCTCTCTCTCTCTCTCTCTCTCTCTCTCTCTCTCTCTCTCTCTCTCTCTCTCTCTCTCTCTCTCTCTCTCTCTCTCAGCACACTGTAACTCACCACGTCGATGACCTGAGACAGCCTCATGCCCATCTTAACGGTGAGCTGCTGGCTCGGCCCCCCGGACGGCTTGATGAGCTTGTGGTAGGACGCCATGAGGTCGTGGTGCAGCTTCTTGGTCACTGGAGGCACGGGGTCTGCACGTGCCACCGCTTCATGGAAGCAGGCAAGGAAGGCGGTCAGCACAAGCCACAAGACTTCGCCACACTTGATGTGCATGATGAGTGCTGGTAGGTAAATGTCAATTTGCGCTTTTCTTTTATCCGATTTATTCTGGCAGACGAATCAACACACGTCCTTTGTTTTGTCTTCAACAAACTTCCTTTGTTTTGTCTTCAACAAACTTCCTTTGTTTTGTCTTCAACAAACTTTCTTTGTTTTGTCTTCGTGATGGTGAGGTAATCTGAGCAACCGCAAGGGCACCACACGATAAGTGTAATTCAGATGACGAAGGTGTTATTTTATGATACTCTCATTTCAATAAATGTTTAGGGACAACAACTGTGTGCATCATGAATAGACTGTGTTGCAGTTTTTGCTCGATTTGATCAAACTGAAAAAGTTGAAGAAAATATACGTGAAGATTACTTAACAAACGAGTTCTCCCCTCACAATTTGACGGTCAAGACTTCAAAGCGAAAAGCCAATCATTGTTTACTATTCAGTAGTAAAACATCACACTGCTTCATCGAGGTTTCAACGTAAAACGGCAGACAGTTTCCATTTCCTGTTCCAGATGATCAAATCAGAGACGGTTTACCATGAAACGCTTCATGTTCCTCATAGCATCAGAACTGAATAGCTGCGCGGGATGTTTAATCTGTTCTTGGTATGATGTTAATCTGTTTCGTGGAATGTTTAATCGTTTCCTTGCAGAATGTTTAATCGTTTCCTTGCAGACTGTTTAACCCGTTCTATAAGAGCGACGAAGACTGAATAACAGGAGACTGTACAGCAACCATCCTACTCTCAGCTGTGCACCAACCGATGATGATTTACCATGAAGTTCACCAGCGCTTGGATGATGTCACAAGTTGTTCCAGGTGAATGTTGATCTTGATAATTGAGCAAGGTCTGTTTGAAAGTCACCGCCTTCCTGCTGCACACATACACACAAAATACAAGGTCAACGTCCATCCTGGTTGATTTTGTTGTGATTCACGCCGGGGGGGGGGGGGGGGTGGGTGGGTGGGGAGTTGTACGCCCGGTTTAATGCCTTGCGCCTCAGTCATTTATTGAACAGATGTTGCTGCATTAAAGACACGTTTGGTTGTCTAAATTGCAACTAAATCCATTAACAGTTACATAAAACGTGATGTATAGATACTCCTCAATGCGGCCACGTCAAAAAATATGTGTATTTATACCTTTGTGTGAAAGTAGAGTAAGTTTTGTGGTGGGAAGTGCGGTATTATATATTATGGATTACATTTTGGCCATTTACCTTTCCCTGCAATTGTACACTGCACTAGCCAAACCAAGTTTATATTCATAATAAATATTGCATCACATCTCCCCTGTGTTGTGATATTTGGGTTTTGCTGAACAATGACGCACTGCGACACAATAAGGCCTTTTATAACAGTAACCTTCAAATGACGGGATACGGTGATATACCCCTTCACAAAACTGAGTGTACGCTTGCATTCCCAGTGGGTAAACGCTTCTGTATCCTTCAGTTTGTGCGTGATGTGCTTAATTTGTGCAACGAAACGGATCTATCCCGAATCAAAAGTGATTAAATGTAAAAACCAACAATAACGCTGGAGCATGATTAACCATTCAGTCAATCGAGTGCACTGAACATCCAGTTTTCTCTCAATTTCCGTTTCAACGTGTGTACCGAAGAGCGAGCGAGCGAGAGAGACAGACACAGAGACAGAGAAAGAAGTATTAAGAAAAAAAAGAAACTAGTCGCAATAGCCGATATCACGGCATTCAATCAATAGTTACATCAACAAAATATAGAAATAAGAAAAACACACATAAACATGGGTATACCATCTATGTCAAAGGGAAAACAATAAACAAACCCATTAGTTTCTTAATAAGTATGACATACGTGTGACTTAACATTACAGCCAGAAAGGAAAAATCTAAGAACCCAAATCGATTGTACGGGGGCGTAATATTTCCAACCATTGATATGTCCCTCCACAAAAACACATGGAAGGGTAAGCGCAAGATATAGAGGGTAGGGGGTAGATGGGAGATAGGGACTAGAGGGGAGAAAGTATAGGATGGGAGACTGGGGGGGGGGGGGGGGGGGAGATTTGGGGCTATGGAGGGAGGGCTAAAAAAAATTGTTTTTACAAGGTTCTCTTCCGAGTGTTGGTTAATGTGTGATTGATAATTACTTGCGGTGTAGAAACAATTCTTCTGGCAAAGGGCGCAACAGCACTCACGTCCAAAAATATATCCGATGTCACTACAGACACGTCCATCTGGATGAGAAAACACTTAATATCCATTAGCTCAATCAAGGTGCTCAAAGTCATTAATTATTAACTGCGCTTACCTGCTAGTATGTATAAAGTCCAAATTTCAAGAAAGAATACATAATGACCATAGTGTTCCACTGCTACGTATACATCTTTAAAACTGAACAGAACCGTACACCTGCAAATCGGAAAAAAAGGAACAGGAGGTGTACACCGCTATGGGTTGGTTCCGTGCGCCTATTTTTCACACTCGCTGTCTTTGAAGTCAAAATGAAGAGCAAAACAATTGCCACAGAGGCAGAACTCTTGGTACAATGTTCCGCACACATATTGCACAACTTGTTCAAAAGACCGGCACGGTTGGCCTAGTGGTAAGGCGTCCGCCCCGTGATCGGGAGGTCGTGGGTTCGAACCCCGGCAGGGTCATACCTAAGACTTTAAAATTGGCAATCTAGTGGCTGCTCCGCCTGGCGTCTGGCATTATGGGGTTAGTGCTAGAAGTGGTTGGTCCGGTGTCAGAATAATGTGACTGGGTGAGACATGAAGCCTGTGCTGCGACTTCTGTCTTGTGTGTGGCGCACGTTATATGTCAAAGCAGCACCGCCCTGATATGGCCCTTTGTGGTCGGCTGGGCGTTAAGCAAACAAACAAACAAACAAACAAACTTGTTCAAACTGCTGTAGCAGTAGGGGATTGCTAGAATTATCTTTAAAAAAACCGCCCTGATATGGCCCTTCGTGGTCGGCTGGGCGTTAAGCAAACAAACAAACAAATCTTAATAAAATAAAATCATACCATATTAGGGGGGCTTAGACATAGGATTGTAATAAAAGTAGGTCCAAACTTCACATTCAGAGGGGGTAATATATAAGTAATATAAGTTCACGTATTTGACAGAGAAAGGGTTTCTTCCAGTTGCTACCTTAAAATTGCCAATATACAAAACGCAGTTCACGCATTCTGACACATTTGTGCGAGCATTTACCTTCGATCCGCCTTCTTTTGCCTCAGAGTGTCAACGGCGCGGGCAATAGGCATTGAACCGGGCGTACACCTTCCCCCGGCGTGTGATTTGGATGCATGATAATCAAGGCGTTAATGGAGGGATATTGAAAAGTACAGGGTGACCCAAACAAATGCAACCCTAAAAATGCTGATAACTTAATTCTACATCTGTTGACCGAATTACTTTATATTTGGGGGACATAAATTTCGACCTGTGCATGACTCTTCCACAAAGTGGAAATATTGTAGATCAAATTGGTCTGACTTTTGTGCAATTTCAATACAAGTTTCCAAATTCGACGATCGACTCAACAGAACGAGGTTTGACAGTGAGCGGTAGCAATACTTACTACCTAATTTAAACCCTCCAGACTTTTACCTTTTGGGCTATCTGAATGTCTGAGTATAAACAAACACCCCCTTCACCCCCTAGATCATCGATGACATGAAGAAAGCAGTTACAGCTAGGTTCAGCGCAATCCCTAGACAGCAAAGCTTTGTTACGCCCCATTTTGTGTGTGAGTGGGTATGTGTATGCTTGTGTGTGTATACATTTTCGAGTGTCTCCCCATATGTCTGTCAGTCTGCCTGTCTGTCTGTCAGATCGTCCGTCTACATCAAACTTGTTCAAACGATTTTTGGATGTTACCAGTTTTACAGAAATGGTTAATGGGGATATGCATCTGTCTGTCTGTCTGTTTGTCTGTCTGTCTGTCTGTCTGTCTGTATGTATGTCTGTATGGCTGTCTTTCTGTGACTGACTGACTGACTGACCGACTAACGGACGGACAGAAGGATGGGAATGTTTGCATGCACCATGTCTATAAGCAACGGGCTTGTTCAGAAAGTACGACAAATTGGGGTATGAGAGTAGACCCATTTTGTCGTAATGCGACAAAATGGGCCGATGCGACAAAATGGGGCATGAGGACAAAATGGGCCGACAAAATTGGCCCATTTTGTCGTAATTTGTCTAATGCGACAAAATGGGCCGATGCGACAAAATAGGGCGTAACAAAGCTTTCGTGACGTTGACAATTTGGGAAGTGTATTTGGAACACATTTTGGAGAAAAGGTAAATGTCGGACCATTTTACCTACAGACTCGAAACTTTGTATGCTGGTCGTGGACGAACTAAACTTCATGCACAACAACTATGAAAATAATTGTTAAACTCAAATGACTTAAAAAAAATTAACCCCTTCGTTGTAAAGTTACACTTGCGTAATGGCGCGCAAAATTCATCAATGACATGAACGCATTCATCCACGGGAAATGCCCTGCCTGATCCTTTCTGAAATTGCTGTATTCAAGTCACTGATTGTCTAATGTTGATAAATGTATACTATGTCATTCGAATTACCCCAAAGGTAACAATCTTGAGGGCTTAAATCGGGTTAGTTTGGCTACCGCGCGCTCAATTTCAAACCTCGGACTGTTGAGTCAATCTCCGAATTTGGCAACTTTGTTTTAAATTGCACAAAAGTCAGACCATTTAATTTATAATATTGTCACTGTGTGTAAGGGTCATGCATAGGCTGAAATTTATGTCCATTAAATATGAAGTGATTCAGTCAACAGATGTGGAAGAAATTAACATTTGTGTGGGTTGCATTTTTGTTTGGGTCACCCTGTAGTTTACATTTGGCACAAGTAATTACCGCTGAAAACAGAACTTTGTATACAGTCAACACAGAACGTATAAATTAAGAACACAGCTAATAATACTGGAATCGGTGGAAGTGATGTGGTTGTGAGTGTGTCAGAGGTCTCTCTTATAGTTGGCATAAAGGGTCAAATATCCCACAATAAATGTTTTAAAAAATAGGGCCTATTTTCAGGAAATAACGCCTTATTTCTTAAAGGTCTCATTCAAACAGGTAAGGATCTTATTCTAGAAATATGTAGACCCATCATCATTGCCTTGAAAAAGAGTAACGTGTACCAACTGCCTCTAACGTGAAATTACAGAGAGAGAGAGAGAGAGAGAGAGAGAGAGAGAGAGAGAGAGAGAGAGAGAGAGAGAGAGAGAGAGATTGTGTTTGTGTGCGTGCGTACGTGCGTGCGTGTTTGTCTATGTGTGTGTGTGTGACAGTGTGTGAGTGCGTGCGTGCGTGCGCACGCGTAGAGAGGTTTGTTAACGTCCCTTCAACTGATATGGCGACGCAAGACCGATGCAAGTTTGTTGTTTCATTTCTAAGTTCATACAGCAGTCTCCGTGTTTGATTTATTATTACAATAGGTCTATCAATGTTAAATGAAGATGAATCTAAAACGCCCATGTTTTTTCACACTCATTACTTCAAATCTTGATAAAAATCTTGATCTCCCTTTAAAGGCACAGTAAGCCTCCCCTAAACCATCACAGGTACTGTCAGGCTTTTACACACAGTACAAACACCCTTCCATTTGAACGCTCACTGAACGGGAACATCCTGGCTGCTTTCCGTCGAGAGTGAGACATTTTCAAATAATTTATTTTCGTGGACCGTCTGTTCTACAATAAGGCGCCACGTTTTGGTGCTGGAACTAACTTTTAAAATCTAAATAATAAATTGACAGCTTGTAACACAACCATTCTTAAATCATAAAATATTTCTTTTTTCATCAAGACAAGATCAGTACAGTTCGAAGTTTTGACAGTTTAAAAAAAGATAGGCCGGAAGCAGGGTCACGAAAGGTCGTGTCTCAAAGCAGACGATTTTTCTGCATAGCGCTCGCTTTCTTTGAAGCCAGCAGCCGCCGACAAGTTCGTGTGACTCGCAGCCGTTTGTTGCGTTTTAGAATTAGAGGTACACAATAACGTGCTATTGCAGATACAGCCAGTCGCATAGAAATCACAAACTGACGACTAAATTGTGAAACAAAGGAAAGTGGATCACACGGGTTCACGATGGCTCAGGGGTTAGATAAACCACGAAATCTGGTGTGTGGTTTACGCGAGCTAAATAGCAATGCAAACGAACTGTTTCATTTAATGCTATTAAATGCTATTGTAAGTGTGTTCCATAATGTTAGAACCGCTTTTTTCATTAGAAGATTTAAATCGTTTTGTAAACCATTTGAGACATACTGGGGCTTTAAACGTTAAAATTCTTGTACGGGGTGTAGAGAGTAACGTCTTATAAGCAAAAGGCCAGGTGAGGCAAAGTTTGATCAGAACAATGTGGGTTTTCATTTCCTGACTGCAACATCTGATCCATTAAAATCCGTCGTCAAATCATCAGTCAATCGATCAGTCTGCGGATCTTGTAACAATCGATGATCTAGCTGTCATCAAATATTTAGTGAGCATACTGTGTGGCACCTTATGTAAGTAAAGATTGCCACAGGCTGGTCCTTCAGCCCGACATGATGTGACACATCATTAATGTTACACCACGTAGACTTCACAACATGTGTTTGCCATTCAGCTTGAGATTGACGCTGCCAAACCAATATTTTGCATATCAGGAACGTACCAACTCCTTGTAGAATTCACAACATTTTTGTCATTGAGCGGCTTGAGGCTGACGTTGTCAAAATTGACAAGCCAGCCATATAGATACTTAGTCTTTGTTCTATGTCTGCATGCTTTTGATTTAATCTTTCTGTTTTCGAAGTAACGTTCCAAACCTTTTGCAAACCTTCCTTTATTGTTGCATGACTGCTCACATTGCAACAGTGCAAAACAGGGACAACAGGGTCATTAGTCAAAATCTGAACAAACACCAACAAGGCAGGATTGTGATCCCGCTACACACGGCTATATGACAAATATTGTGCGACTCTGCTGTGTGCACAAGTAAACGTCCGAAAATGATTTCCGAATT
>NC_090245.1:62664583-62682083 GCF_037325665.1 Littorina saxatilis
ACCTACATTTGATCTGTCAAAGCCTCCCCGCCTTCATTTCTACACACGCTTCTTGTATCACGCGCAGTCTCTGTCTTATGCTGGCCCACTTTCAAAACAGTGCAAGCCGTGACTTCACACGATAACATAATTGACATTCTGTCTGACTACAGGAGGAACGTCTGAACAAGTGCATCGAGTAAGCTGTTGCCCCTTTGCTCTGTCTCCTAACCGTACTTTCAACCGTAGAATAGTTAGAGGGAAAAAGATGTTGTACTCACCGAAGCTAATACACATTCAGTAGGAAAACATCTGCGTTGTTCTTCGCTGAGAGATGTATGTCAGACGCTTCGCTGTCTTGGAAGTTAAGGGAAACTTCAAGCACACAACAGAAGGAAACGTTGACACCCCCACACCTTTGGAATGAACGAGTCCACAGCAGGTGGAAAAATGAACCTGAGATGCACTCGGAGAAACAAACTCGGTAACGCAACTTCACTTTGAAACTGTCGGCTAGCCTAACAGATAGATCTTCCTGCTGATAAGAAGAAAAAAATCTTATATTAGTCCCTTGCCTGAAGACGTGCTGGGTTTTTTTTCAGGAGAAGATCATTGTCTTTAAAGTTTGTCTTTCGGAAACCAAAATAAACTATACATCATGCACAAAAAAAGTGTTCATGCTGATTTCAGACTATGCACTATACACTTGCAAACCCAATCTTTGATCACTATGTATGCGTTAGTAGCTTCAAATGTGTTTGATACAAATGCAGAAAGAGCAGTGCCACTAATATCATGACTAATAATGATTAGTCAAAGGCTATTCAATTTTCCTGGGAAACAGAAGCACGGCATTGGAGAACAATCCGATCGGATAACGGTTGTATTCAAAGAGTACTTTTAACTCTTACCTCTCTCTGTATATACACAGTCGGTGCCGCCTAAAGACGATTAAAAAACGAAAACAAAAAACAAAATCAAAACCGTTAAATTCTTTTTATTTCAGTGGTCGATAATTCTATAAGCACAATACACGTTCATCACATGTCCCTTGCGTCACTTCGCTTTCCTTTTTGTAATTTATTTTTTTATGTTATTCATTTTTGTTCAGCGTCAAGATCCAATACATGCGGAGTCAGCACTAAGCACGGCCCACACTTTATCAGTCAACTCACCAACGTTTCCCGATATCAACAAAGTGGACGTGGTATCCATTTTGCTCCAGGAGCCGTAGTTCAGTATTGGTCCGGACGGATTGATGGGCGTACGACGTACAGCCAGCGCTCGGCCATACCCAGCTCGGGGGGACGAACAGGCGTACAGGGGACCGCTCGTGTTCCCTCCTCGCATAAAACACTCAGAGATCGATACTCTTCTCTGTCTTCTTCGTCTTCCTCTCAACGCTGCCCTCTTCGATACCACTTTTCTTCTCAGCCCTGGTAGAGGCACTGCCACGCTCTCGATGGTGGTGGCGGTGATGCCACTTTTTCTCCGCTTCTTCAAGACGTATGGCGCCCCTCAGTAAAAGAAGTTTTGCCGTAGCGGCTGGCTCTCTCTCTCTCTCTCTCTCTCTCTCTCTCTCTCTCTCTCTCTCTCTCTCTCTCTCTCTCTCTCTCTCTCTCTTTCTCCCTCTCTCTCTCTTTCTAGTTGTAGCTTTAGCGGGGACAGACTGTAAGACTAGACGTCAGCCTAAATTCTCCATACTTGAGAAATAAAGATCGTTCATTCATTCGCGCGCTCTCTCTCTCTCTCTCTCTCTCTCTCTCTCTCTCTCTCTCTCTCTCTCTCTCTCTCTCTCTCTCTCTCTCTCTCTCTCTCTCTCTCTCTCTCTCTCTCTCTCTCTCTCTCTCTCTCTCTCTCTGCTTTCCTCCTTTTTACATCTAGTCAAGTTTTGATTTTCCTCTCCCTTCTCTCGTGCCTCGAATCCTCTCGCCTTCTTTGGTTTAATGTTGCTTTTTGTTTGTGTTTCTATTACTCTCCTCTATCAATCTTCTGTGAGACAGATTTGAAAGGAAAGAGTGGGTTTTTTTTAGTAAAAGCGATTTAGGGATTGCCGAACTAATGAACGTTGGAACGGGAATAATTATTGTCATATATTGATTTTGTTGTTGTTGCTGTTGTTACTGCGTTTTATTTACGTATAGGGCATACATGGAGATTTAAGTTGGCATTTTTTATCTGTCTATGTTAGGCTCACCTTGTTTGTTGTATAGTTTAGGGTTACAAGGTTTATCGAATGGGTTCAACCTGTCTTGAAGATTGGAGTTTTGAGATATTGGGTGATCAAACACAATAATTAATTGTTTAGCTTCGATAGTGAAATGCAATCCCATATTCCAGGCTACGTCAAAGATTGCTTGACCAAAATGTCAATCAATTTGATCGAAAAATGAGGGCGTGACAGTGCCGCCTCACCTTTCACTAAAGCCTGATATAACGTCATCAAGGACATTTATCGACAAAAAAGAAAAAATGGTCTGGGGATATTATCTGGAAAAAAATCGTATGAACAGTTTCATGAAGATCAATCCAGTAGTTTTGTTGGAATCGCGCGCGCACACACACACACACACACACACGAGAACGCATACAAAAAAAAACACACACACACACACACATATATATTGCTTGATTTTGTTATATATATATAAAACATCAGAAATTGTGAAAGAAACAATTGAAAGTCAGCAGAGACTTTCTTCCGAGATTTGTTAAAATCTCTTAGCAGAGAAAGAGAGAGAAATAAGTATCCCTTCACAGACAGCCTATTGGGAGCATCAGACCCTCCTCAAGGGGGAACCGAGATTTCCAGAGCAAAGTCCCTTTGAGGGGGACGTATCGCAAGGTAATCTAGTCCTGAGGAGGACCATTGTTTTTGTACCTAGATCAGACACGCGTTTCGACACTATTGTGTCTCATCAGTGGTCAGGTGGTACTGATGGCGAGAGTTGTCAACCCATGGTATCCAACTAAGAAGCAAACCACTCTCTGAATGGTAGCTTCTGTTGGCATGGGAGACTACCCTCATCTGACAACCCCAAGGGGATATCTGTGAAGGGAAACACTTTGATTTAAGGCCAAAGTGTGGAATTGATATTTATTAAGAAAGAATTTAGAAATTTAGACAAGTTTTAACCAAGAAATTAGGTTAAAACAAGGGAAATTTGAAAAAGCCTAAAAGGATACACGTATATATACACGCACGCACTCACGCACACAAACACACACACCCACCCGCACACACACACACACACACACACACAAACACACACACGCGCGCGCGCGCGCGCGCATACACACATACAAAACTTGACCAAGTGTAGAAAAGAACAAGGAGTACCTGCAGGAAAAGAACACCAGCTGACAAATGTCCAGAGAAGGCCGACGGGTGGGCAAGGTGATCCGATCTGCAAGATGTGGGAATCGACTTATTTATAATATTCTTGGCCAGGCCACCGCGGAGGCAGAGTAAACTGGCCAGCCCGTACGTTTCCATAGTTTATTGACCGTGTCTCCAAGATGGGGGGGTGTTTGCTTGGCGGATATCATATTCACACACGCACGAAGTAAATATCTGGAGTCGTGGGTAAGTCCACCTTTTTAGCTCCTGGCGGCTGCTTGGCTCGACTTCTGGGGTGGCATGTTCAGGTGAACTATCGTTCACCTTAATAGCAGGCATTCTGTAAAGTACAAAATCAAAAAATGTTTGGCGTTTGAGTCTGTTTGATGTAACGTGTGATATTCAACGAGCTGACCAATTTGTCTTCGTGTGTTCTCTCTCTCTCTCTCTCTCTCTCTCTCTCTCTCTCTCTCTCTCTCTCTCTCTCTCTCTCTCTCTCTCTCTCTCTCTCTCTCTCTCTCTCACACACTCTCACTCTCACTGTCTCTCTCTCTCTCTTTCTCTCTCTCCCTCTCTCTCTCTCTCTCTCTCTCTCTCTCTCTCTCTCTGTTGAAGGTCAGTTAAGGTTTAACAAGGGTGTCTTTATGCATACAGTAATGAACGATAATGTTCCTGAGCATGTACGATCGCATTTTAGACATGCCACAAAAAGGTATGGGTCCTGGAACCTGATTCCTTCTATCCCACGTCTAGACTTATACAAGTCAAGCTGAGCCTTCTCGGATGCGTCTCTCTGGAACGCATTACCCCTACACATTCGAAATGCCACTTCTTTTAAAATACTTAGGCGCCAGTTATTTTCGCACTTCATGCGCGAATATATTATTTGTCATGTTCGATCTGTTTTCTCTTATGATTGCACAACATTTTATAATCATTTCATATATGCAGCTGTTTCTCCTTGGTCTCTCTCTCTCTCTCTCTCTCTCTCTCTCTCCTCTCCCTCTCTCTCTCTCTCCCTCTCTCTCTCTCCCTCTCTCTCTCTCTCACGCTCTCTCTCTCACTCACTCTCTCTCTTACTCTCTCTCTCTCTCTCTCTCTCTCTCTCTCTCTCTCTCTCTCTCTCTCTTAAGATTAGAATAGTCCCTATCTGGGCGAGGGCTGGTTGAAAAGAAGCTCGTTTATATTGCTTATGCCACTACCCTCGTAAAATAAAATTTGATTTGATTTGATTTGATTTGATTTGATCTCTCTTTCTCTTTCTTGTCTTCTTGGTACAGTTCAGACGATGAACTGAGCTTAACAGGATGAAAGCTTGAAGAGCGCGCAAGCTTACAGCTCTGATACAAAATATCAACCAGAGAAGCTCTAATGATTTGCTAGCTAATTTTATAAAGGTGTCAATTTATGAGAAAGGGGAGAGGTCTACAACATTTTCTCTGAATAGAAAAAAATAGGTTGTTCTGAAATATCGCTGTTTAACAATTCTCCTTCAAGTAACTAAGGGCATCAGATCAAACCGATCAACAAAAATTAATCCAGAATTCTGTAGTTAAATGTCACAGAATTCCCGGGGAATCATTGACGTCTCCAAAGCTGAGAGCAGCGACACTTTTTTGTGTGTTTATTTTCACTTGAGAAAAAAATACACATTAAAATCTGATAGAAGACAAAAACAGTAGGATAAAGAAAAGAGCTACGACGTGAAAAAGGAAGACAGACAGCGGTCTGATTTTACTCGCCTAGTTGTCCACCCTAAAACCCATCCCGCCACTAGTCGACGCCTCCGTCGAATCAAGATGGATCGACAGATCAGGGGAGAGAACCCGTCTTCCAAGGGAGATAAATCTGCTGCCGCTACTCTCTTGTGGGCAGACAACTCTGCGGGAGGGAGCAAGCCAGTATCAGCGGGATTGCCCCCTTGTGCTCTTCACTTGTCCCAGTGATTTAGTGGTCGTGCCGAATGCCAGTGGCTGTCTCTGCCGATTTTTGCCCCCTCTTTTTCTGTCGCTGGTTGACCATGGTGGATGGTGGACACCTTATGTCTTTGTCAGTTTTCTTAGTGGCCGTTCTTTTCTGGCATTCCCTGACTCGGTTAAGCTGCAATCACACAACTATGTGTGTACCTTTTCCTTTATTGCGGAGTTTGTTCTGCGCTTTTTTTCTTCGGGGAAGGAACTTTAATACTAATGAAAAGGTTCCCGAGGGTCGATTTTCAGGTATTCCCGAGCCTCTGGCGAGGGAATACCTGAAAATCTACCCGAGAGAAAATATGCAAACTTTTCAGGACGAGGTGTGTTACCTATTTATCCCTTGACCACGAAGTTTTCATCAAAAACACTAACGTTTTCTCCCCCCGCGGGTTAGGGGGAAGAATTTACCCGATGCTCCCCAGCATGTCGTAAGAGGCGACTAAAGGATTCTGTTTCTCCTTTTACCCTTGTTAAGTGTTTCTTGTATAGAATATAGTCAATGTTTGTAAAGATTTTAGTCAAGCAGTATGCAAGAAATGTTTAAGTCCTTTGTACTGGAAACTTGCATTCTCCCAGTAAGGTCATATGGTTGCAAGCCCCTGGAGCAATTTTTTGATTAGTGCTTTTGTGAACAAGAAACAATTAACAAGTGGCTCTATCCCATCTCCCCCCTTTCCCCGTCGCGATATAACCTTGAACGGTTGAAAACGACGTTAAACACCAAATAAAGAAAGAACTAACGTTTTCAACACAAATCTGCTCTTGCCTATTTTCCTCTCACCGAGACCTTCCGCATTACAATAATCATGCGCGAAGTTAGTTCTCTTCCCCGCATGAATTACTGAATTTGAACAACATCAAACTGATAAGACAGAATGCCTATATTTTCATTTATAGTTTTATCTTGTCAAAAAAGCTTAGTTAGATAATGACTCTGCTGCTGAAATTGATCGACGATTAGTTTGTTCGAGAGTTACTCGCATTGAACACTACACAGTGACCTTTGACCCGAGCCTGCGTGCGGGAGACGCTTTCAGATTGAATATTAACCGCTACGTGTAATTATAGTGCTTCAACGGCACAATTTGGATAGTTAAAAAATGCCGAAACTCGTCAGCAGTACTTAAACTAACGAGATTTAGGCTACAACACGTACAGCTAAAAAGAAGCTAGAAATTGAGTTCCGTAACAAGTAATAGCGGGCCACGATCTAACACTGGAATATTGTTGGGTGTGGTTAGGAAAGTTGAAAACAAAAGTTCCCAACTTTAGAGTCACAATAATATGCAAATTAGGTTATAAGTGCATCTGTCTCTCTGTCCGGCCGTCTATTCGTCGCAATTTTCGCTTATATTATGTACTAAAGTTCGCTTATAACTCCGATTTGCCTGCAATTTGGCATGCTATTTACCACTGTTATGACAGATCTGTCGGCCAAAGTTTAAGCCAATCGCTTTGCAAATGTCGGAGTAACAGTTTACATGTTACCGGATTTACCAGAGTTACACGCTCACGCGAGCTTTCCTTCTCTCATGGCTCAAGTGTTTCTAAGGGTATTTAGCCAAAATTAGGTTTGGACTTGGATAGATTCAGGATAAATGCTGGTGCCAAATTTCAGATGAATCGCTTCACAATTGTGAGAGTTATACTTAAAAAGAATGCGTGCGCAAGTGCGTCTGTCAGTCTGTCCGTCCGTCTTTCTGTCATACTTTTGATCGCTTATTACTCCGGAGCTGATGGGCCGATTTACCTGAAATTTGGCATGCCATATCTCACTGTTATGAAATACTTGTTAGAAATGTTTTGTGCTAATCGCTTAGCAAATATCTGAGTTACATGTTACATGTTATCGGAGTTACTTGCTCGCGCATGCATTTTTTCTCTCATGCTGTCATAGCTCAAGTGTTTCATGGCCGATTTACCCCAAATTTGGTCTGAACTTGGGTATATTTTAAGGAGAATTGAAAACACAAAAGTTCCCAACTTAAGAGTTTTGTGTTAACTCACAAATCAAGTTTTAAATAAAAACAAAACAATAATTCCTGAAAAGAAGTAAATTCAGTTTTATTCATGCTATTTTTACAAATATAAAGAACTGGTCTGTCCACAGCCATATGCAAACAAATAGAGGCAATGCCATAGGAAAAATAACATAAGTGAGAAGTAGTTTGATGAGAATTTGATTTGCTAACATATAAGAATATGGGGGGGAGGGCACAACATCAACGTTTTCCCTATATTGATTCAAAGAAGAAATGATTGTCAGACAGAACTTGTACACAAAATTTGAAACAAAATCTTGTTGTCTACCTTTCAATTTTGATGCATATATTTAGACACATTAGACCACAAAAACACATCACCAATGTCCAACTGTAATGGGATCTGCTCTGGAATTTCAATGTACATGGAACCGGAATGCACACATTCCTTTTCTCAAAGTCACTTGCAGTCAGTGCTTACCAGCTATGTATGAAAGGCATACAACATGTTTTTTTCTGAAGCACACATGAATGATACAGGAAGCTGAACAACTGGCACAACGGTGTTCTAATTAGTCATCAGCATCGGAGTCCTCACTGCTGTTAACTACAGTACTATCAGTCATGGTTTGAGCATTGTGTGCTTCCATATTCTTGCAGCTCTGGCAAATTTAATGTCTGCGCAGATTAGACCTGCAGCTTGACAGGAGCATCTAGATGTCTCACAATCACGTTTGGCACATCCACATTGAAAAGAAACATTCAGATCACTTCCATACTGCAATGCTTCTTCCTGTTCATCGGGCCGACGGATGTCCAGCATGTCTTGCCACAACAAGCTAGTGAATGCTTCAGCCAGGAGTTTGTAGCATCGGATGCTCTGGTTGTAGAAGGACCCAGTCAAGACACCATTCATCGACTTCTCACCAACAACTCCAGACTGTACAAGGAATTTGCTCTCCTCAAACTTTTTGCCCAGCACAGACAGAAAAGCCATGGATGTGTATATATTTGTTCTTCCATTCTCTCCAGAGAAGAGAGTCTGTAAGGCTACTGATGCCAGAAGCAGACAATGGCAGGTCTACCTCGGAGGCCCCTATATGCCTTGGGCAGCTTCTTTAGCGGCTTTGTCTGCTCTCTCGTTGCCAGGCACGTTCATTTGTGCTGGACACCAGACCAGGTTAATCTCGCTTCCTTTTTTTATAATTGTATTTGCCAGCTCTTGTATGGCAATGACAATATCCTGTCTTTTTGATCTTTTGTTAGTTCTTAATGCTTCAATGGCTGCATGCTTTGGAATCAGAAAAGATAGCTATCTTTTGGGGATGATTGTTCTTGAGATTGAGATGAACAAGCGACATGCAGATGGCAAGGAATTCAGCTGAGAGGCACTTAGACCTGACGGACAGTAAGCCCCTTAATTTTCGTTCTTGGGAAAATGCTTCGATTACCATAGATTATTCTCTGGTAACCATGGATTACTCAGCGCATTCACCTCCTCAGCTATAAGAGACAAAGAGGCAGGGCATGGGATAAATATAGGTTAGGCCAAAAAAAAAATTGTCTGTTTAGGGTAACATGACCAAAAAAAGTAGGGTCGGTAGGTAGGTGGTTTTTTTTTTTTTTTGTTTTTTTGTTTTTTTTTGTGTGTGTGTAAATGCTATGTTGGCTGAACATTCACTTCTTATATTTGATGAATACATGTTTCAAAACTAACGTATAAATAAAACAGAGAGAAAGGGAGAGAAAGAAACGCCAAATGTCTCTTTTTAGCATTTTTACCTCTTTTTTTTTTTTGAAATCAAAAAAAAGTGTTTGGGTCGGCGCCAAATCGATAGGGTCGGTCGGGTTACCCTAAACAGACAATTTTTTTTTTTTGGCCTTACACACTCCGAGTTCTGAATATCGTGCATATTTTCCCTAGGGTCGATTTTCAGGTATGACCGAGCCTTAGGCGAGGTTATACCTGAAAATCGACCTTAGGGAAAATAACTATGCACGATATTCAGGACGAGGTGTGTAAGCTTTTTATCCCTTTACCCCGACGTTTTCATTAAAAAACACCACTTTTTGACACAAACTCTGCGAGTGCCTGTTTTCTGCTCATCAAACCTTCCGCGACCGCAAATCGTGTCATCAAATTCATGTGCGAAACGAGTCCCCTTTTGTCTTTTTGGTAAACGCGCCATAAAACGTCTGCTTTTGTATTCAGTCATCTATACTGCTTAAGAAAACGAATAACAGTTATTTCTAGAGCGTTGAAATGAAATTGGAAATATTATTTTGCATTGTTGGCTTCTGGCTTTCGTCCTACCTGACCGGTACACCCGTCATGTTTCCGAGATTGCGCAGTTCAATGCATTTGATACTGTGCAGTTACCGGCCGGTTTCAGTCGGTGACCCAAGTCGGTTGTCAGAGGCATTCGCCAAAAAGACTGCGTGTGTGATTTTACAAGCGATGAGGATGATTGCTGAATTTGTGCTTATTCGAGCTGTTGTGCTTCAGTGTTCAAATTTGGATTACTTACTTCTTCAATCGTCATTTAGGTGAGCCTTACTTTGATGTCTGTCGTTCAGTCTTAGGCCAGAAAGTTATCTGTACTAATACTGCAGTAGTTTTGTTCTGCTGGTCTATTCATTGTAGGTCAAAACTTGTAAATCTATCTGCCTGCATGACCTGAACCTAGACACCGTTGTTTACTTTAACATTGAAAAATAACACACGCAAGATCCGACCTTCTTTGCAACCTTTTATTTTAACCGTATCTCCAACTTTGTAAGTGGCAATTTCCATGTTGTTGGTCAACTTGATCAGTAGCCGATGATTCTGTAGCAAACGACAGATCTGCAGCAGACGACAGATCTGCAGCAGACGACAGATGGGACAGCCTTGTTCTGTTGAACCAGATTTAGCAAATGCTCTAAAAGCGATAGCAAATGAACAACACTGTAAGCATATTGTTTTACACATAATTTGTATTTTGTCGCTCAGGATTTTGAATTAGGATTTTGTTGTCGGGATTGATCTAAGCGGTTGCCTATGAAGCGTACTAGAGTTGTGCGTATTCAATCACTCGTCTCTCTCCATCGCTCTCTCTCTCACCGCTTTGACCAACTCATAATCTTCACTCAGCTCTTTTCACCCCAGCAGATTATGTGTCTTCTTTGTTGTTTTCTTTATTTCTTCAATGTTAAAATGTTTGTAGATCATTAGCCAAACGTGAGTTCGACTGTTATACCGCAGAATATCTCAATCGTTTTGCTGAAGAAAGAAGTCCCGGATGTAGACTCGCTCCCAAGGGTAAGACAGACATATTAACCTGCTCGAAGCACAACCAGACTAATTCACTCGAACTCGTAGTTCATTTTGACTGCCTGTTTATTCGTACTGTCTCACTCCGGTAGGTGGCATTGGCGAGTACACATGTAAGGGAGACAATTCCCCAATCACGTGTCGTCTGCTATGCTACATTCCCTTTCTTTCTTCAAACATTTGAACAGTTAATAAACTCAAAATTTAAACCTTGTCCACTTGACCACGAACTGTAAATACATGTTTTTAAACATTTAAACTGTTGCATAATATTAATAGCCATACTGAACATTACTGTCAAACTTCAAACATATCAACATTTTGTTCAACCTTAACAAGAGCATTTCCAAACATTTGCATGATGCAAAAATTTACATGTTTTTCACAATGTAATCCTTCAACTTCTCAGGTGGTTTTCTGATTCTTGTGGACTGTCTGAGCGGTTGTGGACAAACTGTTTGGTCATGTGTCTGCGTGTTTGTCTGTGTGTTTGTCTGCGTGTCCGGAACGTTCGCGTTGTCTGTATGTTCGTTTGTCTGTTTGCTGTGAACATATTTCTTTGTGTGTGCGACGTTCCTCTTGTACTGAACACCGGTTGGTGATTCGACAAGAAGTTGAGAACCAGTTTTGTCTACCACCTTGTATGGTTCCGGCTCAAAAGTGGTCGACAACTTGTCCTGTCTTTTCTGCTGAAGCAACACGTCATCACCTACATCTATCTTTGTTTCTATTGCACGGCGCTTATCATCGGCATACTGTTTCCCTATTTCTTTCCGGATTTTGTCACGGTCACGGATGTTTTCATCAAGTTCAGCCTTGACGATGGAATCAATATCTGGAAGTTTTGTCCGAAGTTTGCGCTTGAAAAGCAGTTCTGCTGGACTAACTCCAGTAGTCTGATGTGGTGTGGTTCTGTATGACAACAGAATTTTGTTCAGTTCTTTTTTCTAGTCTTTGCCTTCGGAGTATGCTATTTTGATCGCTTTCATCAATGTTCGGTTTTGGCGTTCTACCTCACCATTGGCCTGTGGCCACAATGGCGTTGTGTGCCTGTGCATAATTCCGTGTGTAGTCATGAATTCTTTGAATTTGGCGGAAATGAACTGGGGACCATTGTCCGATTTCAGGGAAAATGGTAGCCCATGTGTTGTGAACATTGTTTCCAGACACTCCACAATTTTTTCTGCTTTTGTACTTCTCAGAACTGCGGTCTCGAAATACCGGCTATAGTAGTCTACTACTACTAGAATCGACTCTCCACTTGGCAACGGGCCAAGCAAGTTAACTGCCAAGTCTTCCCATGGACCATCTGGGAATGTGGTTCGAACCATCGGTTCCGGCTTTGACGGCATTCCGACAATTTGACATTCGTGACAAGAACGTACACATTTTTCTTTGTCGAGACCGGGCCACCACACTTTGGTTCGAATTCTTTCTTTTGTTTTTACCACCCCTTGGTGTCCTTCGTGTGCTATTTCAACAACGCGTTCTTTCAGTGCTTTCGGAATCACAATGCGTGTGCCACGTAGAACAAGTTTCCCAAGGCTGGTCAACTCATCTTTCAGCGCTTTGTATGCTACGTTCGGGCATTTTTCCCAGTTTCCTGATTTGATACACTCTCTCACTGCAGACAACTCTTCATCTACAGCTGATGCCTCTTTAATTTCATGTGCTGTCATTGACCTCGGTACGGCCTTCTTTCCAGCGAAGTACACATACTCTTCCGCAACGTTTCGACCACAAACACGTTCAGTGTCTTGGTTCACGAGTCGCGACAACGAGTCGGCAATGTTCTGTGAGCCCGGCTTGTATTCCACCGTGAATTGGTAGCTCTGCAACCGAAGCACCCATCGCTCGATACGCGCCGACGGTTTCGAACGTTTGGAATAGATGAACTGCAGTGGGCGGTGGTCGGTTTCAAGTGTGAACTCAATACCGTACACATACTGGTGAAATCGCTCGCACGCCCATACAAGAGCTAATGCTTCTTTCTCAGTTTGTGAGTAACGTCGTTCGACATCCGACAAGCTACGGCTAGCATAGTAGATCACTCTTTTCTCACCGTTCTGAACTTGTGTGAGAACTGCACCTAGTCCGACTGGACTCGCGTCTGCAACAATACGCGTCTCGGCTTTCGGATCGAAGTACGCGACGTTTTCAGCTTTCGACAAATCATCCTTCAAAGTTTGAAATGCCTTTTCTTGTTCTGTTTTCCACTGAAATGGTGCGTTCTTTCTAGTCAATTTGCTCAGTGGTTCGGCTTTGGTAGCCAAATGTTCTATGAAGCGAGCGTTGAAGTTCACTAACCCCAAGAAGCTTCTGACTTCCGACGCTAAAATCGGCTGTTTTGCGTTTTTCACGGCTTCTACTTTTGCGGATGTTTTGGCCCTATCCCTTTCTCCGAGAGTAGGAACCCCATGAACTGAAGTTCGGACATCCGATAGACACATTTGTCTGGATTGAGTGTGAGGCCATTCTTTTGTAGTGTGCGAAGTACCTTGTCGAGTCTCCGGTCATGTTCCTCGACTGTTTCTGCATGTATGATGATGTCATCTGTCATGTTCCGTGCACCCGGACAATCG
This sequence comes from Littorina saxatilis, assembly GCF_037325665.1. Classification (NCBI taxonomy): domain Eukaryota; kingdom Metazoa; phylum Mollusca; class Gastropoda; order Littorinimorpha; family Littorinidae; genus Littorina; species Littorina saxatilis. The sequence continues at coordinate 62,677,753 of NC_090245.1, forward strand.
CGAATCACGTCTTGGATAGTATGTTGGTAGATTTCTGGCGCTGACGTCACTCCGAACATCAAACGCTTGTACCGAAATAATCCGATGTGTGTTGCGAATGTTGTGACGGGACGCGACTCTTCAGACAACTCGAGCTGATGAAACCCCCACTTCAAATCAAGCTTTGTGAAAACTTTGCTTCCGTTCATTTTGATCAGTGTTTCTTCGATAGTCGGTATAGGAAAACGTTCACGCTCAACCGCTTCATTGGCCTGTCTCATTTCTACGCATAGCCTAATGTCATCACTGTTGGGTTTAGGAACCACTACGATTGGGCTAGCAAACGAAGTCGGACCTTCTGCGCGCTCGATAATGTCGAGTTCCTCTAGCTCCGCGATTTTCTTTTCAACCTTTTCCCGGAGGCTGAATGGAATCCGGCGAGCTGCCTGAACAGCTGGTTTTACATTGTGGTTCACATGCAGTGTAATCTTTTGATTCTTCAGTTTACCCAACCCTTTGTACAACTCTGGGTACCTCTGTTCTGGTTTGTCTGACAGTGACACAGATCTGACAGTTTCAGGTTCTCTTGGCAATCCCACTCTCAAAACACCCAGTTTTTCTGATGTTTCTTTTCCCAAAAGAGGGACTTTGCCTTTCTCTTCAATGACAACAAATTCAGCTGTGTGAATTTCTGAAACCCCAGGAACAACAATTTCTGCCTGAAATGTTCCTGCTACTGTCAGAGGTGTGTCCTGCCCATAAGCATACAGCTTTCTTGGTTTGTCAACTTTCTTGCATGTAAACTTCATTTTCTTTTTCTTCAACTGTTCCCAGTTTTGCCTATCAACAATGTTGCAGCTTGCCCCAGAATATATCATCATTGACATATTGACACCTCCCACAACGACATCAATTGTGGAATTGTAGAATTTGTCAACAACAAATGCATGCTCATCATCATCATCACTCTCACGCACATTGTTCAGATGCTTTGATTTTGATTTGCACACAGAAGCGAAATGGTTCATTTTTTTGCATTTTGTGCATTCTTTACCTTTTGCGGGACATGCCGCGTCTTTTGCAAAATGTCCTGTCTTTCCACACCGAAAACATTTCAGTCCGTGTTTGTCTGACTCTGTTTTAGTCTTTCTGTCAGTGCGGTCAAACGGTTTCCTGGGTCGTGGTCTCGAAACAGCACTAACAAGTTCAGTTTCTTTTTCACTTGGTCTGCCATCCATCTGCTTCACCTGTGAAACTGCCGCCTCATGAGCTTGTGCTTTTTCAAGTAACTGTCCCAATGTCAAAGCTCTCTTCGCCAGAAGTTTCGCTTGCAGTTCTCTGTCTGGACATCTGTCGATGACTTGATCTCTGATGCTCGCATCGCGTGCAGCACCGAAGTTGCAGTTCTCTGCTTTCTTCCTCAGACGTGTAACGAACTGCGCCGTCGTCTCACCTGCCTTCTGCGTCATCTGCCTGAACTGGTGGCGTTCAAAAGTCTCATTCTGCAGGGGCTTGAAGTATGTATCCAGGGCAGTAATTGCCTCATCGTAGCTTGCTCCCCCATCCAGTGTATCAAAAATGTTTTGAACTTCCACTCCAGCACAGTGGAGCAACAGTGGACGTTTCTGGTTATTCCCCACATCTCCTCTTGCAGCAATGTACAACTCGAAACTTTTCTTCCATCTCGTCCATCTCGAAGACACGCTAGATGGGTCACCAGTTGGATCGAATTTGTCAACACAGAAAATGTTCGCTGCCATCTTTCTGAATACGTCACAGTATACACACAGTTTTCAATGACGTCACGATTTCACTCGATCGACCGGCCAAGAAAATGACGAAAAACTTGTTTAAATCTAAGTTACTTCATAGATCCTCGTCGCCAGATTGTAGACTCGCTCCCAAGGGTAAGACAGACATAACCTGCTCGAAGCACAACCATACTAATTCACTCGAACTCGTAGTTCATTTTGACAGCCTGTTTATTCGTACTGTCTCACTCCGGTAGGTGGCATTGGCGAGTACACATGTAAGGGAGACAATTCCCCAATCACGTGTCGTCTGCGATGCTACACCGGAGTCAACGATAAATATGCAGATGACCTCTATACATTATTCAATTGTACTCTGAGATCAAAGACAATGACCAATGACAGGTGAGATCGAGACTCGGTGATGATGGATTATCCATATGGTAACCATAGATTATCCAGAATAATCACCTCCTCAGCTGACAGAGACAAAGAAGCAGGTCATGGGATAAATCAGAATAATCTGTTTCAACCTGACTCAATCAAATAACAGGCCGCTGATTTAATGTTCCATTGTACACAGATCCAGCAGCATGTATTCGGCCCCACGTCAATATTCTGATCTTAGCAGAGCCATTGGCGCATACTCGCATTAAGAAATCCTTTTGTGGCAGCACATAACGACAATAACAAGCATATATCATATATATACGAATACACAGAGAGTACATCAAACAAGCAATCGACAGTGAGCTTTGGTAAAGGTTCAGTTGGCCGCCGTCCCCCTTGCTCGTCCTCCAACGGGTTAAAGATGTACTGAAAAAGTCTAAATATGAATAAACCCGAAGATCCAGACGGTTTGTTGTGCTCCTCTCGGCGAAGCATGCGGATGTTGTACCTAATTTGCATACATGGACTTAGCTTTATTCTGAGCACAAGTTCAGAGTAAACATGACATATCTATATATTTTTGGATTGAGAAGAAGCAAAGTATTATATGTTTAAGCTTAACATTGAACTTTAACTTCGTGTTTTTTTCTCTCTTCCTGCTTGATACTTGACATTTGCAACTATTCTTGCCAAGACATCATTACAAAGGGTTGGTGAAGTTAGGGGCAGGTTACGAATACCGTTTGCTGACTAAAAACATGTTGGTTCAACAATAAAAACAAAAACAATCACGATGAAACGCAAGACGCATCCTTTTTGAAATGTTCTTCTCTGTTCTTGTTCAGGGTTATTGTCTCCGAGCCTTCGTTTGCATATCTCGTAGTTGCGTGTCAGAACATTCACACGCAGATAAAGTAAGAATTATAGAAAATTTAAAAAAAAAGGGGGAGCAAAAAGTAAAATAAACCAAAGCATTGCGTGCCTTCTATTAATTGAACATCAGCTTTTTGAGAAAGAAGAAGCAACTCTGATGCAAAGATCTTTTGCCATATGATGACCCCGTTTTTTTTCCTGTGCACAGATTGGCGTTGTTTTGTTTGTGGTTTTCTTTAAGATTTCATTTCTGGCTTTCCTTATTTCCCGTGCAGTCAAAAGGAGGGAGATTGCTGGTATCTTATTTCTGGCTATTATGGCTTGTCCGTGCGTGTGTGTGCCTATAAGGTGGCTCGTTTCTTTGTTTGTCTGTCTGGTTTTTATTTTTTTATATATATGGTCTTTTGGTTGGTGGTGGTAAAGGTTTTGTTTGTTTTGTTTTGTTTTTGTTTTGGTTTTTTCCCCCTTTTTCCTAGTGTCTTGTAATAATGCGCGCTCTCTCTCTCTCTCTCTCTCTCTCTCTCTCTCTCTCTCTCTCTCTCTCTCTCTCTCTCTCTCTCTCTCTAAATTTACTCCACGAGGGATTATTTCATAAAGCCTTTGCCGTTACACTCTTGGATATCGCATTCTATTTCTTTTCATGGGCCGATTTACACACTGAGCCGTGGGGAATTCACAAAGCCCTAAAAACGCCGTCAACAACACTGTCGACTCTTTCACGTGATTTAATTTTATGCACCGCACTGAGGATGTGTGCGTGGAATAAATCGACTCTCTTACAAAGAAAGACTTTGTTATAGAAGAAGGCTGGACAATTGCGCTGACACTGTTTACCAGCGAAGCTTTTGTGTGAAAATAGAAAAGGAGTGAATGAGCGAGCTCTTGTGCTCTACAGCAATAGTTAATTAAACTGAGAAACAGGTAGGTATATCTCCCAACTGTGCTTTTTATCCAGTAAAGGATATGGTTGCGTGTTTCTCAGTCTGCGACCTTTTTTATGCGACTATAATGCACATAGAAATTTGACAGGTTGTGTACGGTAGACTCTCTCTCTCTCTCTCTCTCTCTCTCTCTCTCTCTCTCTCTCTCTCTCTCTCTCTCTCTCTCTCTCTCTCTCTCTCTCTCTCTCATTTAGACAAACGCTTTCAACCTCAAATAAATTCACTGGCGATAAATGGGAAAACTCTTCCGTACCTTCCTTTTTTTATCCCGATTTAGTTTTTACACCCCTTTTTGTCTTATTCTGTTTTCTTCCCTTCTGGCCTCAATCTTTTATTATAGCCGCCTTTATGCAAAGCATAAATAGGCTAATTAGGAGTCGCTTTGGTAGTTTGTTTG